>NW_027412088.1:53011668-53611668 GCF_047663935.1 Musca autumnalis
AATATTATATTTTATATTTTATATTTTATATTTTATATTTTATATTTTATATTTTATATTTTATATTTTATATTTTATATTTATATTTTATATTTTATATTTTATATTTTATATTTTATATTTTATATTTTATATTTTATATTTTATATTTTATATTTTATATTTTATATTTTATATTTTATATTTTATATTTTATATTTTATATTTTATATTTTATATTTTATATTTTATATTTTATATTTTATATTTTATATTTTATATTTTATATTTTATATTTTATATTTTATATTTTATATTTTATATTTTATATTTTATATTTTATATTTTATATTTTATATTTTATATTTTATATTTTATATTTTATATTTTATATTTTATATTTTATATTTTATATTTTATATTTTATATTTTATATTTTATATTTTATATTTTATATTTTATATTTTATATTTTATATTTTATATTTTATATTTTATATTTTATATTTTATATTTTATATTTTATATTTTATATTTTATATTTTATATTTTATATTTTATATTTTATATTTTATATTTTATATTTTATATTTTATATTTTATATTTTATATTTTATATTTTATATTTTATATTTTATATTTTATATTTTATATTTTATATTTTATATTTTATATTTTATATTTTATATTTTATATTTTATATTTTATATTTTATATTTTATATTTTATATTTTATATTTTATATTTTATATTTTATATTTTATATTTTATATTTTATATTTTATATTTTATATTTTATATTTTATATTTTATATTTTATATTTTATATTTTATATTTTATATTTTATATTTTATATTTTATATTTTATATTTTATATTTTATATTTTATATTTTATATTTTATATTTTATATTTTATTATACCCTCCACCATAGTATGGAGGGTATATTAAGTTTGTTTTTCCGTTTGTAACGCATTGAAATACTCATTTGCGACCCTATAAAGTATATATATTCTTGATCAGGGTAAAATTCTAAGTCGATCTGAGCACGTCCGTCCGTCCGTCCGTCCGTCCGTCCGTCCGTCCGTCCGTCTGTGGTAATCACTCTAGCATCCACAAAAATAGAGATAGGACGCTGAAATTTTGGGAAAATGCGTCTTTTGTTTGCAGGCAGGTCAAGTTCGATGATGGGCTATATCGGTCCACGTTTTGGTATAGCCCCCATATAACGGTACCCCCCGATTTACGGTATTTTGACGTTTTTAGCTACATTTTCAGACCGATTTGGCTATAATTTGACATTTAGGGTTCTTAAGTGTCAACAAACATATATAACAAAACTTGTGGACATAGGTCCACGTTTTGGTATAGCCCCCATATAACGGTACCCCCCGATTTGCGGTATTTTGACGTTTTTAGCTACATTTTTAGACCGATTTAGCTATAATTTGAAATTTAGGGTTCTTAAGTATCAATAAACTTATATAACAAAAGTTGTGGACATAGGTCCACGTTTTGGTATAGCCCCCATATAACGGTACCCCCCGATATACGGTATTTTGACGTTTTTAGCTACATTATCAGACAGATGTAGCTATAATTTGACATTTGGGTTCTTAAGTGTTAATAAACTTACAAATTAGAAGTTGTGGACATAGGTCCACGTTTTGGTATAGCCCCCATATAACGGTACCCCCCGATTTGCGGTATTTTGACGTTTTTAGCTACATTTTCAGACCGATGTAGCTATAATTTGACATTTTGGGTTCTTAGAAGTCAATAAACTTATATAACAAAAGTTGTGGACATAGGTCCACGTATTGGTATAGCCCCCATATAACGGTACCCCCCGATTTACGGTATTTTGACGGGTTTAGCTACATTTTCAGACCGATTTAGATATAATTTGACATTTAGGGTTTTTAAAAGTCAATAAACTTATATAAAAAAAGTTGTGGACATAGGTCCACGTATTGGTATAGCCCCCATATAACGGTACCCCCCCCGATTTACGGTATTTTGCCCTTTTTAGCTACATTTTCAGACCGATTTAGCTATAATTTGACATTTGAAGTTCTTAAATGTCAATAAACTTATGTGACAAGACTTGTGGACATAGGTCCACGTTTTGGTATAGCCCCCATATAACGGTACCCCCCGATTTACGGTATTTTGACGTTTTTAGCTACATTTTCAGACCGATATAGCTATAATTTGACATTTAGGGTTCTTAAGTGTAAGTAAACTTATATAACAAAGGTTGTGGACCTAGGTCCAAGTTTTGGTATAGCCCCCATATAACGGTACCCCCGATTTACGGCATTTTGACGTTTTTATCTACATTTTCAGACCGAATTAGCTATCAATTGACATTTAGGGTTCTTAAATGTCAATAAACTTATATAACTAGTGGACATAGGTCCATGTTTTGGAATAGCTCCCATATAACGTTACCGCCCGATTTCAGGTATTTTGAGAATTTTACCAACAAGTTTTAACCGAATTATCTGTAATTTGAACATTTGACATTTGAAATTCTTAGTGGTCACCACACCTCTCCACCAAAAATTGTCAAGAAAACCCCCATATAACGGTACCTCCCGATTTTCAGTAATTTGATGATTTTAGCTACAATATTAAACCGAACAAGCAGTAATTTGACATTTGATAGTGGTCACAACACCTCTCCATCAAAAATTGTCAACATAGGTCCATGTTCGGATATAGCTCCCATGTAACGGTACCTACCAATTTTCAGTAATTTGGCAATTTTAGCTACAATTTTTAACAGAACTAACTGTAATTGTGGTGTAGGTTGTAGTGGTCACCACACATCTGCATCAACAATTTTCAACATAGCCCCAATATAACGATACTTCCCTATTTTCGGTACTTTGAGAATTTACTTAAAATGTTTAACCGAACGTAGGTCCATGTTTTTGTATAGCCCCAAAACAAACCTCCCGATTTTCCGTACCTTAGTTTTATTTTTTGGACGAACTTTCTGTAATTTAAAATTTAAAAGTCAACAAAAATTCTGCAACAAAAATTGTCCATTTAAGTTCATATTTTCGTATAGCCCAGATACCTCCGAACTAGCTGTTAATGACATTTGAAGTTCCCACGTTATGTACCGATCTTCGATATTTTGAGGATTCTAGCTAAACTTTTTATCCGAATTAGGAGTTATTTGACATTAAAGGCTCCCATTAAAAACTGTCAACATAGGCCCATGTTTTATTATAACCCCTATATAACAGTACCTCCCAATTTCTAGCCCACCAAAAATTGTCAACAGTTAGATATAGGCACCATAAAACGAATGAAGCATTTTATGTACATTATCTGACATTTTAACATACTCACTTAAAGTTGGGGACAGGAATGAATATTTTATGGTGGAGGGTATGAAAAGTTCGGCCCGGCCGAACTTAATGCTTTTTTACTTGTTTTATATTTTATATTTTATATTTTATATTTTATATTTTATATTTTATATTTTATATTTTATATTTTATATTTTATATTTTATATTTTATATTTTATATTTTATATTTTATATTTTATATTTTATATTTTATATTTTATATTTTATATTTTATATTTTATATTTTATATTTTATATTTTATATTTTATATTTTATATTTTATATTTTATATTTTATATTTTATATTTTATATTTTATATTTTATATTTTATATTTTATATTTTATATTTTATATTTTATATTTTATATTTTATATTTTATATTTTATATTTTATATTTTATATTTTATATTTTATATTTTATATTTTATATTTTATATTTTATATTTTATATTTTATATTTTATATTTTATATTTTATATTTTATATTTTATATTTTATATTTTATATTTTATATTCTATATCTTATATTTTATATTTGATATTTGATATTTTATATTTGATATTTGATATTTGATATTTGATATTTGATATTTGATATTTGATATTTGATATTTGATATTTGATATTTGATATTTGATATTTGATATTTGATATTTGATATTTGATATTTGATATTTGATATTTGATATTTGATATTTGATATTTGATATTTGATATTTGATATTTGATATTTGATATTTGATATTTGATATTTGATATTTGATATTTGATATTTGATATTTGATATTTGATATTTTATATTTTATATTTTATATTTTATATTTTATATTTTATATTTTATATTTTATATTTTATATTTTATATTTTATATTTTATATTTTTATATTTTATATTTTATATTTTATATTTTATATTTTATATTTTATATTTTATATTTTATATTTTATATTTTATATTTTATATTTTATATTTTATATTTTATATTTTATATTTTATATTTTATATTTTTATATTTTATATTTTATATTTTATATTTTATATTTTATATTTTATATTTTATATTTTATATTTTATATTTTATATTTTATATTTTATATTTTATATTTTATATTTTATATTTTATATTTATATTTTATATTTTATATTTTATATTTTATATTTTATATTTTATATTTTATATTTTATATTTTATATTTTATATTTTATATTTTATATTTTATATTTTATATTTTATATTTTATATTTTATATTTTATATTTTATATTTTATATTTTATATTTTATATTTTATATTTTATATTTTATATTTTATATTTTATATTTTATATTTTATATTTTATATTTTATATTTTATATTTTATATTTTATATTTTATATTTTATATTTTATATTTTATATTTTATATTTTATATTTTATATTTTATATTTTATATTTTATATTTTATATTTTATATTTTATATTTTATATTTTATATTTTATATTTTATATTTTATATTTTATATTTTATATTTTATATTTTATATTTTATATTTTATATTTATATTTTATATTTTATATTTTATATTTTATATTTTATATTTTATATTTTATATTTTATATTTTATATTTTATATTTATATTTTATATTTTATATTTTATATTTTATATTTTATATTTTATATTTTATATTTTATATTTTATATTTTATATTTTATATTTTATATTTTATATTTTATATTTTATATTTTATATTTTATATTTTATATTTTATATTTTATATTTTATATTTTATATTTTATATTTTATATTTTATATTTATATTTTATATTTTATATTTTATATTTTATATTTTATATTTTATATTTTATATTTTATATTTTATATTTTATATTTTATATTTTATATTTTATATTTTATATTTTATATTTTATATTTTATATTTTATATTTTTATATTTTATATTTTATATTTTATATTTTATATTTTATATTTTATATTTTATATTTTATATTTTATATTTTATATTTTATATTTTATATTTTATATTTTATATTTTATATTTTATATTTTATATTTTATATTTTATATTTTATATTTTATATTTTATATTTTATATTTTATATTTTATATTTTATATTTTATATTTTATATTTATATTTTATATTTTATATTTTATATTTTATATTTTATATTTTATATTTTATATTTTATATTTTATATTTTATATTTTATATTTTATATTTTATATTTTATATTTTATATTTTATATTTTATATTTTATATTTTATATTTTATATTTTATATTTTATATTTTATATTTTATATTTTATATTTTATATTTTATATTTTATATTTTATATTTTATATTTTATATTTTATATTTTATATTTTATATTTTATATTTTATATTTTATATTTTATATTTTATATTTTATATTTTATATTTTATATTTTATATTTTATATTTTATATTTTATATTTTATATTTTATATTTTATATTTTATATTTTATATTTTATATTTTATATTTTATATTTTATATTTATATTTTATATTTTATATTTTATATTTTATATTTTATATTTTATATTTTATATTTTATATTTTATATTTTATATTTTATATTTTATATTTTATATTTTATATTTTATATTTTATATTTTATATTTTATATTTTATATTTTATATTTTATATTTTATATTTTATATTTTATATTTTATTTTTATATTTTATATTTTATATTTTATATTTATATTTTATATTTTATATTTTATATTTTATATTTTATATTTTATATTTTATATTTGATATTTTATATTTTATATTTTATATTTTATATTTGATATTTGATATTTGATATTTTATATTTTATATTTGATATTTGATATTTGATATTTGATATTTGATATTTGATATTTGATATTTGATATTTTATATTTGATATTTTATATTTTATATTTTATATTTTATATTTTATATTTTATATTTTATATTTTATATTTTATATTTTATATTTTATATTTTATATTTTATATTTTATATTTTATATTTTATATTTTATATTTTATATTTTATATTTTATATTTTATATTTTATATTTTATATTTTATATTTTATATTTTATATTTTATATTTTATATTTTATATTTTATATTTTATATTTTATATTTTATATTTTATATTTTATATTTTATATTTTATATTTTATATTTTATATTTTATATTTTATATTTTATATTTTATATTTTATATTTTATATTTTATATTTTATATTTTATATTTTATATTTTATATTTTATATTTTATATTTTATATTTTATATTTTATATTTTATATTTTATATTTTATATTTTATATTTTTATATTTTATATTTTATATTTTATATTTTATATTTTATATTTTATATTTTATATTTTATATTTTATATTTTATATTTATATTTTATATTTTATATTTTATATTTTATATTTTATATTTTATATTTTATATTTTATATTTTATATTTTATATTTTATATTTTATATTTTATATTTTATATTTTATATTTTATATTTTATATTTTATATTTTATATTTTATATTTTATATTTTATATTTTATATTTTATATTTTATATTTTATATTTTATATTTTATATTTTATATTTTATATTTTATATTTTATATTTTATATTTTATATTTTATATTTATATTTTATATTTTATATTTTATATTTTATATTTTATATTTTATATTTTATATTTTATATTTTATATTTTATATTATATTTTATATTTTATATTTTATATTTTATATTTTATATTTTATATTTTATATTTTATATTTTATATTTTATATTTTATATTTTATATTTTATATTTTATATTTTATATTTTATATTTTATATTTTATATTTTATATTTTATATTTTATATTTTATATTTTATATTTTTTATTTATATTTTATATTTTATATTTTATATTTTATATTTTTATTTTATATTTTATATTTTATATTTTATATTTTATATTTTATATTTTATATTTTATATTTTATATTTTATATTTTATATTTTATATTTTATATTTTATATTTTATATTTTATATTTTATATTTTATATTTTATATTTTATATTTTATATTTTATATTTTATATTTTATATTTTATATTTTATATTTTATATTTTATATTTTATATTTTATATTTTATATTTTATATTTTATATTTTATATTTTATATTTTATATTTTATATTTTATATTTTATATTTTATATTTTATATTTTATATTTTATATTTTATATTTTATATTTTATTTTTATATTTTATATTTTATATTTTATATTTTATATTTTATATTTTATATTTTATATTTTATATTTTATATTTTATATTTTATATTTATATTTTATATTTTATATTTTATATTTTATATTTTATATTTTATATTTTATATTTTATATTTTATATTTTATTTTATATTTTATATTTTATATTTTATATTTTATATTTTATATTTTATATTTTATATTTTATATTTTATATTTTATATTTTATATTTTATATTTTATATTTATATTTTATATTTTATATTTTATATTTTATATTTTATATTTTATATTTTATATTTTATATTTTATATTTTATATTTTATATTTTATATTTTATATTTTATATTTTATATTTTATATTTTATATTTTATATTTTATATTTTATATTTTATATTTTATATTTTATATTTTATATTTTATATTTTATATTTTATATTTTATATTTTATATTTTATATTTTATATTTTATATTTTATATTTTATATTTTATATTTTATATTTTATATTTTATATTTTATATTTTATATTTTATATTTTATATTTTATATTTTATATTTTATATTTTATATTTTATATTTTATATTTATATTTTATATTTTATATTTTATATTTTATATTTTATATTTTATATTTTATATTTTATATTTTATATTTTATATTTTATATTTTATATTTTATATTTTATATTTTATATTTTATATTTTATATTTTATATTTTATATTTTATATTTTATATTTATATTTTATATTTTATATTTTATATTTTATATTTTATATTTTATATTTTATATTTTATATTTTATATTTTATATTTTATATTTTATATTTTATATTTTATATTTTATATTTTATATTTTATATTTTATATTTTATATTTTATATTTTATATTTTATATTTTATATTTTATATTTTATATTTTATATTTTATATTTTATATTTTATATTTTATATTTTATATTTTATATTTTATATTTTATATTTTATATTTTATATTTTATATTTTATTTTATATTTTATATTTTATATTTTATATTTTATATTTTATATTTTATATTTTATATTTTATATTTTATATTTTATATTTTATATTTTATATTTTATATTTTATATTTTATATTTTATATTTTATATTTTATATTTTATATTTTATATTTTATATTTTATATTTTATATTTTATATTTTATATTTTATATTTTATATTTTATATTTTATATTTTATATTTTATATTTTATATTTTATATTTTATATTTTATATTTTATATTTTATATTTATATTTTATATTTTATATTTTATATTTTATATTTATATTTTATATTTTATATTTTATATTTTATATTTTATATTTTATATTTTATATTTTATATTTATATTTTATATTTATATTTTATATTTTATATTTTATATTTTATATTTTATATTTTATATTTTATATTTTATATTTTATATTTTATATTTTATATTTTATATTTTATATTTATATTTTATATTTTATATTTTATATTTTATATTTTTATATTTTATATTTTATATTTTATATTTTATATTTTATATTTTATATTTTATATTTATATTTTATATTTTATATTTTATATTTTATATTTTATATTTTATATTTTATATTTTATATTTTATATTTTAATTTTATATTTTATATTTTATATTTTATATTTTATATTTTATATTTTATATTTTATATTTTATATTTTATATTTTATATTTTATATTTTATATTTTATATTTTATATTTTATATTTTATTATTTTATATTTTATATTTTATATTTTATATTTTATATTTTATATTTTATATTTTATATTTTATATTTTATATTTATATTTTATATTTTATATTTTATATTTTATATTTTATATTTTATATTTTATATTTTATATTTTATATTTTATATTTTATATTTTATATTTTATATTTTATATTTTATATTTTTATATTTTATATTTTATATTTTATATTTTATATTTTATATTTTATATTTTATATTTTATATTTATTTTATATTTTATATTTTATATTTTATATTTTATATTTTATATTTTATATTTTATATTTTATATTTTATATTTTATATTTTATATTTTATATTTTATATTTTATATTTTATATTTTATATTTTATATTTTATATTTTATATTTTATATTTTATATTTTATATTTTATATTTTATATTTTATATTTTATATTTTATATTTTATATTTTATATTTTATATTTTATATTTTATATTTTATATTTTATATTTTATATTTTATATTTTAATTTTATATTTTATATTTTATATTTTATATTTTATATTTTATATTTTATATTTTATATTTTATATTTTATATTTTATATTTTATATTTTATATTTTATATTTTATATTTTATATTTTATATTTTATATTTTATATTTTATATTTTATATTTTATATTTTATATTTTATATTTTATATTTTATATTTATATTTTATATTTTATATTTTATATTTTATATTTTATATTTTATATTTTATATTTTATATTTTATATTTTATATTTTATATTTTATATTTTATATTTTATATTTTATATTTTATATTTTATATTTTATATTTTATATTTTATATTTTATATTTTATATTTTTATATTTTATATTTTATATTTTATATTTTATATTTTATATTTTATATTTTATATTTTATATTTTATATTTTATATTTTATATTTTATATTTTATATTTTATATTTTATATTTTATATTTTATATTTTATATTTTATATTTTTATATTTTATATTTTATATTTTATATTTTATATTTTATATTTTATATTTTATATTTATATTTTATATTTTATATTTTATATTTTATATTTTATATTTTATATTTTATATTTTATATTTTATATTTTATATTTTATATTTTATATTTTATATTTTATATTTTATATTTTATATTTTATATTTATTATTTTATATTTTATATTTTATATTTTATATTTTATATTTTATATTTTATATTTTATATTTTATATTTATATTTTATATTTTATATTTTATATTTTATATTTTATATTTTATATTTTATATTTTATATTTTATATTTTATATTTTATATTTTATATTTTATATTTTATATTTTATATTTTATATTTTATATTTTATATTTTATATTTTATATTTTATATTTTATATTTTATATTTTATATTTTATATTTTATATTTTATATTTTATATTTTATATTTTATATTTTATATTTTTATATTTTATATTTTATATTTTATATTTTATATTTTATATTTTATATTTTATATTTTATATTTTATATTTTATATTTTATATTTTATATTTTATATTTTATATTTTATATTTTATATTTTATATTTTATATTTTATATTTTATATTTTATATTTTATATTTTATATTTTATATTTTATATTTTATATTTTATATTTTATATTTTATATTTTATATTTTATATTTTATATTTTATATTTTATATTTTATATTTTATATTTTATATTTTATATTTTATATTTTATATTTTATATTTTATATTTTATATTTTATATTTTTATATTTTATATTTTATATTTTATATTTTATATTTTATATTTTATATTTTATATTTTATATTTTATATTTTATATTTTATATTTTATATTTTATATTTTATATTTTATATTTTATATTTTATATTTTATATTTTATATTTTATATTTTATATTTTATATTTTATATTTATATTTTATATTTTATATTTTATATTTTATATTTTATATTTTATATTTTATATTTTATATTTTATATTTTATATTTTATATTTTATATTTTATATTTTATATTTTATATTTTATATTTTATATTTTATATTTTATATTTTATATTTTATATTTGATATTTTATATTTTATATTTTATATTTTATATTTTATATTCTATATTTTATATTTTATATTTTATATTTTATATTTTATATTTTATATTTTATATTTTATATTTTATATTTTATATTTTATATTTTATATTTTATATTTTATATTTTATATTTTATATTTTATATTTTATATTTTATATTTTATATTTTATATTTTATATTTTATATTTTATATTTTATATTTTATATTTTATATTTTATATTTTATATTTTATATTTTATATTTTATATTTTATATTTTATATTTTATATTTTATATTTTATATTTTATATTTTATATTTTATATTTTATATTTTATATTTTATATTTTATATTTTATATTTTATATTTTATATTTTATATTTTATATTTTATATTTTATATTTTATATTTTATATTTTATATTTTATATTTTATATTTTATATTTTATATTTTATATTTATATTTTATATTTTATATTTTATATTTTATATTTTATATTTTATATTTATATTTTATATTTTATATTTTATATTTTATATTTTATATTTTATATTTTATATTTTATATTTTATATTTTATATTTTATATTTTATATTTTATATTTTATATTTTATATTTTATATTTTATATTTTATATTTTATATTTTATATTTTATATTTTATATTTTATATTTTATATTTTATATTTTATATTTTATATTTTATATTTTATATTTTATATTTTATATTTTATATTTTATATTTTATATTTTATATTTTATATTTTATATTTTATATTTTTATATTTTATATTTTATATTTTATATTTTATATTTTATATTTTATATTTTATATTTTATATTTTATATTTTATATTTTATATTTTATATTTTATATTTTATATTTTATATTTTATATTTTATATTTTATATTTTATATTTTATATTTTATATTTTATATTTTATATTTTATATTTTATATTTTTATATTTTATATTTTATATTTTATATTTTATATTTTATATTTTATATTTTATATTTTATATTTTATATTTTATATTTTATATTTTTATTTTATATTTTATATTTTATATTTTATATTTTATATTTTATATTTTATATTTTATATTTTATATTTTATATTTTATATTTTATATTTTATATTTTATATTTTATATTTTATATTTTATATTTTATATTTTATATTTTATATTTTATATTTTATATTTTATATTTTATATTTTATATTTTATATTTTATATTTTATATTTTATATTTTATATTTTATATTTTATATTTTATATTTTATATTTTATATTTTATATTTTATATTTTATATTTTATATTTTATATTTGATATTTTATATTTTATATTTTATATTTTATATTTTATATTTTATATTTTATATTTTATATTTTATATTCTATATTTTATATTTTATATTTTATATTTTATATTTAATATTTAATATTTTATATTTTATATTTTATATTTTATATTTTATATTTTATATTTTATATTTTATATTTTATATTTAATATTTAATATTTTATATTTTATATTTTATATTTTATATTTTTATATTTTATATTTTATATTTTATATTTTATATTTTATATTTTATATTTTATATTTTATATTTTATATTTTATATTTTATATTTTATATTTTATATAAAACTGTTGCTAATGAAGTATTGACGAGTGAATAAGAAATGTATTTTTGTGAAATGAAATGTATATTTGTACCCCACTGTATATAAAAAGTTACTTTGAGCTGTGTTCTCTGTGTCAACAACAAACACCAGTGTAAATAATCAATGTGCACTCAGCTGATGTTGGCTTTAGTTTTTACTTTTTCCGCATTATAGGCGGCATATCCTTTTTGCCAGTTGTATGGGTGCATAGCTGTTAAAACGCGTCGTGGGGGTTGTTGTTGTTATTGCTACCAATGCAGTTTACAAAATAAAAAACTATACCTTGACCTAAATTTGGGATGAATAAAGAACCCACAACAACAACAAACATAACAAAACAGCAATAAAACAAAATAAAATAAAAATACAAAAACTGGTGAAGTAAAACATGGGGGCATAATTAAAATGTTTGCGCTTGGCAAAGCACAGTAGAAGAATTGTCTGTGCCAAAAAAATTATTCCCAACAGAGCAGCTCAAAGGCAACAAAATACAGGATGTAACAGCAAAAAAGAAGAGAATACAAAGAAACAGTTTTAGTCACAGAAGAATTCTAAGTTACCATTCAATTCCGTTACAGAATTGCATAGTTTCAAATTTTTAATATTAATCGAAACAAAAAAAGGACAGCAAGCAGCAGAAAAAAGCAAAATAAAGGGAGAGAGCTTAACGGCCGGTGAGCTGTGTCTTGTGGTAGACTAAAACGTTTGTCTAGAAAAAAAACGGTAGCAGCTGCTTTTGTCTTGTACAGCACCGGAAATGAGAAAAAGACAGCCTGGGAAACGCTAATATTAACGACACGTTTTAAAGCCATGTGACCAAGAAAGGGACAGTAATGCACGAACTTAAATTGTGAAGTGAATAAATATTTGTAGAAGACATTGGCTACAAATTGCCAATTGGACTGTAAAAGTAATAAACTTGAAGAATATCTTTGAAGAGGTCATCAGAACAATAAACTTGAGTTTGTAATGAATATTTCCAAGACAGATTATGCCGGTCTCGTCTATCAAGTCACTTTTGTGGTCAGAACTTTAATATTATAATTTTATAAAAGTATGTTTTTCAAGCCAATACGTTCCAAGATTTGAGCTTCAAAATATCTCACTTATTAGGGCCACAACTTTATACACCTACCGATTCTCAATAAACTTTAAACTGCATTTAATTGAAAATTTGAACTTTACAATGTACAAAATAAATTTCTAAAAATTCTAAAATTTTCCCACCTCTGTGTTGAACGCCAAAAGAATTTACAGAAAGGAAATAGAAAACTACGCAGCAACTAACCGACATGCAACAGATTTGAATTAACCTTTTTTGTTTCATAGTTTTCCAGTAAAACTCAAATACCAAACATTACAACGTTTATTACACACTGCAATGTGCCTCTATGTCTCAATGTATCCGTTTCTCAGTGTGTGTGTGTGCAATTGTGGTGGTAGTGGCATTACTATGAAATGTTGGAGTATTTGTTTTTCATTTCCGTTAGTAGCTTTACCGTAACTTCCGTTTGGTATTTCAACATATTACAAATGTTGAAACTTTATCAGATCAGACAAGGAATTGTTCGGAAGGCAACTCAAATGGATTTGTAATGGAATACCAACTGGAATATGTAGTTCTTGTTAATATTTGCTGTTTGGATGTTTTCTATTTTGTTTTTTCGGCATGTGTTAGGGGGAGGGGATTTGTAGTTGAAATAGTGGTTTGAGATTAAACTTTTTCTGTGGAGCATAAACATGAACATGAGTATGTTTTTATGTTTGCTGTATGTTTTTGTAAATATGTTTGCTGTGTAAGCAACTTGTTTCGGCTATTTTTTTTTTGTGGTAAACGGTAATTTGTAATACGATACCATACAAAAAATTTTAAGGTTTCAAAATTTAAAACTTTCTGAAACTATTTTTTTTTTTCTTCTTCAAAACACATACATAAATAAATAAAATTCCTCCATACTTACCGATGTTTATGATGTTTACGTTTTGTACTATCACTTGGAACTATTTTTTCGAGGTCATCATTTTTATCTGATTCCATTTGCAATTGTATATCATAAGCGTAATCTTCGGTATAGGGATATTGTCTGCATTGGTCATTAGCGTGAGCCACATTTCAATGTCATCAACAAAGAGATTATTGCAATGTTTCCAATTCCATACCAACAATGTAGACAGGTTCATTCATTCAATTCATCAACAAAAGGAATTGAAATTGGTCCATTTCATATGTCAGTCAAGCATTCAAGAAGTGAATTCCATATCAGTATTTGTGCCAAGTTTCACAAGAAAAAAAATCCAAAGAAAGAAGAAACGCAATAAAAGAAAAACAAAAAATATGAAAAAGAACATAAACACACATACACAAAGTGAATAAATAGAAAAAGAGAAAACATTATTAATAACATGTTCATTCATGTCAAAAATGTTCATAAAGTATATTCTTTGCTCTTGATAAGAATTTATAATTAATGATTTTGATTGAGGAGAAAAATTTTTTGTTCGTTTTGTTTTTGTTGTTTTTGGTAGGGTAACAAATGTCGGCACATCATTAATTTATTTTGTCATTTGCTGAGTTCAAGGATCATTGTCGTTACTTACATGGGATCATTTGGTGGCATAGAGAGTATACAATGTTGCAAACCACTTGTTGCAGGATAGACCAAAACTGGATCGGAACAACGATGATAACGTTCTGTAATAAAGAAGAAAAAGTATATTAATTTGAACAAGTAACAAATTATCTGTTAGCTTTGCCAGCAGATATATACCCTGATCGTGTGACTTTACAAAAAACAGGAGAGATGGACCTATGTAAATGTGATAAGAACGGATCCCTAATTTTAAAGTCATTAGAAGTTTTGGGAGCTTCCAATTTAAATGGGTTAGGTATCATGAAGAGTGGGCCTAATTATTCCACTGACAGACCCAGTCAAAATTAAATCATTGTTATGAAGACTACTTTAAATATTAGTGCTAGGGATATATGAAGGAGGAGATCTAGATATTAGGTCATTTCGAGGTCCATATCCAATACACATTTGAGGCTGTTTTATTGGGATAGCTGTTGCACCGACGATGAAATTATACATTACCACTATGTGGAAAGGGTATTATAAGTTTGTTTTGGTAAAAATTCATGTAACACCGCAAAATATTCGTCGGAGACCCTTAATGTGGTATACAAATCTTCATATCTCGACGAGATAAAACGATTTTGAGATGTGTGTCCGTCTGTCCGTCCGCCTGTCCATTATAAATTGCAATCAAACTCTAGGCCGCAATTTTGCATGGATGTCGGGTTCAGACCAGAATAGATCCCTATTTTTGTTGGAGATGATCGTGAAATATTTAGCGGGTGAAATGGACCAAAAGCATAATCTTTTATTCAATTTGGTAGCGGCTCTGTAGGTCGCAATAATAGTCCGATCAACTCGATTTGAGATGCCGATCAGATAATATTTAGAGGGTTAAATGGACCAGAACTTTTGTGTGAAAATTGTGAAAAATTTTAATATACAGCTTATATATTTGTTCCTGAAAGACACATTCTTACCTCGTCAGTTATATTTGGAAGACGATCTCTTGACCTTTGCACTAATGTCGATTACGTTGATGTACGTGATCAGATAACGGAGCTACAGCCTAATATATCCAGTTTTTAGTTTGTAGTGTAGTAATTAACACTCTATAGGTCGCAGTTATAGCTCAATAGTCACGAAATTTTGCACGAGGTAAGATTTTTGGTAGAAGAAAATGCCTGCAATTTTGCGTGATAATCTGATATTATTTAGCGGGTGACATAGACCATTACTTTTGCATGAAAAATATACAAATTTTATTTTGGTCCATATTTTAATTCCTGGAGGGCATATACCGGTAAAGTAGCCTACATATGTAATAATAACTACTGACCTTTCCTCTGATGCAAATTGCAATAATGTATCTGCTAGATAACGGGCCTACTGCCTAATATATAATGGTTTTGTGTAGAGAACCACAATTTCCTCCCTTGCTACAAATTGTCTCTATCATGACAGATACATTTTCAGTTCAGTTGTCAAATTGGATTTTTATACAAATATTGCAGCATGGGGTCGCTACGCCACCTACATATTTTATAACTCAGGGTTTAATGTGTCTCATCGAAATATTGGTTTTAGACCCAAGTATGTTTGGACGAAATTGGTTTCAGACAATTTGGACTCTATTTAGCCCTGTCCGTTCATCTGTCTCTCTTAATGTCTAGCTGGCTGGGGCACACGATAACTCTCGAACGGATCTACCGATTAGAACCAAATTTTATACTTCGTAATATTTTGCCCAAGCTTTGTTTAAACAAGTTAAAAATTGTTTTCGAAAAATTGTGTAAAAACCAAACTTTCCATATATTATTATTCCTTCCAGATATAGATCGGATAAGACCATATCGGTCCACACCTTCGGGTACCTCCCACACAAAATTCGGAAAAGTGAAAATTAAGAGTTCTGTATTCTGTATTCTGTATCGTTTTGAATTTTTTTCAGCAGATCGTTCTTGCGGCCCCTTTACGATGGTACAATTGCAATGGCAAGTCCATACTTCCTGAGATTATGGCCGAAAAACTACAAGAAACCTAAATAAAATGGCAAATCCGTAAGATAGCTCTCAAGGGGATTTTCTGATTGGTCTAAATTTTGCACATCGTATTATTTCATCCAGTCACACAAAATTTGGGAAAAGTGCAGTTTGAGGACTCGTATCGGATCCATTTGATTTTTTTAAGAAGGTTCTTTTCACGGTCCCCATTCTGGTCCCTTTTCCGGGGTAAGTCATACTTCCTGAGATAATAGTCTAGAAGTTAAAAAACCCCTGCCGGCTCCAACTAAAATTATAAATCTGAAAAAATAATTTTCAAACTTTTCCAAAACTCAGAAGTTAGCTTACTAAAATTGATTTGGTACAGCCCCATATTACTATAACTATAGATTGCACGTATTTTAAAGCAAACTCGAGTTACAAAATAAATATATTTTATACGGCAGAGCCTAAGGGTATATCACCGTTAGCGCAGCTGAGTTATACTATCTTCTTTGGTGTGAATTTGAATATGAATAACTTTGGCATTTATAAATTTGTTTGCATGCAAAATTTTTGAATTTCTAACACTGTGAACCAAAATTTTCGTGGGTGGAAAATTCCTATTGGAGATGAAAGCCCTTGGTGAGTATATACAGCACCCCAAAGAACAGATTCGCCGTGAGTCGAACTTTCGCGATATGCCGTGATGAATATTTTCCTGGAGACCCTAAAAGCCATCTGGAATCAGCGTTATATCTTTGTTCGACGTTGTTTAAAGTTATATTTAAGATTACATGTCGTCAGTCAAATCAAATGAGGATTTTTTTCGCAGAACATTTTAACCTTCTAACTCGTTTCCTTCAATGTCCTTTTCGTCCTTTATTTCAAGAACCGCAATAAAAGTGGCACATGATGACATTTTTCAGCTTCGGAATATTCTACAAAAATGTCGCTTGAAAGATTTTAGGTGTGGTTCCCAAAGACATAAAATCGATATAATCTTGTTTAAGCGGTCGTTTTTCATTTTTACCCGAATCTTGCTCAGACAGCCCTATATCTATTTATTTCAATACATTATTTTTAAGCTATTGATGACCTAGAATTCTCGGAGTCATTAAAACAGTTGTATCTCGTTTTGCTAAGCACGTTAATTTCTTTATTTTTTGGAATAAAGATCCGGATATCCGAATTATGGAACCGGTTATTCTGATATTAAAACCGATTTTTATCCGGTTTTTATGAACCGATTAACCGTATATGTATATCATTAGAAAGCTATTAAAATTGTCAATCAGATATGATTAATATGCATTGGACATTTTAAGCGGTTATGGTGCTGAAACAAAAAAACGTATTTTTGAACCGTTTCTTAACGTTTGTGAGGATACATTTCTGTGCGTTAAAAAAATTATGATCATGACCTGGGGAGTGGAAAATTTTGGAGGTGAAAGCCCTTGGTGAGGACATACGGAACCCTGAAGGGCAGATCCGCCGTGAGTCGAACCTTTGAGTTATGGCGGGTTGAATTCTGGGATGGTGACCCATTATTGCAAGTGTAAAAAGTTACGTATTTGAATTTCAAGTGGGACAGTATGTGCTAAGTCAAATAGATTTAAGATGATTTCTGTAGAACATTTAGTAAGACACTAACCTGTCCCTGTTGTTGAAAAAGGTATAAAAATATACATTAAAGAAAATGAAAGATACAATTTCGGGGTTAAAATATTAAAACAAAAAATCCTCAGCCGATTTGGCTAGGGCATATCACGAAAATAATCTTACGCCGACATAGCACATATTTTCCCAGTAGCACCCTAAACCCACTTGAAATTAAGCAACTCTACCTTGATCAGTCCCACACTTCACTGCTAGCCCCATACATTCCGTGTATGGGTCAGAAGAATGAAGCTCAAGCGAAAATGCAATGGAAAGACTGGCGAATAAGTCCTTTTCCTCCGCTTCTTGTACGATCCTTTTGCATAACCTTGTGACCATTGCAGGCTGCAAATGACGGCGGGCTTTGATTCATGGATCGCGGTGACTCTGATGTTTCTCCAACTCATAAAATCTACAATTTCGCTAAAGGTACCCAGCAAAATTTGAGGGAAGGGGTTCCATGTGATGACGTGATTTCATGGCATCTTTTGCATTGGTTCAAACGAAGTCGTGAAAGATCCGATCTTTTCATTAGCATTTGAACAAATGCAAAGGAAGTCGTGAAAGATCCGACCTTTTCATCAGCATTTGAAACCATTCCATCGATCCAATAGAGATGAATTTTGTGTTTTTATTTATACACATATTTTTAAATATATATAATATTAATTATTTACAATAGGCTTGATGTTGTCGGAGACTCGAAATCAAAGCCAACCTTGTTAAAACTCTCTTCGTAATGATAATGTCATTGCAAAGAGTTGGTAAAAATGACATTCCAAAGCGTTGATGGAAATGACATGCCAAAGCATTGGTGAAAATGACATGTCAAAGCACTGTGTAAATGACATGCTTTGGATCCAAAAATGAATAGCATCTTTTGGGGTCCACGCTCATATAAAATTCATCGATGAAGATGCTAAAAAGATGACATGCCAAATCACTTTCACCCATGATTGAATGACATCTTTGTCATCGAACATTTTGCGGGGTATCAGCAGTCACAAAACCGCTCCACAAAAAGTTGCCAACATAGGTCTATGCTTTGCTAGGGCCCCCATATAAAAAAACGTCTCCACCTAAAGTTGTGGACAAAGAAAGGAAATGTACTGTTCCATTTTAGTTCAGAATATTTATGCTAGTGGGTAAAAGAAGTTCGAACTTAGCTACTTTATACTTATTCTATTTTCCATTCACACATTTTACTCAATTGCATAAGATCGAGTAATACGAGGGTTTTGATTCTTCTCTGTGGGAATGTCGTAAGTAGTCCAGTCGAAGACCTATAGAGTTCCTCTGTCTTCAACAGGAGAAAACCTAAATAAGCTTTCTGCCCATAGAGAGGGCGAAAGGTTTTCTTACAAAAAATGGTCATCTGACCTGAAACTCAGGACAAAAATTTTGAGGCGTTACATTATTGGTTCCTTGGTACCTTTGGATTGGTACATTGATACCTTAACAAGTAAAAAAGTATCAGTCGGCTTTGCCGACAGAGATATACACTCAGCCAGTGTGAAGGTACCTTAAAGTGAAGATCGATATGGACCATTTTGGAAGTTAAACTACATTTGGATAAAATATAAGGAGATCTTTGGATCCCCTTGGATCAAATCGGCATGCCCGTTTTAGAGATATAGTGCGTACGATTTTAGTCACATTTTTTAAACTTTTGAGGGGGAGGTACCGGAAGGAGTGGACCGATATGTCTCACCTTCGAACTTAAACCAAGTTTGGACAAAATATTACGAAGGGTCTAAAACCATTATTTCAATGAGACACATTTTGCCAGTATGTAAGTGTATATACCCTCGTTAGCATAAATGCTGAGGGTATAAAAAACCTTAAACTTCCCATGTTCCAAATTTTGTGTGGGAGATAGCCTAAGGAGTGGTGCGATGTACGTTCCATATTTGGACGTTTTCCAAGTATGTACGCGAGTGTTATGTTAGGCACAACCAAGTTTAGTTAGTGCCGGCAGATTTTTTGGAGGTCCAGGGCCATTATCTCAAAAAGTATGGACTTATCCCCGAAAAAGAATACACCGTCAAGGAAAAGAATACAAAGTCAAAATTTCGATTTTTAACAAAAAATTTCAATTTTCAATCGAAAAAAATTTTAAGGAAAATTCTCTTATTTGAAGACAACATTTTGATGTATTCAATAAACTCACAAAAATGTATGAAGACTGAACACCAAATTTCTGTAATTTTGGGTGGATAATGTGGCTAAATCCTTTAAAATCCGAAAATTGGGCGGTTCCGTTCCACGGGGGTTATATCAAAACGTGAACCAATACCAACAATTCCCTGTAAAAATATTTCGCAAGACCTGGCGAAGACTAAATACCAAATATCAGCTACATTGGTTGTTTAATGTGGCTAAAACCTTGAAAATACCGAAAATCGGGCGATACCGTTCTATTGGAGCTATATTAAAACGTGGATCTATGTACATATTTTTTATCAGAAAAGTTTTATGGTCCATTGGGAACTCTCAATGCAAAATGTCGGCCTATTTGGGCGTGAAACATATGTAAACTCTTCAAAATTCCGAAAATCGGGAGGTTCCGTTATATGGGGTCTATATCAAATCGTGTCCATAATTTTTATCGGAAAAGTTTTTTGTAAAGTGAAAACCCCGCATCTCAAAATTCAACCAATTTGGTTGATAAGCTTAGCTAAAATCTTCAAAATGCCGAAACATTAAGAAGTACCGTTGCATGGGGACTATCCCAAAACGTGGACCGACCTTCCCAATTTTTTGCTCTCGACATTGTCAGTGAACTATAAGTATTTATACCAAAATTTATCTGCCAACGCCAACTCATTTTATATTTGGCCACCGTTTATTTGAACTCGCGACATAGTGCAGGGTTTTTTGAGGTTATGCGTCATTATCTCGGGAACTATGGACTCGCCCGCGAAACAATTGTAATGACGTAACGGGGGCCGCACGAACATCCTGCTACAAAAATTCATAACGATTCGTGAGGTATCACTAAACTGCACTTATTTCAAATTTTGTGTTGGAGGTACCTGAAGGAGTCGGTCCATAACCAATATACGAACCTGCTGTATGCCTAGAGGTAGTATTACCATATGCAAAGTTTGGTTCATTTCCGTTACTTCCTTCGAGAGTTATCGTGCGCACAAGTTTTGCGCAAATTTTTGAACATTTGTGGGGGAGGTACCTGAAGGAGTGGACCTATATGGCCCATCTTCGAACTTAAATCAAATCTGGACAACATATTTCGATACCCAAAATTTGAACTGAATCGATTGATCCGTTCGAGAGATATCGTGCGCACCAACCAGCCAGACAGACGGACGGACATTGCTAGATCTACTCAAAATTGTCTGAAACGGATATCGTACAAACATACTTGGGGTCTAAAACCATTATTTCGATGAGGCACATTTTTGGTCGTATCAAAGTGTAAATACCCTCTTTAGCCTAAACGCTGAGGGTATAAAAATGTGTTCAGCCAGGTGAAAGGTACAGCCTGCGGGGCTATATCAAAGTGTCTACCTACCTACAATTTTTGGTGGAAAAGTTTTACTGCAGGGAACCTCAAAACTCAAATTACTGGTCGTTCCGTCAAACAATGTAACTAAGGCCCTCAAAATACCGAAAATCAGGAGGTACCGTTATATGGGAGCTTTACCAAAACATGTACCTATGTTGACGATTTTTAGTGAAGAAGTTTCGTGACCACTAAAAATTCAAATGTCAAATTACAGCTAGTTCGATTTTTGGTGCTAAGTTTCATGACCCCAGAGAACCTCACATATCAAATTGCAGCTGGTTCCGTTTAAAATTGTAGCTAAAATCCTCAAAATACCGAAAGTCGGGAGGTACCCTTATATGAAAGCTATACCAAAACATTGATCGTGGGGTTACCGTTATATGGGGGCTATTCCCATACACTGACCTATATTGACGATTTTTGGCGAAGAAGTTTTGGGACCAACGGGAACGTTAAATAACAAATCACAGCTAGTACAAATTACAGCAAGTTTGGTCGGCTGGTGACCTTATAGCGGGGAGGAAACTAAACTAAAACATTAATCTTTATTAAAGATTTTTGATGTAAAAATTTCCCAAACATATGGACCTATATTGACTATTTTTGGTGAAGAAGTTTTGAAATCACCGAGAACGTTTAATAAGATATAACAGCTAGTACAAATTACATATAGTTTGGTCTAAAAGTTTTACTAAAATCCTAAAAATACCTTAACTCGGGAGGTACCGTTATATGATGGTGCCGTTATATGGGAGCAATACCAAAACATGGACCTATCTCCACCATTTTTTTCTTGAAGTTCCAAGTGCCAAATTGGAGCCAATTTTTGCGGAAAATGTAGCTTAAAGCCTCAAAATACCTTAAATGGAGAGGTACCGTTACATGGGAGCTATACAAAAACGTGGACCTATATAGCTCATCTTCGAATTTGGCCTGCCTATGGAAAAAGACACTTAGGTACAAAATTTTGGCGTTCTATCTCAATTGTTGCGGACACTAGAGTTATTACACCAGACGGGAAGACGGAGGACATGGCTAGGTCATCTTAGAATTTTATCCTAATCAAAAATATATATATTTTATATGGTCGCAAATGATTAGTTCGATGTGTTACAAACCGAAAAACAAACGTAATTTACCCTCCATACTATGGTGCTGGGGTATAAAAACCAACTGCGGTTATGGCATAAAGATCATACAAATGTCTACTTACTATATTTCCTCTTCTTCCGACGATAGTCATCATCGCTACCACTCTGTCCCGATGGAATGATGTGATGTGCTGGAATACGTTGTTTATCCTTGAGACGAGATGAAGATGATTTCGTTGTGGTGCAACAACCGGTCGGTCCAATACTCGAGCCAGTCGATGTTGAAGTCATACGATGTAATTTTGCCGTATCATCGTTGACCGATGAGGAAGTGGTGGTGGCGGTGGTCACAATAGCCGCCGTGCCATTGGCACCATTTATTAAGGCATTTTCTGGACCAGTCGCAAGACCTAAACGAAAATCCGAAACTGCAGGGCCAGCAACCAGAGTTGATGAAGAATACGATTCGATCACAGGATATTGCTGAGGCAGCTCTGATGTGGCCGAAGCCATAGTAACAATGTGCAAAGATTGAGATGGAATATCACTGGCTAACGTAGGTTTGGTGTTTGCCGTTGTGCCGCTGCTGGTCATCCCAGATGCCAGCGAAGGCATGGGAGCTATGTGCGATTTGGTAACTAATTTAAAACTATCTACTAAGATTTTCTGCTTAATATTGCTTGCAATGTGCAGCTGTTGTAATTCGCTAATTGGAAGTGTTTGTTGTAGTGGCAGCTCGGGTGGTGAGGCCAATGCCACCGGAGATGGCTGGGCCGTTTCACAGGGTGGTGGCATTGGTGGCGGTGGACGGGTGCGTCCATTACCCAAGGCTACCAAAACACTGGTGCTTTTTGATTTGAAACGATCATTGATGGTGACCGGTTTTGTGGGGCCACCGCCGATGTAGTCTGGAAGTGCTGTTGTTTTTGTCGCAGCGATGGGCGAGGCATGTAAGGACATGGAATCACTTTGATTCAACATTGTGCTGACAGTTAGATTGGCACTATCCTCGGAGGTGTTTTGCCGAGAAATGTTGCGCGATTCAAACAGACTGTCGGTGTAGGAAAATTGATTGGGCAAAAACCGAGGTCTTGAGGTGACCTCTGTGGCTTCCGGCTCAGCCAGGGGCAAGGGCTCAATGATGTTTATTGGCGGCTGGGCGGTCTGTATTGACGCCACCAGAGGCATTGCTTTTGTAACAGGCGGTGACATGGGCGCCGGCGGAGCATGGATCATGGTACGTATTACATGCCGCGATGGTAGTATGGGACTACATTGGGCACTAATGGATTTTGCCTCAAGGATGCGTTGTCGCTTGGCTGCAGCTTTTATACGCTGAAAGGCCACATCATCTGGTATTATTTCTGTGGCCCCAAAACTAACTCGTGAGCTGGCAAAGGACAGACTTTCAATGCTATCACGTATGGAGGTCAAGCTGTCTTCGCAAATGGTGTTCGAATTGAGGCGAGCTCCAGCCCCATTTTCATAACCGCTGGCCAATGAACTGGTATCACAGGTCAACTCACGCGAATGGCCAGCAGTGTCGAGAGGAGGAGGATGAGCAGAGGCCGATATCTTTTGGGCCACCTTAGAATCCCCCGATGAGCTTGAAGTCTGCACCTGAGTGGGAGTACCATGGGTTTGAGCCATAACCAAAACATTGTGTTTCACCATTTTGCCGGAGGAGTTACTCAAGGTACTGGCAATGCTGTCCTCCGCCGTCTGGTCCAGAGGATGTTGCTGTTGCGGTTTTTGTGTTTCTAAACTGGCAGTGTTCGATTTCGATTTGGACCTGGCGGCGGCGGTAGGTGAAAAACGCAGCTGTATCGATTGATGACTTGATGAAGGAGGAGGACTGTGGGCTGAGGACATACTGAGATCTGTTTCAATGTCCAACGATTGTGCGGCATGATCTTTGCGAATGGCAGTTTTGATAGATGGCTTCTTTGTTAGTTTTTGTGGTGTTGTGGGTTCCGAATGGGCCTGCATAACCTTGTCCACACTGCCTGCCGCCGATTCACTTAGCATAGAACTTTTGCGTGAATCTACGCTGCTAAACAAACGCTTGGCAAGGAAGATACGACCAATTGATTTACGTTTTAGGCGTTTGTTGCGCTTTCGTTCCTCACAATCTCTCTTCATGGCTTGCATTTTCTTTTCGAGCAGAGAATTGAAAACCAGTTCATAGGTTACAGCCCTTTGATAGTCTTCCAGATCGGGTATACCATATGTGGAGACAGCCTTATCCGATTTGCTGAGATCCATCATGGGATCCTGGGCATGGGAAGAGGGGTCAGCTGGCAATTGCTGCAACTCCTGTTGGTGAGGCGTCATTTTGTTGTTTTCCTCAATTTCCATTTCCACCACCACCGCTTGGAGGTCTCTTGCTGTCATCTCATCTCCCTCGTGTTGGTGTAAATCATCTTGCCTTTCCGTCGTTGAAGAACTGAATTTTTGAATCGTATCATCGTCCATTTTAGAATTTTGATTTATAAACGCCACACCGCTCTCAGCTTAAGTACTATAATGCTGCTGCATTCAGACTATGGCTCAACATTTGGCAAACGCTTCTTGGCTGTTCCCGAAAGTTGGGGAGGTGTGGGAGGCCTCTGTATTGTTGCTGGTGTTTGTTTTTTCGACTATTATGGCTTAAAGGGAATTTGAGCTGCTTCGATTGATGCTTCTGCTGTTGCTTTTGTTTGTTTACTATGGCTGTGGCTGTGGCTATGGTTGACGTTGACAAGGACCACAATGTTGGCAAGTGGGTTGACAATAACGGCAATGACACTTTGATTGATAACCTAGATGTGAATGCTAATGTTCTCTGTGTGATTCTGACAATGGCGGCTATTATTATTGTTGTTGTTGCTGTTCTGGTGGAAGATGGTTTAACTGGTGCTGATACTGTTGTAGTTGAGAATTTTGTTTGTATTGACTTCCTCTTGTTTTTGTTGTTGTTGGCTGATTCGGGTATTGCTGCTGCTGTTTTTTCTATTGATGACGGCAATTTTTTCAACATTTTTCATTTGTTTTGCATACCAAACAAAGTGACAATGACAACAATATTGTCGCTGATGTCAGTTGCTGTGGTGGTACGGAAGACGACGTGAATGATGACACTTTTAATAATGTTGTAAATATTTGCACTGTTGCCAGATATTCAGACAAACAAAACATATTGACATATATATGTGTGTATACGTGAGGGGGCAATGGGCGAAGGGGCTTTGAAAACAATACAATTTAAAGCAGGGTATTGTTGCAATACCCCTCTTCTTCTCCTCTTTTACACTCCTTGTTGATTTCCGGTTAAATTCTCCCTTTATTTTCTTGAGAATTTTCCGAACAATGCAGATGGAACTACTTGAGGAGATTGTTGTTACACATTTCTTTGATTGAATTCTATTCGTTTTCTTTTTGTTGTTGTAGTTTATTTTTTACTGCACCTGTTGTTGTCTATTTCCTTTGTGATGGATATTGAGTCTTGTATTGTTCGTTAAATCTGTAAGAAAAGTTGGATGAAAAAAAAAGTAAAAATAAATTGTTAAAAAGTTACGTTCAAAAAAAGAAGGAGGAAATTAATTTCAGTGGTATTGAATGAATAAAAAAAACGTGAAAAAGTATCAGTCGGCTTTGCCGACAGAGATATACCCTCACTGTGAGTGAAGTTAAACTTTCAATGCAGAATCAAATACCGGCTACGCAACCAACATCTTTTTCCCCAAAAATTTTGCATTTTCCGACGTATGAACTTGCCTGCAAAAAATATATTTGGATTGAAGCTTAAAAGTGATCCCATCGAGACTTATCGTGCGCTCCAGCCACTAGACATAGCACCGTAGCGGTTTTTACACCAATCTGGACTTTCCCCTGATAAAACATGTACCGTCGTAATGGGGGCGGCGAATAGAAGTTGTTAAAAAAATCAAAGCTATTCGAGAGTAGGTTCTAAACTTTTGAGGCTGAGGTGCATATCTGAAGAAGTGGACCGATATTGCCCATCTTCAAACTTAAACGAAATTAGGACAAATTTGGATTTTACGATGGCAAAACTTCGGAACGAATTGGTTGATTCGTGCGGGAATTAGCGTGCGCAGCCAGACAGACAGACAGTCAAACATCGCTAAATCGGCTCCACACTGTCTGAAACGGATTTTGTCCAAACATATTTGGAGTCTAAAACTAATATTTCGAGATGAGTCACATTTTAATCGTATCAAAGTGTATATCACTGTGCAACACGAAAATTATTAACCATATTCTGACACCGCAGTGTGATAGAACACCAAAAATGAGAAGACACGTGTCTCGCCGTTTTTCCCTATCTCATCAACTTTGGCGGTTATAGGCCTCCATAGGTTTGAGGCTTTGATGTAGAAAGGTCATTTAGTCAGGACTATATCTTCCAAACCGTTAGGAAATTTGAATTTATCTTGGAGGCAAATTTGTAGCTCTTGTCTTAAAGAACAAAAATGGTGAACACTATAATCCATCAAGCTTCATCTGCAAGGTCAAAATCGCCATGGTCAAATTTATTTTAAAATTTTTTGCAAGATTTGTTTTACAGCTTTTAAACCGATCGGCGAGACACGTGTCTTCTCATTTTTGGTGTTCTATCACACTGTGGAGTCAGAATATGGTTAATAAAACATGACTCAAAAAATTACACACAGTGTACACCACGTATGCCTAAAGGCTGAGAGTATTTGGCTTTTAAAGGTTCCCCTAACCTCTTTTACTAAAACTTTAAAGGATTTTACCAAGCAACGGTAATGTCCAAAGTCCAAGACTTATCTTGGTCTCTCTTTCATTTCAAGTAGACATTGACCTCCCCGTTTTATCACCTGGGAAGCTGGCTTTAATACCCTTTAATGGCAGTGAGCTAACACGTGCCGCGCATTTACCCATAAGAACGATACAAATTTGGGATGGGCATTGGGCTAGTAACCAACTCATCCCCCTCAAAAAGCAACATACCATAAAAAACAAAGAAAAATCAAACCCATCTTAAGTTGACGACCCCCCAAACGTTTTAATGCCCATGATCTGCAAATTTACACCTGGAATATTCGGACTCTTTATAGAGAAGATGCAGTTTATGCACTGGAAAAGAAAAAGGCCGGTATTACTGCCAAGCAGGAAATACGATGGCTTCGGAATTATTATTATAGCTGCCATGACATAAAGTTGCCATGACATATAGTTGGTCGGAGGTTAAAACATTTGGTCCCCCACGTGAATGAAATACTGGCTAAATACGGATAAAAGACACATTTTTCAACATCAGCTTCATTTGAGGTCATGCTTTCACTAACGACAAGGAAGGGCAGACCAAAAGTATAATTTACGAACGCTGAAAAGAGACATACGAACGTGATCCTGCCCATGACGTACAAATTATTCTAGGCGATTTTAATGACAAAATTGGAAAAGCTAATAGAATCTCGATAATTTGTAATCCAAGGGACCGTTCATTTTATACGAATTATCGAGGTTTTTGATTTAGTGAGGTTAAAATGCGAAGGAAATGGTTTCAAGGAACCGACAGCTTATACGAATTATCGAGAATTTCGATTTATAGCGATTCTACTGTATATTTGGCCCAAAAGTCGGGAAATTCAGTCTCCATAGTCAAACATTTGACAATGGTATGAAACGAATAGATTTCGCAGCGGCAAACGACATTTATCGGGGGCACCTGGCTGTCTACAGACTAAATAAAAAAATCAAATTGATGACCTTGTGATAGATGGAAGACACTAATCGAGCGTTTTTGATGTACGTTCGTTCCGAGGAGCAAACATAGACTCGGACCATCACCTTGCTGCAGCAGACGTACGTACCCGATTAAACGGGAGTGCTTAATCAAAGCACTCCTCGTCCCGACAATACATCAGCATAGTGGTCATTCCATGCAAATAGCCGCAAAATCCATACTAGGATCCCAGAGACCTCCAACAAGGAACCCGTGGTATAAAAAGAAGTGTCGTGCTGTTATCGACGGGAAAAGTGCATATATAGGCTACACTACAATCAGTGGCAATGTGTTACAAACGATATATAGGTACGAAATATAGCATGGAAAAGAGAAAAATGCTAAAGCGGGAGTGTGAAAAAATTGTGATGTACAGGAGCCAGAATAAAATCCGAAATTGTGCCAAACAGTGAAACATCGAGCAAGGTACATAATTTAGTAACATATAGTCTGTTGTTACCCAATACTAGCAAAGTCGACGAAGATACCGCAGATTCAATTCCAGAATATGGCATTGAATGTATACCGAACGGCCAAGATGAAATAAACTGGCTGAAGAACAACAGGCACAGGAGCCGATGGCTCATCAGCGCACCTTTTCAAAACCGGAGGCGACATGCTGATAAAGTGTATGTATAAGCTAGTTAGCACCATCTTGCAGAAACAACGCGTACCCGACGATTAGAACCTGAGCATCCTGTGTCGCGTCCTCAAGAAAGGGCGTAAGAATGTATGCGCTAACTATAGGGACATAAGTCTGCTCCCTATTGTATATAAGACAGTATCAAGGATGTTGTGCGAATGACTAAATCCTATGATCAACGAAATACTTGGCCATACCAATGCGGCTTTCGATCTGGCATATCTATCTTACTTACTTAGCTGGTCCATTACAGAACATTTGTTCCATAGGCCGAACTAAGAAAAGATCTCGAATTCTCTCTATTTGTTGCTTCGCTTTCTGGAATACCGCGCCTTTTCATCTCATCATCCACTTGTTTGCGCCATCTATTCCTTGGCCTGCCAATTCTGCGTGCACCGCCAAGCGGTCCGTGTTTATACACGTTTTTAGCGGGTTCATCATCGCTCATTCTTATGATATGGCCTAGCCAACGCAATCGCTGCATCTCTATACGTTTAACAATATTGATGTCGTTTTATAGCAGATACAGCTCGTGGTTCATGCGACATCGATATTCACCGTCAACAGATTGGTCCGTAGATCTTTCGAACAATTTTTCTCTGAAACACCAAGCACTGCCATGTCTGCTTGCGCAAGTACCCAGGCTTCGGAGCCATACATCAGCACGGGTAGTATCTGTGTTTTGTAGAGCGTTATTTTTGTTTGACGAGATGTGGCTTTGTTTTTAAACTGCTTACTTAAACCAAAGTAGCATCTGTTGGCCAATACAATTCTTCTTTTTATTTCACAACTGATGTCGTTTGTTTTGCTTACGGAGGTGCCGTGGTAAACGAAGTCTTTTACTAACTCAATATTATAGGAACCAACTTCCATAGTCGGTCCGAGCTCAATGGACGCATTGCGCGTCGACACTATCAACTTGGTCTTCTCACCGTTTACCGCCAGACCCACTTTAGCAGATTCTCCTTCGACCTTCATAAAGGTATCGGTTACTTCTTTTACTGATCGTCCCATGATGTCTATATCATCAGCATAAGCATGTAACATGTGACTATTGGTGTAGATTATGTCACTTCTTTTGACGTTTGCCTCTCATATAACCTTTTCTAGTAGGATGTTAAAGAGATCACACGAAAGGCTGTCTCCTTGTCTGAAACCTCTTTTGGTACAAAACTCTTCGGAGAGGTTCTTTCCTATTTTAACTGAGGACCTCGTGTCAGTTAAAGTCATTTTGCAAAGCTGGATAAGCTTTGCGGGGATACCAAATTCAGACATGGCTTGGAATACCTTTGAACGCAGCGGGCTGTCGAAGGCTGCTTTATAATCGACAAAAGGTGGTAGGTGTCGATCTACATCTCTTGGATCTTCTCCAGGATTTGCCGCAGGGTAAATATATGGTCAATGGTGGACTTGCAAGGTCTAAAGCCGCATTGGAATGGTCCAATTATCTCGTTGACCATAGGCTTTAGTCGTTCGCACAATATCCCTGACACGATCTTGTAGGCAATAGGGAGTAGACTTATGCCCCTATAGTTAGAGCATACAGTCTTATCTCCCTTCTTGTGGACGGAACACAGGATACTCAGGTTCCAATCGTCGGGTACTCGTTCTTCCTGCCAGATGGTGATAACTAGCTGATGAATACACCTTATCAGCGTGTCGCCTCCGGTTTTGAACAGCTCGGCTGGTGCTGCCTTATCATTCTTCAGCCGATTTATTGCTGTCTTTACCTCATCTTGGTTGGGCGGTATACATTCAATACCATCTTCTGGGATTGGGACTGTGGTATCTTCGTCGTCGCTGCTATTGGATACCAACAGTTTTGAAAAATGTTATTTCCATATCCTGAGTACACTATCTGTATCAGTTACCAAATTACCTTGCTGGTCTCTACAGGAGGATGTGCCTGTACCAAAGCCAGCAGTTTGATGCTTGACTCTTTGGTAGAATTTTCGGACTTCATTCTGTCTCCTGTACATCTCGATTTGTTCACACTCCCGCTTTTCCATCTCCCTTTTTTCCTGCGAAAAAGACGGCTTTAACATGGCAAAGCCCAAGATTTATATTGGTCCCTCTTTCATCTCAAGTGGACACTGACCTCCCCGTGGTGTCACCTGGGGAACTGCATTTAACACCCGTTAAAGGTAGTGAGCTAACATGTGCCGCACGTTCACCCATAATAACGTTAATAACTTGGAATTGGGCGTCGGGTTAGTGACCCTTCCCTAGAAAAAACAGCCTACTATGAAAAAACGAAAGAAAAAAATGGAGAAAATATCACCTTCATTATGATGCAAATAGGTTGGCGCACATCCCACTTTCCCATTTTTTTATTTGAATTGTACTGACGAGTATGTCAGTTTCGTTTGGATGCATTGCAACAATGAAAACAGTCTGAGCTTAAAATGTTCCGAATTGCGTTACCAAAATTGGTAAATTGCTTGTAATGTTGAAAAAGTCACTGGGATATCCCAATTTCCAATTTATGGAATTTTTTTTCCTTGTCAGATATTTCTGCTTCAATTGGACATATTTCAAGGGGGGAGCTTGAAATAATGAAACTAAAGCATCTAAGCTTTAATTTAATACAAAATGTTGAATTTATTGTAAAATATCAGAGCTATTGTAAAAGTGATAAGCGATCACACTTTTAATATTTTTGAAGTTTTAAATGACAAATACCTTTGCTTATATTTGGCGTATTAAAGACATGTAGCATACTAATCAAGAAGACCAGGAAGCTTTCAATCAGTACCAAGTTGATGTCGACAGTAGTCAAATATAAAATTAAATATTAATTATTATGGTTCAGTTCGCCTTAAGTCATTTAGTATAAAATCAAGATAGGTGAAAACTTTAGTATCTCCCGACAAGAAATGTTAACGAGTGAAAAGCTTATGCACAGGGGTAGTGGTGTAGGGTATCACATAGTGGGTCCCGACCCGGTTATAGCCTTGGCTCAATTGTTTTTTTTTTTTGGAAAAGTGTTTTAATTCTCACAGGTTGGGGGTATAAATCTGTCGACAAAGCCCTCTCATACATTTTTACTTGTATTGTATCTGAAACACATTCTGGGTACATTCCCAGGAATTTAACCATTTTACCCCATATACCCATGTTAACAGGCATTTTTATCTTCTTGTTATTTACCCATTTTTCTAAACATACTTGTTTAATACCACTCAGGATTTAAACAATTTCAACATCTGTTGCACATTTGAAATATCCATAACTGTAGTTGGATTGCTCTTTGACACTGTCATGACATCTGCTGTCATAGTTCAATTTGGTAATGCAACAGGTTGCAAGCAAAGCCAACGACATCTTTTTGAATACACAGATACATACATATATTTGAAATGTGGATTTCTTTATTTTATTGTTGTTAGTTCTATCTACAAATCAACCACGCACCCACCCACCCACTAAACAAAGATGTAAAACTATAATCTACAAGCACGTACATGCTTTAAAGAGATTCCTTACATTTGGCATTACTTGTTAGGATAACAAGATGTGGGAGTACTTCTTCTGTTTTATAGTCTGTGGGGTGTTGTTTAGGAGATGTAAAGTACAAATTGTGATTGTATAGAAACAATAATAAGTTCGAAGTTTATAAACCCTGAACGGTACCAAGGTCATTATTGGTTTCGATCGTTATCTCACAAGAAAAAAATCTTTATTGCGATTTGCAAAGTGTGAACCAAGTCGGTTACTCCATTCAAGGTTTCATAGTGTAAACTGAACATAATTAGATCTCCCCCTAATTGTCTGCAATGGATTTGTTCTCGGAAAAAAACTTAATTCCTGTGAGGAGCAGTCCTTGTCGAGAGTAGAGCTAAAAAATTTCAAATTTTATTAAAACTGCCCACTGTTCAACAACCACATATCACAGCTGTTGCTTTAGCTATTACCCATTGATGATCTATATTTTGCCAATAAAAACCATTTCAATATTTGTCTCTGCAACATGATGGGGTAATGATTCCGGCTACTGCTGCTCCCTCTACAATTGGGTATCTTTTGTTTGCCATGAGTACGTATGCAAAGAGCATAACGTTCACATGTATGTAGATATGCAGATGTGTGAATGTGTTATAAGTTTGGATTTTTTCTCGCCTTCATGCCTTGATTATATGAATGTTGGCTGTGCTTGGCGGGAGGGTTGATTTTATATTGCCCATTGAACACCCATAACACTTTTAATGACCTTTTTGCAATAAATCTTCAAACATTTGCTTAAGGATTGAATTTTTCCTTTATAGTATAGGAAAAAAACAACAACAGTACCATTGAAAATTCTTTACGTTTTATTTAAAGTCATAAATGTCGTGAAATATCAATAAATTTTAAACAATATAATAAGTTTTGGAAGAGCAATTTTTTTCTCCTTCATGGTTGAAGTGTTTGTGCAAAACTAAAACTTCGTAAAATAGGAAATGCGATAAAAAAACTGTGTGATGAGAATGTGAAACGAGATGGTCTTCAATGTTTTTGAGGATGGTAGATCTTAATGAGTGTATTAGGAAAAATGGTTTTAAATTTCGAAAAGGCAAATATGTTTTTCTCAAACAGTAAAGAACACAGCACTTCCAAAAGATCTTCTAACAGAAAAATTTTCGAAGGACTTCCACAGACACGATATATATTTTACGTGGCTTCCATACAAAAGTTGTCAAAAATAAAAGGAGGTTGACGAATTTTTGCACAACTACATATGATGGTAGTGAATGAAAGACTTGCTGCAATTCGAATAAAAGCTAAATTCTTCAACATCAGCTGTATTTTCGCTCATGCTCCCACTGAAGAAAATGACGAACAGACCAAAGATATATTTTACGAGCGCTTAGAAGAAACATATGACCGTTGCCCAGCCCATGACATTAAAACTATTCTAGGTGATTTTAATGCCAAAATTGGAAAGGAGAATATCTTTGGCCCAACAGTCGGGAATTTCCGTCTCAACAGTGAAACATCTGAGCCTGATAGACTTTGCAGCTGCAAAAAACATGGTAGTTAGCAGTACCAGATTTAATCACCTCGATATTCATAAGGGACAGCCAGGTGCTTATCAGAAAACAAGAAATCAAATTGATCATGTTGTGATAGATGGAAGACATTCATCGAGCGTGTTGGATTTACGATCGTTCCAAGGCGCAAACATTGATTCGGACCACTACCTTGTTGCAGCAAAGGTACGTACCCGTCTAAACGTTGCAAATAAAGCACGAACAGACACAACGCGGTAGTTGGACTTCGATAGGCTGCAAACACAACAGGTAGCCACAGCATATTCCACTCAACTAGCCTAATTGCTTAATCAAAGCACTCCTCACCCCGATAACATATCAGCGCAATGGCAAAGCATTGCCCACTCCATGAAAAACAGCCGCAAAATCCATACTTGGATACCAGAGACCTCAACCAAGGAATCCATGGTATGATCAGGAGTGTCGTGCTGCCACCGAAAAGAAAAATGCGGCATATAGGGCTACTTTACAATCCGTAGCAACGCGTAGCGCACGGGAGGTACAGGGAGAAAAGGAGAGAGAAGAAACGTCTTTTCCGCATGAAACAGAGAGAGAGAGATAGAAAATCGGGAGTGTGAAAAAATCGAGATGTACAGGAGCCAGAATGAAGTCCGAAAATTCTACCAAAGGGTCAAGCATCAAACTGATGGCTTTGGTAAAGGCGCATCCTTCTGTAGAGACCAGCAAGGTAATTTGGTAACTGATACAGATAGTGTACTCAGGATATGGAAAGAACATTGTTAGTATCCAATAGCAGCGAAGACGAAGAAGATACCACAGTCCCAATCCCAGAAGATGGTATTGCATGTATACCGCCCAGCCAAGATGAGGTAAAGACAGCAATAAATCGGCTGAAGAATAATAAGGCAGCAGGAGCCGATGGCTTGCAAGCCGAGCTGTTCAAAACCGGACGCGACACGCTGATAAGGTGTATTCATCAGCTAGTTAGCACCATCTGGCAGGAACAACGAGTACCCGACGATTGGAACCTGAGTATCCTGTGCCCCGTCCACAAGAAGGGAGATAAGACTGTATGCTCTAACTATAGGGGCATAAGTCTACTCCCTATTGCCTACAAGATCGTGTCAGGCATATTGTGCGAACGACTAAAGCCTATGGTCAACGAGATAATTGGACCATACCAATGCGGCTTTAGACCTGGCAAGTCCACCATTGACCAGATATTTACCCTGCGGCAAATCCTGGAGAAGACCCAAGAGATGCAGATCGACACCTACCACCTTTTTGTCGATTATAAAGCAGCCTTCGACAGCCCGCTGCGTTCAAAGGTATTCCAAGCCATGTCTGAATTTGGTACCCCCGCAAAGCTCATCCGGCTTTGTAAAATGACCTTAACTGACACGAGGTCCTCAGTTAAAATAGGAAAGAACCTGTCCGTAGAGTTTGGTACCAAAAGAGGTTTCAGACAAGGAGACAGCCTTTCGTGTGATCTCTTCAACATCCTGCTGGAAAAGGTTATACGAGAGGCAAACGTCAAAGAAGTGGCACAATCTACACCAATAGCCACATGTTATGCTATGCTGATGATATAGACATCATGGGCCGATCAGTAAAAGAAGTAACTGATACCTTTACGAAGGCCGAAGGAGAATCTGCCAAAGTGGGTATGGCGGTAAACGGTGAGAAGAACAAGTTGATGGTGTCGACGCGCAATGCGTCCATTGAGCTCGGACCGACTGTGGAAGTTGGTTCCTATAATATTGAGGTAGTAAAAAACTTCGTCTACCTCGGCACCTCCGTAAACACAACAAATGACATCAGTTGTGAAATAAAAAGAAGAATTGAATTGGCCAACAGATGCTACTTTGGTTTAAGTAAGCAGTTTAAAAACAAAGCCACATCTCGTCAAACAAAAATAACGCCCTACAAAACACTGATACTACCCGTGCTGATGTATGGCTCCGAAGCCTGAGTACTTGCGCAAGCAGACATGACAGTGCTTGGTGTGCGTGAGAAGAAAATTTTTCGAAAGATCTACGGACCAATCTGCGTTGACGGTGAATATCGACATCGTATGAACCACGAGCTGTATCTGCTATACAACGACATCAATATTGTTAAACGTATCGAGATGCAGCGATTGCGTTGGCTAGGCCATATCATAAGAATGAGCGATGATGAACCCGCTAAAAAGGCGTATAAATACGGGCCGCTTGGCGGTGCACGCAGAATTGGCAGGCCAAAGAATAGATGACGCAAACAAGTGGATGATGAGATGAAAAGGCGCGGTATTCCAGAGTGCGAAGCAACAAATAGAGAGAAATGGAGATCTTTTCCTAGTTCGGCGTATGGAACAAATGTTCTGTAATGGGCCAGCTAAGTAAGTAAGTAGTGTCATTTCAGTTGGTCACCCTATATTTTAGAGCTTTTTGACCATTATATCAGGAAACATGTACTTGCCTAAGATAAACATAATATCGCTGTAAACAGAGACTTCGGTAAAAATTTACAAAGGATCCTCGAACAGACCGCACAAAAATGTTGAACATTTGTGTAAGTGGTACCCTAAGGAGTGGACTGGTAGGGCCAGGTTTTGAACATAAACTAAGTTTGGACAAAGTACTTCGAAAGTTTTGACAATAATCGGCTGTTCCATTTATGAGTTATGCGCATACCATTTTATATGTACCAACTTTGCGGTGGAGAAGGAGTGGACCTATTTGCACCACTAAGTTTGGACAAAGTATTTCGTGATCCAAAGTTTGGATCAAATCGGTTGCTCCGTTTATGAGGTATCGCTCGTACCATTTTAAAGAATACTTTGTGGGAAAGGTACCGGAAGGAGTGGACCTATAAGCACCACCTTCGAATTTCGTCTTATATTCGAAGAAATATTACAATATGCAAAGTGTGGGCCAACTCAGTATTCGGTTCCAGAGTTGTCGTACGCACCACTCACTACGCTATATATTCTTTATAGGGTCATCGGGTCATATTCTCAAGTATGGACTTGCCACTCAAAAATAATTGCACCACCGTAATAGGGACTTTGAACACAACATGTTCCAAGAAAAATCAGAACGATTCCGGAGGAGGTCCTAAATTGCACTTTTCCGAAAATATGTGTGGGGTATACCCGAAGGAGTTAATATTCGAACTTGATCTATATATGGTACAAATATTACGATGTGCAAAGTTTGGATGAAATCGGTAAGCCCATTCGAGAGTTATCGTGCGCATAATTTTTGGAAAACAATTTTGAACTTTTGTGTGGGAGGTATAGAAAGGAGTGGACCGATATGGCCCATCTTCGGACTTAATCTGAGTTTGGACAAAATATTACAAATGCCAAACTTTTAACCAATTCCGTTAGACCGTTCGAGAGTTATCGTGCGGTCCAGCCAGCCATATAGACAGACGGACGGACATTGCTAAATGGGCTCCAAATTGTCTGAAACGGATTTCTTCCTAACATACTTCTCCTATAAATAGACCAATTGCGTGTCTTCTGTCTATAGAAGTTATTTTTGCAGACCCACTAAGGGGCTTCCATTTATATAAGACCACTCGCAGGTGCCTATTAGATAACATACCTCACAAAGGGGTCTCCTACATATAGAATACCTCTCAAAGAGCTCTTCTACAGGTAGAAGAACTTCAAAAAGGGGTCTTCTGTAGATGGAAGACCTCCCAAAAGGGAACTGTATATGAAAGAGTTCCAAGAGGGGACATATTACAATAGAAAAAGCTTCCAAAGGGGTCTTTTTAGATTAACGTCCTCTTGGACGGGTTTTCTATAGATAGAAGATAACCCAAAGCGGACTTCCATAGATAGAAAACTTCCAAAAGGGGTATTCTACAGAAGATGGGTTCTATAGAGAGAACGTAGGCCGATAACAGTTTACTGAGCGCTCGTAGCGCTGACGATTTGAAGGTAATCGGTGAAGACGAATTGATGAAATAAGGGAACGCAGTCATGGGCGTAGCCAGGAATGCTTTTGGTCGTTTTTGCCGCCCCCTAGCAAATGCTTGTTTTTGCGTAATATTCATATTTATACCCTACACCAATATGTGGGGAGGGTATTATAAGTTGGTTTTGGCCAAAAAGTTTGTAACGCATCGAAATAATGGTCGTAGACCCATACTTATATATACCAAAATAAATGTCTCGACGAGCTGAGTCGATCTGGCTATGTGTGTCCGTCCGTCAGTCCGTCCGTCCGTCCGTCTGTCCATCTAAACCTTGTAATCACGCTACAGGTCGCAATTTTGATCGGATCGTCACGAAATTTTGGATGTTGATGGGGGTCCCGGAGGGGAAGAAGCCTATTGATTTTGGTGATGGTAGGATAATATTTAGGGGTCGGAATGGGAAAAAACTTATGTGGATAAAAAGACAACGTTTTTTCCAAAAGCGAATATCTCAGCTTCTATACGGGGTATACCAAAAGCAAAACCTGACAATAAAAGTAGAAAATATCACCTTTCTAATGATGTAAAGTAGGTTCTCGTAGGTGATCAAACAACGAAGATATCACAATAGTCGCAAATAAAACCCAAATTTTAATTTTTGCGATTTTAATTATAATGACGATTATCACAGCTTTGGTTGGGGACTTTCCAAAAGCAAAGCCTGCCTATGAAAGTAGAAGATCCCACTTTTACAATGATGTAAACTAGGTCGGCGTAGGTGACCAAATAACGGAGATTTCGCAATAGTCGGTAATACATCCCATTTTTCCACTTTTTTGGAAATCACGCTACAGGTCGCAATTTTGATCGGATTGTCACGAAATTTTGAGGGTTAATGGGGGCCACACAGATGAAGAAGCCTATTGATTTTGGCGATGGTCGAATAATATTTAGGGGTCGTAATGGGCAAAAAACTTATTTGGAGAAAAAGACAACGTTTTTTTCCTAAGCGAATATATCAGCTTCTTCCAAAAACAAAGTCCGACTATGAAAGTAGAAAATCCCATATTTGCAGTGATGCAAAGTATGTTGGCGTAGATGGCCACATAACGGAGATATCACAATAGTCGGCAATACATCCCATTTTTTATTTTTTTTGTAATCACGCTACAGGTCTCAATTTTGATCGGATCGTCACGAAATTTTGGGGGTTAATGGGGATCCTACAGAGAAAGAAGCCTATTGATTTTGGTGATGGTCGGATAATATTCAGGGGTCGGAATGGGAAAAAAACTTATTTGGAGAAAAAGTCAACGTGTTATTTCAAAGCGAATATCTCCGCTTCTAAAAGGGGTATATCAAAAGCAAAACCTTCTAATGAAAGTAGAAAATATCACCTCTGCAACGATGTTACATAGGTTGTCGTTGGTGGTATAGAACACAACTTTTCATTTTTGCGATTTTAATAATAATGACGAATATCACAGCTTTGGTTCGGGACCTTCCAAAAGCAAAGTCTGACAATAAAAGTAAAAAATCCCATCATTACAATGATGTAAAGCAGGTTGGCGTAGGTATCCAAATAACGGAGATATCGCAATAATACATCCCATTTTTCCACTTTTTTGGAAATCACGCTACAGGTCGCAATTTTAATTGGATCGTCACGAAATTTTGGGTTTTATGGGGGGTCCCACAGAGGAAAAAAACCTTTTGATTTTTGATAATGGTCGGATATTATTCAGGGGTCGGAATGTGGCAAGGAAAGTAGAAAATATCACCTTTACAACGATGTGAAGTAGGTTGTCATAGGTGGTCAAACAACAGAGATATCGCAATAGTCGGTAATGCATCCCTTTTTCTATTTTTGTGCAATCACGCTACGAAATTTTGATCGGATCCTCACGAAATTTTGGGGGTTGATGGGGGTCTAACAAAGAAAGAAGCCTATTGATGGTTGGCATACATCCCACTTTTCCATTTTTTATTTGGGTTGTACTGTCGATGCACTTAAATGCGTTTCAAAAAAATTGACCTGTGTTAATGAAGACATTCAGAGCAAAGGCGCTAAGCTATCCCAATTTTAATATTTTGAATTTTATTAGTCAAAAGCTTATGAACGGGGGTAGTGGTGTAGGGTATCACATAGTCGGCCCCGACCCGACTATAGCCTTGGCTCACTTGTTTTTACATACAAATGAACTGTTTTGTAGGTTCTAGGGGGAGGTGCAGCTGCCAATCCCTAGTTATTCCTGGCTATGCCCATGTGATCTGAAGTGACGAGGTTTGTTGATGACGAGGTCTGTTCAATCCTACGGCAGCGGGTTGTTTGTATCGGATTGACCCGAAACTATAGTCTTTCGGCCAGCGCTTGCCAAACCAGTATCAAACTTATGCTTCTACGTAGGTTTCCATGGTGCTACAACAACAAAGAGGTCTGATGATGATCTGCTTCTATGATGACCGAGAAGTTAATTGATTCTACGTTTTAATGATGATCGAAAACGTGTTGATTATGTTGATTGATAATTACTCGGTTGACAACGAAATGATGGAGTTCGGAATCTGGGCAAATACCGATCGGACCATAACTAACGATTATTACATTAATTAATATACATTCACGAAAAGATAACCAAAGTTACGGAATACCTTGGATTTCCAGTTCTGGGTGCATCGCCAAGCGGAACGTATATGCCTTTTTAGCGGGTTCATGATAGCTAATTTTTATGACATGGCCTGGCTAACGCAATCGCATTATTTCGGTACGTTAAACTCTACTGATGTCCATGTTTAGCCGATACAGCCCGTGGTTCATACGACGTTGATATTCAGGGTCAACACTTATTCGCCAGTAGACTTCATTCTGGCTCCTGCACATCTCCATTTTTTCACACTTCTGCTTTTCCATTTCTCTCTTTTCCTGTGGAACAGACGCTTTTATACTCTCAGCATTTATGCTAACGAGGGTATATACACTTTCATACGGGCAAAATGTGCCTCATCGAAATAATGGTTTTAGACCCCAAGTATGTTTGGACGAATTGTGCTTCAGACAATTTGGAGTCGATTTAGCAATGTCCGTCCGTGTGTATGGCTGGCTGGTGCGCACGATAACTCTCGAACGGATGAGCCGATTGGGTCCAAAACTTTGCTTTCGTAATATTTTGTCCAAACTTAGTTTAAGTTCGAAGATGGGTTATATCGGTCCACTCCTTCCTTCCACAAAAGTTCGAAAATGTTTTGAAAATTTTAAGGAAGTAACCGATATGGTCCATTCCTTGCACATCGTTAAATTTCTACCAGACTTAGATGAGGTTCCAATAAGGACTCAGTCGGTCCGCTCCTTCGGGTACATCCCACACAGAATTTCGGAAAAGTTCAGTTCAGGACCAGCTCGCGAATCGCTTCGGTTTTTGTTGTAACATCTTGTATTCACCGCCCCCCATACGACGGTACACGTTTTATCTGGGGCAATTCCATACTTCCTGAAAAAATAGCCTGACAAAAAAACCCCACAACAACGTGTGTTGTGGTTGGAGCGCAAGATAACTCTCAAGCGGTTTTGCCGATTTGGTCCAAAATTTGACCTTCGTCATATTTTGTCCAAACTTAGCTTAAATTCGAAGATAAGCCATATCGGTACACTCATTCAGGTACCTCCCCCACAAAAGTTCAAAAATGTTCGGAAAAATTGTGCGGATGATAAGTCTTGAAGGCAGTGACCGATGTGGTCCATACATTACACCCTAATATATCTACCAGATGTATATCAGTTTTGAATATGGATTATATTTGTCCACTCCTTTGCGTACCTACCACACAAAATTTCGGATAAGTTCACTTTAAGACCTGCTCTCGAATCACTTTGATTTTTGTTGATGCAACTTGCATTCGCTGCCTCAATTAAGACTGTAGAAGCTTTTTCGGGGGCAAGTAAATTCTTCTTGATAAAACTGCTCGAAAGGTGTAAAAAACCCCATAGCACCATATGTACATAGTTGCTGGAGAGCACTATAACGGACGAACTGATCAACCGATTTGGTCATATTGGAATGCACGATGTCTCTTGAACGGGGCAACCAATTTGTTCAAAACTTTGGATCTCCTAATATCGTGTCCAAATTTAATTTAACTTCCGATTTTCTGGTCCAAAATGTATGCGATGACCCACTGAAATGACTAGTGGGCGTATTATCTATTAAAAATAAGATCAGCTTTCGTAATGGACTAAGTCGGCCCATTCCTTTAAGTCCTCCTCCGCAACACTTTTGAATTTTAATCCTAATCCACATTTTTGTCGGCAAGTTATAATGTCCAAAAAGGGCCACAAAATTCTGAAAAGACCCTAAATACATTCGATCTGTCCGTAGATGATAGTTTAAATTAAGATAGGCTGAGGGTATATCTCTGTCGGCAAAGCCGACGGATACTTTTTTTACTTGTTTTTGCTCTCCTTTTCTCCCCAGCGCTACCCGTTGCAACTGATTCTAGAGTTGTCATAAATGCCGCATTTTTCTCTTCGGTAGCAGAACGACACACCTGGTCATACCATGGACTCCTTGCAGTAGGTTTATGGTATCCAAGTATGAATTGTACGGCTGCAAAATCCAGAAATCCGGAGGTACCGGTCCAAAGGCGGTATATGAAGACGTGGACCTATACCCCGAAATTTCAGGTGGAAAGTTGTATACCCCCAAGGAAGACTTAATACAAAACTTCAGCCATTTCGGAAGGATATTATGGCTACAACCTTCAAAATACCAGAAATCCGGAGGTACCGTTCTATGGAGCTATATGAAGACATGGACTAATACCAACATATTTCAAGTAATAGGTTTTATACCCCCAACGAAGACTAAATTCCAAATTTCAGTCTTTTCGGTGGAATAGTGAGGCTACAACTGTCAAAATACCGAAAATCGGGACTGACAAATATCGGGTGGAAAGTTGTATACTCCCAACTAAGACTTAATACAACATGTCAGCCATTTCAGTGTGATGTTGAGGCCACAACCTTCAAAATAACGGAAATCTTGAGGTACCGTTCTATGGGGGTTATATGAAGACGTGGACCTATGCGGACAAATTTCCGGTGTAAAGTTGCATACCCCTAACGAAGACTTAATACCAAATGCCAGCCATTTCGGTGAGATATTTAGACCACAAATCCTTGAATATATTTTTGTATATGCTCATTTTATGCAAATATGTAAAAATATGTGAAAATATGCACGATATGCAAAATATCCAAAAATTTCTGGGCCTAGTTCATTTTTTTACTTTGTGATAAAACGAGTGTCTGTCTAATCAGATTTTCTCTACGACCATCCTAACCATATATGCATTTGCATAGGATTCCGTTGTCCAATTATAAGCTTCATATAAAGGTGGAGCGTATAATCAGGGATCAATTCATAGAACATTAGGACCACCTTACTTTTTACTTTTTTTAATCCAGTCTTAGGCTGATGGTATATTACATGTAATAAAGAACGCTTACCGATCATATACATATATTTTTAAATATTTTTATTAATCTACTGCTACCTGTTCTATCAAACAAAAAATACACAGTTGTGTGTACCACATCTTCCTACATCTTCACTAGTTTCGACAAGTTACTGCTTCTTAATTTCATAATACAGCTAATAAACTTGTTCGTCTTCTTAGATTTAGCTATAAACCCCTATAGACTTAATTAACGCAGCAAGAGTCTACTTAAATTTTCCTAACAAATTTCTGAAGACGACAAAAGTTGAATTAAAAAAGCTTTACCACAAATTAACTCGGGTGTTTATACAATATGTTCATAAAACAAGCATATAATAACTTAAACACATTAGCACACATACATTCACATATATACACTTTTATACATAATCTTTCATATCCCCCCAAAAACAAATTCACTTCCGCTTCCTGTTTAACATTCATGGCTGCACATATTGAGTTGAGTAGCTCTTTATGGAAATTTGTGTCGTTTCCGTTTGGCGTTAATATTATGGAACTTTAGATTGCTACTAGATTGTAGTTGTTGTTTGCTTTAAAGTAATCATCAAAATTTGTTTTTTGTTGTCGTCTCCCAAAAGAAACAAGTGAGCAAAGGCTATAGTCGGGACGGGGCCGACCATGTGATACCCTACACCACTACCCATGTGCATAAGCTTTTCACTGATAAACATTTCTTTTAGAGAATATAAACCGACTACCACCAAAAATAATATGCCTCTTTGTGTCTGGGACCCCCATAAGCAACCAAAATTTCGTGACCATCCGATCAAAATTACGACCTGTAGCTTGATTGCAAAAAAATGGAAGAATGGGATGCATTATCGACTATTGTGGTATCTCCCTTGTTTGACCACCTTCGCCAACCTGCTTTACACCAATGTAAAGGTAATATTTTCTTCTTCCATTGACAGGCTTTGTCGTTGGAATACCCCTACCCCTAGAAGCCACTATATTCACAAAGAATAAAACTTTGAATTTGTCTCCAAATGAGTTTTTCCCCATTCTGACCCCTAAATATTATCCGACCATCATCAAAATGAATAGGCTTCTTTCTTTTTGGGACCCCCATTAACTCCCAAAATTTCGTGACCATCCAATCAAAATTGCGACCTGTAGCGTGATTACAAAAAAATCAGAAAATGGGATGCATTATCGGCTATTGACATATCTTTGCTATTTGGCCACCTACGACAACCTGCTTTACACCGTTCTAAAGGTGATATTTTCTACTTTCCTTTCCAGGTTTTGCTTTTGATATACCTCTTAAAGAAACAGAGATATTGGCTTTGAAATAAAATGTTGAATTTTCTCCAAATAAGTGTTTGCCCATTCCGACCCCTAAATATTATCCGACCATCACCAAAATCAATACGCTTCTTCATCTGTGAGACCCCCATTAACCCTGAAATTTTCGTGACGATCCGATCAATATTGCGACCTGTAGCGTGATTTCCAAAAAATAGAAAAATGGGATGTATTAACGACTATTGCGATATCTCCGTTATTTGGTTACCTACGCCGACCTAGTTTGCATCATTGTAAAGACGGGATCTTCTACTTTCATAGTCAGGCTTTGCTTTTGGAAAATTTTCAACCAAAGCTGTGATATTCGTCAATATAATTAAAATCGCAAAAATGAAAATTGGGGTTTTATTTGCTACTATTGCGATATCTTGGTTGTTTGATCACCTACGAGCACCTACTTTACATCATTAGAAAGGTCATATTTTCTACTTTTATTGTCAGGTTTTGCTTTTGGTATACCCCGTATAGAAGCTGAAATATTCGCTTTGGAAAAAACCGTTGTCTTTTTATCCACCTAAGCTTTTTGCCCTTTCCGACCCCTAAATATTATCCGACCATCACCAATATCAATAGGCTTCTTCCCCTCCGGGACCCCTATCAACATCCAAAATTTCGTGACGATCTGATCGAAATTGCGGCCTGTAGCGTGATTACAAGGTTTAGATGGACAGACGGACAGACGGACGGACGGACGGACTGACGGACGGACACACATAGCCAGATCGACTCAGCTCGTCGAGACATTCATTTTGATATATATAAGTATGGGTCTACGACCATTATTTCGATGCGTTACAAACTTTTTGGCCAAAACCAACTTATAATACCCTCCCCACATTGTGGTGTAGGGTATAAAAAGACAAAAAAAAAACAACGGCACCCACATAGAGAAAAGCGGAATAAAATGGAGAAAAGCGGAATAAAATGTATAATTTGATATATGAGGGAGATTAAATTGAAGGAGAAGTTTTTTGTATTAAAAATTAGTTTAAGACTTCTCTGAAATATAACTTCAAACAAAATAATAAAGAATCTATTGTGGATAAATTAAGGATTTTCTATGTTTTTTGTTTCTTCCACTTACAAAATTGTTAAAAGCTGACTTCATCAACACAACACAGTTTGCATATCAGAAATGTTAGTTATTTTTAAAGCCAACGTCTACCTACGCCACTGCTGGCAATTACCAAAATATGCTGCCGCAACAAGGTCTCGTTGCGGAAGAATTTTGTCATACTACAAAATAAAGGACATAAAACTTTGCCAGTTGGCTTTAATAAAAAAAATATAACGATGCAGATGCATCTGTTGCAAATATCGTTGTTGTTGCTCTTTTTTATGTTTTCGGTATTGTTGTTTCATGCTTTGTATTATGTGTGTGTTTGTGTGTTCGACAACAACTTAAGTTGCCTTTTATGACAACTAATTAAATTTTTATTACATTAAAGCCAATCTGTTCATTGTTATCTGCTACAGCTGGCTGTAGAGCAATGAATTTCGAAAAGTGCTGCGTTGCAATGCAGTGTTCTGCATACATGTGACCTAGTAGTGTGGAACATTTAATAGCTTACAGCTTATAAAGCAAGTGGCTGGAAACAAGTAATAAAGGTTTCAAAAATGGACTAGAATATATTTTAACAAGTGATCAAAGGCTATAGTCGGGAAGTTGCCGACTATGTGATACCCTACACCACTGCTTAAGGGCGTAGGCAGGATCAAATCTAAGGGTGGGCAACTTCTTTTTTAATAATGTGTATAGTTCTGCATACAAAATTTTAAAACCTTTATTTAGATACTTACCTAGTGAAAAAAAAGTCAAAAACGTCCAACATGAAATATTCTGAACAACTATGGAATAATTAGTTTCCTTTCCGTTATGAAAGTACCATCGCCCTCAATTTTAGGTGCATTTTCATGACCACTGCGTATAGCCATCTGGTCAGATAAAATTTTGTACAATACTTGAAATAGCTTATAACGTCATATTTTATAAGGTAATGTCGTTATCCAAAGGATTTGAATCGGAATTCCCTAAGAATGCGTGATGTCTCTGTTTATCTGTTTAACCCATTTCGTACTTGGTGTTCGATTTGTCGAACAGTAAAAAAAATTATGGATGAGAAAGTTAAAATTTTATACAAGTTTTAATATTTATATTAAGTCTCATCTATCGGCAAATAAAAAAATCTTCCCTTGAAAACTCCACCCCCCCACCCCGCCAATATTTTTGAACACTTCTTAAATTAATTTTAAATAATTAAAAAAAAATTAAATTAAAAAGTAATCATGGTAAATTACACTGTGCAGCAGCATTTTTGGGCGGTGGAAAATTTCTTTTGGGGATGAAAACCCAAAACGAAATTTTCGCCATAGGTCAAGTTTCTGAGATATCGCGCCATGAAGTTTTTAATTTTTTTATCTACAATAATTGCTTCAAGTTATACGCTAATATATTCGTAGAAACCCTATTCTAGGGCAGCTTTAGTCAGCGACCCACCATTTATAGTCTGGCACTAGATGGCAGCTGATTTTAATACTGAATAATCTTAAATCCATGAGCTACTTTGGAAAATTATTCCTGAGGTGGGCACTGGTGGGCATCATGACTAAAACCTTAGGTCAAGTTTAAGTATATGATCGAATTGGCATTACAAAATACACCAAGAAAATATGCAGCTAACTAGAATTCCACAACACGCTAAAACACTATTTTTAATGAAAATTAAGCTATTATCTCCGCCCTTAAAATCTACTATAATATTTTGCTATACGTATTAGTTTCGCGATATTTTGAATATATTTACTTGTACTTAAAATATAGGTTGTATTCACAACAAAAAATTATTAGTCAACCGATCCGACTTTTGATGCTATTCTTAAGAAGATCGCGTTCGAATGAAACAAAAATTAATATACATATTTTTAAAATGGTCCATGTCATAGCTGTCGGAGTTGCCAGATGTTGTACCAAATTGTTGACCTTCATTTTTTTGTTTTTGGCCAATGGGTGGATCCACTGTGCATTGTCCTAATTTTAACTTCTATATCTCAATAACGGTAAAAATTACAAAGATATCATAAAAGTCAATCTTGTGGAGAATTTTCATAGCTACAACATTTTCTTTAGTCTTATTTCGATTGGACTTGCAGTTTCCAAGCAAAATCGTGAAAAACTTAACAACTCTTAAAAATATCAATTTGAATCGCGATTTATTTAAAAAAGCGCTCCGACGATTTTTATACCCTCAGCCTTTATTCTAGAAAGGGTATATACACTTTGATTTAGCAATGTCCGTCTGTCTGCCTGTCTGGCTGGCTGGTGCGCACGATAACTCTCGAACGGATGAACCGATTCGGTTCAAATTTTGGCTTTCGTAATATTTTGTCCAAACTTAGTTTAAGTTCCAAGATAAGCTGTATCGGTCCACTCCTTCCGGTACCTCCCCCACAAAAGTTCCAAAATGTTCGGAAAATTTGTGGACATGATAACTTTTGAAGGAAGTAACCGATTTGGTCTATACTTTGCACATCGTGAAAATTTCTACCCGACTTAGATGAAGTTCCAATATGAACTCATTCGGCCAACTCCTTCGGGTACCTCCCACACAAAATTTCGTATAAGTTCTCGAATCGCTTTGATTTTTGTTGCAACAACTTGTATTCACTTCCCCCCATACGACGGTACAAGTTTCATCAGGAACAAGTCCATACTTCATGAGAAAATGGCCGGAATGTTGCAAAAAGCCCCAATGACACTTTGCGTAGTGGTTGGAGCGCAAGATAACTCTCGAACGGATCTATCGATACGGTCTAAAATTTGGCCTTCGTAATATTTAATCAAAACAAAGTTTAAATTCGAAGATGGGCTACATCGGTCCACTCCTTCAAACTTAAAAAATATTCGAAAAAATTTTGCGCCCGATAACTTGAAGGGAGAGACCGATGTAATCTATACTTTGCACATCCTAATATATCTACCACATATAGATCACGTTCGAATATGGACAATATTTGTCTACTCCTTCTGGTACCTCTCACACAAAATTTCGGATAAGTTCACTTTAAGACCTGCTCTCGAATCATTTTGATTTTTGTTGAAGCGATTTGCATTCGCTACCTCCATTACGACGGTAAAAGTTTTTGCAGGGGCAAGTCCATATTTCTTGGGAAAACAGCCCGAAAGGTGTAAAAACCCCCTATGTCACCATATGTGGCGGTCGGAGAACACGATAACTCTCGAACTGTTCAACCGATTTGGTTCAACATTTGGTCTTCGTCATATTATATCCAAACATAGTTTCATGGGCAATACCGGTCCACAACTTTTGGTACATCTCCCCAATATTTAAAAATGTTACCAAAATGCTAAGGACGATATCACTTGAATGGGGCAACCAATTTGGTCCAAACCTTGGATCTCCAAATATTTTATCAAAATTTAGTTTAACTTCTAAAATGGCCCATATCGGTCCTCCCTAAGGGCATCTGCCCTACAAAAGTTCAACATTTGTGTCTTAGTGCAGTTAATTTGTGTCTTCGTGTAGTTAAATGTCCAAAAAGGGCCACAAAATTCTGAAGTGTCCTTAATTACATTCGATCCGAAGGTGAAAGTTTCGCTTCACATAGGCTGAGGGTATATATCTGTCGGCAAAGCCGACTGACACTTTTTTATTTTTTTTTTCTCATCTATGAACATTGTATTTTCAGAATCCACAAAAACTTCCCAGGTGAAAGCACCTTCCATTTAAATTTGGTTCAAGAGCACCGCGCTGTATATACCCTCGTTAGCATAAATGCTGAAGTTATAAAAAAGTGTCCGATTTCACGTTACTCCCCCTGCGGTTTTGGCAATGAAATATGCTGATGATTCGTGTTTGGAATAGAGTAACTTTGACAAGAAGATCCTGTTTTGTTTTTGAACTGGTTACACAGTTCGAAGTGTCATCTATTCTAGTGGTCTTCTCCTTTTTATACAAATGCTGATCACGGTTAAAACAATGTTGGCCAGACACAATAAGTAGCGGACTCCATGCAAGCTGCTGCATCTATCTTCCAAGTCAATTCTTCGTCCAAATAGTTCTTTTGGCATTAACTGTAAAGAAAACGCCTAAATTAGTCCATATTTGACTTTACATAGTTCATATGAGACATCCCCCACATAAACTCGAGTAATAGCCGCAACTAAAATACTTCCCATCAAATAAGTCTAACAATTCATTTCCTCTTGGAGGAAACTATTCACACCATCCAAAAAATAAAATGCTCTCAAGAACCACAAACAACTAAACTAAACAAAACGAAATAAAAGGGGGGAAATGAAATGAAAACCTCGAAATATGTTAAGTCAGCCAAAAGCTAACAAGGATTAATTTCTCATGGCATATGTGTCCAATGGTAAATACTTGAATTTTTAGCTGAGTCGTTAGCATTTATTGTCATTGTGCGGAAAGTGCCCAAAGGCACAAATGGTTTGTTTTTTTTCGTGTGTGTGTGTGTGGGAGTTTTCATGTTTATGTCCAGGATATTCATTACTTAAATACTTACCCACTCACTCACTCACATGTTGAAAAGCAGTAAAAGCCAAAGCAGCAACAGCGGTTGCTTATTCTAGGATTCATTTGTTTGGCGCCTATTTCATTTCATGAAGCCTATTTCTACAATCCCCCTCTCCTCCATTCCCCATTTCATTGCTCCACAAAACCTACTAGCAAAACATGTAAAGCATTTCAATGTCGAGAGTAAAGTGTTGATGAAATGAGAAAATCACTGCTGTGTTCATTTGCATGCATGCAGAGACACATACAGAGAGACACACCGCACTCGAACAGAACGGAAGGTCACACATAAACAAACAAACAACCAAACAAAATCTACACTCATACAAATGTTTATAAACACAAATATGTTCGGTTGTATGTGGTGGGTACCCAGCAAACCAGTCTTACCGACATCGTAACGAAATCGGAACAAAATTCGGACGCTACGTCCGGTGTCGGATTCGAAATCGTAACGATATCTTAACGAAAGTTGTATGAAGTGGTTGACATAATTCCGGATGTCGGAGCGAAATTGGATGGACTTCGGTCCGATTTCGGAACGAAATCTGAAGAAAATCCTTGAGAAATTTATTTCCGTCATTTGCTCCGAAATCGGTACAAAATCTGAACTATTTCCCCTCCGAAAATTCGTTTAGAAAACGGAACGAAATCTGAACGATTTTTCTTCCGAAATTGTTCAGACGTGTCAGACATCCGACATTTGGTTTGCTGGGTAGGTGTGTATGTTCTGTACTGTGCTGTGCTAGTCTATATTTACCATTGTGATGGACGATGTTTATGACGCTACTGACTATCTGATTACATGAATTGTTTATTTGACAGTCCACAATATCTTTCTATCTGTCCGCCAGTCAGTCTGTCTGCTTGTCGGCCTGTTTATTCATTTGTTATTGTGCCAGTGAATGAATGCGAAGTTGATTACCGTACCAATGAGTAGAGCCAGAGAGTAATATTTATTGTGTCGTTTTTTGTGCTTTCACTTGAATAAACAAATTTAGTAGAAAACAAGTGAGCAAAGGATATGGTTGGGAAGACTTCGACTATGTGATGCCCTACACCACTACCCTGTGGATAAGCTTTTCACAAGGTTTAGAAGGACAGACGACGGACATAGCCAGGACTCAGCTCGTCGAAACATTAATTCGACGAGTTACAAATATTTTGGCCAAAATCAACTTATACCCCCACATAGTGGTGTAGCGGTTTATAAAAATATTAAGGTACCGGAAAGTTGGTAGAAATGCTAAGGTGCTTGACTTCTCGTCAAGCGACGATCTCTGGTCTTGTACAGGAAGACCTTTAGGCTGATATAGCGCGACTTCTAGTATTCTACAGTGTGACCTCTAGTACTCTATAACGTACCACTAGTCTTCTATAGGAAGACCTATGGTCCTAAATAAGATATATGGGCCTGAATAAGAAGTCTTATGGCCTTCTGTAGAAAGGCCTACTAAGTTTTTCTTTAGGGAAACATCGTGCCTTCTATTAAAAACAGGAAGACCTCTGGACTTTTATAGGAAGACCACTTGTCTTTCACTAAAAGACCTCTGGCATTTTATTGGAAGACCTCTGGTATTTTATGAGAAGGTCTCTGGCTTGGTCTTCTATAGACAGACCTCCCAACAGATCTCTGATCTTCTATAGGAAGATTTCTGGTATTCCATAGAAGGTATATCCTTTTAGTGAAAGACTTCTCGTCTCTTATAGGAAGACCTTTGGTCTTCTATACGAAGAAGTCTGGTCTTTGATAGGAAAACCTGTGGACTCCTACAGAAAGAATTCTGGTATGATATAGGAAGACAGCTGGCTTTCTATAGGAAGACTTCTGCCCTTCTATAGGACGTCCTCTTGCCTTTCATGGGAAGATCTCTGGTCTTATGTAGGAGGACCTCTGGTCAGCGGTATCAAGACCTCTGTTTTTTATGGGAAGCTCCTGGTTCTATAGGGAGAATTCTGGCCTTCTATAGGAAGACCTCTGGTCTTCTATAGGAATACCTCTGGTCTTCTATAGGAAGACCTTTGGTCTTCTATAGGAAGACCTCTGGTCTTCTATAGGAAGACCTCTGGTCTTCTATAGGAAAACTTCTGGTCTTCTATAGGAAGACCTCCGGTCTTTTATAGGAAGACCTCTGGTCTTCTATAGGAAGACCTCTGGTCTTCTATAGGAAGACTTCTGGTCTTCTATAGGAAGACCTCCGGTCTTCTATATGAAGACCTCCGGTCTTCTATAGGAAGACCTCTGGTCTTCTATAGGAAGACCTCTGGTCTTCTATAGGAAGACCTCTGGTCTTCTATAGGAAGACCTCTGGTCTTCTATAGGAAGACCTCTGGTCTTCTATAGGAAGACCTCTGGTCTTCTATAGGAAGACCTCTGGTCTTCTATAGGAAGACCTCTGGTCTTCTATAGGAAGACCTCTGGTCTTCTATAGGAAGACCTCTGGTCTTCTATAGGAAGACCTCTGGTCTTCTATAGGAAAACTTCTGGTCTTCTATAGGAAGACTTCTGGTCTTCTATAGGAAGACTTCTGGTCTTCTATAGGAAGACCTCTGGTCTTCTATAGGAAGACCTCTGGTCTTCTATAGGAAGACCTCTGGTCTTCTATAGGAAGACCTCTGGTCTTCTATAGGAAGACTTCTGGTCTTCTATAGGAAGACTTCTGGTCTTCTATAGGAAGACTTCTGGTCTTCTATAGGAAGACCTCTGGTCTTCTATAGGAAGACTCAAGTCTTCTATAGGAAGACTCTGGTCTTCTATAGGAAGACTTCTGTCTTCTATAGGAAGACTTCTGGTCTTCTATAGGAAGACTTCTGGTCTTCTATAGGAAGACCTCTGGTCTTCTATAGGAAGACCTCTGGTCTTCTATAGGAAGACTTCTGGTCTTCTATATGAAGACCTCCGGTCTTCTATAGGAAGACCTCTGGTCTTCTATAGGAAGACCTCTGGTCTTCTATAGGAAGACCTCTGGTCTTCTATAGGAAGACCTCTGGTCTTCTATAGGAAGACCTCTGGTCTTCTATAGGAAAGACCTCTGGTCTTCTATAGGAAGACCTCTGGTCTTCTATAGGAAGACCTCTGGTCTTCTATAGGAAGACCTCTGGTCTTCTATAGGAAGACCTCTGGTCTTCTATAGGAAGACCTCTGGTCTTCTATAGGAAGACCTCTGGTCTTCTATAGGAAGACCTCTGGTCTTCTATAGGAAGACCTCTGGTCTTCTATAGGAAGACCTCTGGTCTTCTATAGGAAGACTTCTGGTCTTCTATAGGAAGACCTCTGGTCTTCTATAGGAAGACTTCTGGTCTTCTATAGGAAGACCTCTGGTCTTCTATAGGAAGACCTCTGGTCTTCTATAGGAAGACCTCTGGTCTTCTATAGGAAGACCTCTGGTCTTCTATAGGAAGACCTCTGGTCTTCTATAGGAAGACCTCTGGTCTTCTATAGGAAGACCTCTGGTCTTCTATAGGAAGACTTCTGGTCTTCTATAGGAAGACCTCTGGTCTTCTATAGGAAGACCTCTGGTCTTCTATAGGAAGACCTCTGGTCTTCTAGGAAGACCTCTGGTCTTCTATAGGAAGACTCTGGTCTTCTATAGGAAGACTCTGGTCTTCTATAGGAAGACCTCTGGTCTTCTGTAGGAAAACTTCTGGTCTTCTATAGGAAGACTTCTGGTCTTCTATAGGAAGACCTCTGGTCTTCTATAGGAAGACCTCTGGTCTTCTATAGGAAGACCTCTGGTCTTCTATAGGAAGACCTCTGGTCTTCTATAGGAAGACTTCTGGTCTTCTATAGGAAGACCTCTGGTCTTCTATAGGAAGACTCTGGTCTTCTATAGGAAGACTCTGGTCTTCTATAGGAAGACCTCTGGTCTTCTATAGGAAGACTTCTGGTCTTCTATAGGAAGACTTCTGGTCTTCTGTAGGACGTTCTTGGTCTTTTATAGGAAGACCTCTGGTCTTCTATAGGAAGACCTCTGGTCTTCTATAGGAAGACCTCTGGTCTTCTATAGGAAGACCTCTGGTCTTCTGTAGGACGTTCTTGGTCTTTTATAGGAAGACCTCTGGTCTTCTATAGGAAGACCTCTGGTCTTCTATAGGAAGACTTCTGGTCTTCTATATGAAGACCTCCGGTCTTCTGTAGGAAGACTTCTGGTCTTCTATAGGAAGACCTCTAGTCTTCTATAGGAAGACTTCTGGTCTTCTATAGGAAGACCTCTAGTCTTCTATAGGGAGAATTCTGGCCTTATAGAAGGAAACCTCAGGTCTTCTAGAGGAAGACATCTTGTTTTCTATAAGAAGACTTCTGGTCTTCTATAGGAAGACTTCTGGTCTTCTATAGGAAGACCTCTGGTCTTCTATAGGAAGACCTCTGGTCTTCTATAGGAAGACCTCTGGTCTTCTATAGGAAGACCTCTGGTCTTCTATAGGAAGACTTCTGGTCTTCTATAGGAAGACCTCCGGTCTTTTATAGGAAGACCTCCGGTCTTTTATAGGAAGACCTCCGGTCTTCTATAGGAAGACTTCTGGTCTTCTATAGGAAGACCTCTGGTCTTCTATAGGAAGACCTCTGGTCTTCTATAGGAAGACCTCTGGTCTTCTATAGGAAGACCTCTGGTCTTCTATAGGAAGACTTCTGGTCTTCTATAGGAAGACCTCTGGTTTTCTATAGGAAGTCTTCTGGTCTTCTATAGGAAGATCTGGTCTTCTATAGGAAGACCTCTGGTCTTCTATAGGAAGTCTTCTGGTCTTCTATAGGAAGACCTTTGGTCTTCTATAGGAAGACCTCTGGTCTTCTATTGGAAGACTTCTGGTCTTCTATAGGAAGACTTCTGGTCTTCTATAGGAAGACCTCTGGTCTTCTATAGGAAGACCTCTGGTCTTCTATAGGAAGACTTCTGGTCTTCTATAGGAAGACTTCTGGTCTTCTATAGGAAGACTTCTGGTCTTCTATAGGAAGACCTCTGGTCTTCTATAGGAAGACCTCTATAGGAAGACCTCTGGTCTTCTATAGGAAGACTTCTGGTCTTCTATAGGAAGACTTCTGGTCTTCTATAGGAAGACTATAGGAAGACTTCTGGTCTTCTATAGGAAGACTATAGGAAGACTTCTGGTCTTCTATAGGAAGACCTCTGGTCTTCCGTAGGACGTTCTTGGTCTTTTATAGGAAGACCTCTGGTCTTCTATAGGAAGACCTCTGGTCTTCTATAGGAAGACCTGTGGTCATCTATAGGAAGACCTCTGGTCTTCTATAGGAAGACCTCTGGTTTTCTATAGGAAGACCTCTGGTCTTCTATAGGAAGACCTCTGGTATCTTATGGGAAGACCTATGGTCTTCTATAGGAAGACCTGTGGTCATCTATAGGAAGACCTCTGGTCTTCTATGGGAAGACCTCTGGTCTTCTATAGGAAGGCCTCTGGTCTTCTATAGAAAGACCTCTGGTCTGCTATAGATCGACCTCTGGTGTTCTATAGAACCGCCTCTGGTCTTCTATTAGAAGACCTCTATAGGAAAAACTTTGGTATTTTATAGTTAGACATCTGTTCTTCTATACGTAGACCTCTGGTCTTATGTAGGGGGACCTCTTGTCGACTATAGGAAGACAGCTGGCCCTCAATTGGAAGACAAGTGGGCTTTAATAGGAAGTTGTATGGCCTTTCTAGGAAGACCACCTCTGTTCTACTTTAGGAAAACATCTGGTCTTTTATTAAAAGACATCTTCTATAGGAAGACTTACCGTTTCATACAGGAGGACCTCTGGTCTTTTATAGGAAGATATCTGTACTCTTTAGGAAGTCCACTTGTCTTCTATTGGAACGCCTCTGGTCTTTTATATGAATACCTGTGGTCTGATCTTTTATAGATAGACCTTCCTGTAGATCGTTGGTCTTCTATAGGAAGACATCTGGTCTCTTATAGGAAGACCTTTGGTATTATATAGGAAAACATCTGGTCTTCTATACGAAGACCTCTGGTGTTTTATAAGAAAACCGATGAACTTCTGTAGGAACAACACTGGTCTTCTCCAGGTAGACCTCTGGTCTTATGTAGGAGGACCTCTGGTCTACTATAGGAAGACAGCTGGTCTTCTATAGGAAGAATTCAGCTCTTCCACAGGACGACCTGTGGTCTTCTAGAGGAAGGCCTCTTCTCTTCTAGAGGCAGATGGTCTGATCTTCTATAAAATACCTTCCTATAGACCTCTGGTCTTCTACAGGAAGACAGATGGTCTTCTTTAGGACGATCTCTGGTCTTATAGAGAAAGACCTCTGGTCTTCTACATAATACCTCTGATCTTCTAGAGGAAGACCTCTGTTCTTCTGTAGGACGTTCTTGGTCTTCTATAGGAAGAACTCTGTTCTTCTATACATATGTAGACCTAGGAGGACTTTTGGTCTACTATAGGAAGACAACTGGTCTTCTATAGGAAGACATCTGGCATTCTATAGGAAGACTCATGGTCTTCTTAGGACGATCTCTGGTCTTACAGAGAAAGACCTTTGGTCTCTTAGGAGAATACCTCTGGTCTTCTATAGGAATAGTTATTGTCTTGTATAGGAAAACCTTTGGTCTTTTATTTTAAGAGATCTGTTCTTCTGTACGTAAACCTCTGGAGTTATGTAAGAAAACTCTGGTGTACCATACGTAGACCTTAGGTCATATCTATGAGGACCTGTGGTCTACTATAGGAAGACAGCTGGTCTTCGATAGGAAGACTTTTGGTCTTCTATGGGTATACTTATGGCCCTCAGTTGGAATACACATGGACCTTAATAGGAAGTCTTATGGCCTTTTTAGGAAGACCACCTCTGCTCTTCTTTAGTAAAACATCTGGTACTCCATTGAAAGACATCTAGCCTTCTATAGGAAGACTTCCCGTCTCATACAGGAGGACCACTGCTCTTTTATAGGAAGACCTGTGGTCTTTTATAAGAAAATCTCTTCTATCGGAAAACCTTTTGAACTTTTTAACACCTTTATTTACAACAATTTCATTTGTTTGTTTTGTAGTTGTTGCAAAAACAAAAGAAATGTTAACAACTTTTCAATCGATAAAAGTCACAGAATAGGACTACTGGTCTTCTTAAACTTTCGGTCGTTTATTAGACAACTTCTAGTCTTTTATAGGAAGACCTGGTCTTCTATAGGGAAACCTGTGGTTTTCCATAGGAAGACCTCTGTTTTCTAGCCTTTTATAGAAATACCTCTGGTCTTTTATTGAAAGTTATTTTGTTTTTACAGTGTTTTATTTAACTTGCCTTGGTATGTGTTTAGTTCAAATCTGGTAACTCATTTTTAACACGGTTGCAGTTGAATAATCGAACTAAAACTTTGCACACTTCTCAGATTTGGATGACAATACACGAATATGAAATCAAAACCAATATTGGTCCATTTTTACACTGTTTTACAGTATTTTATCTAATTTGCTTTTCAAATCTGGTAACTCATTTTTCACATTGCTGCAGTTTACCAATCGAATTTAAAATTTGCATACTTTTTAGATTTGGATGACAATACATGAATATGAAATCAAAACTAATATTGCTCCATTCTTACAGTGTTTTTACGGTGTCTAACTTGACCCCCTTTTCAAATCTGGTAACTGATTTTTAACACGGTTGCAGTTGACCAATCGAACTAAAACTTTGCACACTATTCAGATTTAGATGACAATACATGAATATGAAACCAAAACAAATATGGGTCCATTGTTTCCTATAGCCCCCATATAACGGTACCACCCGATTTCCGGTATTTTGCTTTTCAAATCTGGTAACTCGTCTTTGACGCAGTTGCAGGTGACCAATCGTACTTAAACTTTGCACACTTTTCAGATTTGGATGACAATACATGAATATGGAATCAAAACTAATATTGGTCCATTCTTACAGTGTTTTTATGGTGTCTAACTTGACCCCCTTTTAAAATCTGGTAACTGATTTTTAGCACGGTTGCAGTTGACCAATCAAACTAACACTTTGCACATTTTTCAGATTTAGATGACAATACATGAATATGAAACCAAAACCAATATGGGTCCATTTTTTCCTATAGCCTCCATATAACGGTACCACCCGAATTCTGGTATTTTGAGGATTTTGTCTTCATTTTTAGCCCGAAATTGTCATTTGGAGTTCTCAATAGTCCAGGAACTTTCGCTTAGCCTCAATATATGGCGAAAAACAAAAATCCTTTGCAATTCCATATGAAAAAAATTAAAAAAATTTTTTGCGAGCACATCTACAATTTTTGGCATAGAGGTTAAGAAAAAAATTCTGGTTTCAAATCTGTTCGCGTTCACAAAATTGGACGATGCGCGCAAAAGTTATGGCGGTTTTTATTCTCATATAAAGAAAAAATATTTAAAAATATCTTATTTGTTGTTATGAGAAAATTTATGCATAAATCGTTAACAGCATTCTATATCTATTCGTAGATGTTTAAATAGTTATTAAATCTATTATTATTTTCGCGGAAAATCAACAAATAGTACAAAAAATTTTAAGAAAATCCAAATTATCCTGTCCCATAGTCCGTACAAACACTTAAAAATAAATTAAAAAATATATGCGGAATCTAGACAATGCGTATAAAAATATGATACCAAATATAGAGATTGGTTACATAAATTGCATATTATAGCAACAACAAAAGAGAAAAACTTATTGTTGAAAAATATTGTTGCAAATATATTTTTTGGTTTGATTCGAAAAATTAAAAAAAATATTAGGGAGTTCTCCAACTATTTCGCTAAAATCCCATACAATAATTAATGTGTACAACTAAAACTTCATCAAGAAATATGGTTTACCATCGTGAAAGCTTATTTGCTTACTGTGATAACTTATAAGGCTAGGAAATTAAGATTAATATTGAAATTACAATCATCCAAAAAATGTGTAAATTAAAAAGCCTATTATTCGCGAATAAGTTAAAATCAGTTGATGCGCATCCGTTTTTGGATACAGCGAATCAATCTCTTTCAATATTTATGCATACTTCGATGTTTCACTCTGCGGTCAAAGTGTGCCGCCAGTTGCATCACACAATGCAAAAAACATTAAAGTGGGTAAAAATCGCGCAATTTGCGTACGATTTTGATGCGCATCCGGTTTCAGTAGCACCCATCAAAAATATGTTTATCTACACATATTTCAATCAGATTCTTCAAGAACCGCGGATGTGCCTCCACTTTCTATTTTTGCTAAAAATCCTATATTACTCGCGAATCTCTGTAATTTATGACACGCGTTTTCGCAAATATTGTAATCTCGTATAAAGGATTCCATTTACGTAAAAAAATTTAAAGAAAATCGCGGTTTGGTACGCGGATTTGTCAAAATACATTTTTGCTGATTTTCCTATCTTCAGGGTATCTATATCCGAGGTTTTAGTGGATGGATTCGATCGCGGATGGGCTCATTAGATCCGTCGCGTAAAAAAACTAAATTCACGCGGGGTACAAAGGAAATTGAATGACACTTGTAAATTTTAAACGCTAAAAATAGGTTTTTTAAAAAAAATCACACATCAAATATTGGATTTTAGACTCCAATTACTAGGATGCTGTAAGGAGCACACTCATGAGATAAGCCATAAACGACGTAAAATCACGAGTTTTATAATCCTATTATGAGTTTGGAATATTATCTAGTTGCGCGTCCGGATTATTAAAAAAATGCAAAAAACCCCGAAATTCCGGCTTCAAAATGTCATCATCAATTTTAGGTGGATGTAGTGGATATATCGAAAAATTATACACCAGTAACATATTGCCCATGAAGTATTCTTTGAGTCTTTCTTTGGGCATATGTCTATAAAATGTAAGGTAAGCCAGAAATCGGAATGGAGCATAAAAAAACTTGTTGGCTTCAACCCATTTTTACCTATTTTTCTACATTGATGCCAACACAGCTTTCACGTAAATTAATTTTAATGGTCGATATTATGGGATCCCTCCTAAAACACATAATTTTAATGAATGTTTATCATACTATATAGAATATGCTAACATTCCGCGAATTCTGAATGGGTGAAACTCGGATTCATCGATTGTAAAACATTTTTGTTTTTCGCCATATATATTCTTTCTTATGATAGAATCTGTCAAATAAAACGCTTGCCGTTTAATTTTGCCACCATTCATAATTTAAATGCAAGCGTTTTATTTGAGAGATTCTATCATGAGAAAGAATATATATATTGAGGCTAAGCGACAAATTATTTTTTAGTTTTAAGTGCATTTCTAAATAAAACACTGAAACTTAATTTTTTTAAATTATTTTTTATTTATTACAAAACTTTTGGTCTTTAAAGGATGGTTTTTAAATTTAAAGCAACATATTGGGTATACGAACCTATTTACGAGGGTAAAATTGTTTTCGGGGTCAAGTCAATACTTCTTGAGAAGTTGGCCAAAATTTAAAAAAACATCCCCTGCAGAAGTTAGAAGTATTGTCTATACTTCCTTTCATTAGGTCCGTGGCTAATGGTATATCTCTGTCCACAGCTGTTTTCTAGAAATTTTGTCATTGGCCACCGTTTGAAATCGTCAATTAAAATACCCAATATTTGATGCTCTCGTTAAAAAATTTAGTTTTCATTTTAAAATAACAATGTCGCTCTGAATAAAAAACTTCAACACAAATCTAAAATTGAAATGTACAAAAACGAAAAACATTTAAATTCCTTTACATGTTGACCAAGTTTATATATATGTATGTATTCCTGGGGATATGCATCACACTGGCCTAGTTAAACACTCGAACATGTTTGTGGATTTGGTCAAGTTCATGGAAAATTCATTGCAACTGCTGCAACACCACTGACTTAAATTTTGATCACACGTTTAGTTTGTGTGGAGTTAAGTTCAGTTTCGGTCCTCTCTACAAACTCTCTTCACAATACCTATACGAAAACATTTATAGACCACATTTGTGTTGGTTTACAGGTTTTTGTTGTTGTTGGTTTTGGGTTTGTATGAACAACAAAAAGTATTTAAAACTAACATTTTTGTGCTTTTTGCTTTGTGGTGGGTGCATTTGAGGCATTTGAAAAATGTTCAAAAGTTTTCCTTTTAAATAATAAATTTAATCTACAAAAGAATGTTGGTGTGTGCCTAAATGTTTGTTGGATATGTGTGTAAGATTTAGAGAATTAGTTCGGAAGACTTTTACATTTATTAGTGAATGACATTTTGTAAATTTCGAAGAAAATATTTTTTTTTGAAGATTTCATAAATTGTTTCGGAAAATAATGTAAAATTTTGTGAAGCACTTTAAGAAAGAAAAAACATTCGGGCTTAATATCCTTTTTTCTTAGCGGGCAAACCTTAAATAACTATGAAGAAGTAAAAATGTAGCGCAAGAGTTATTAACGCATGACGTATTATGAATTGATTGAAGCAAAACGAAGGAGTCTACTCGATAATTAACTAACATTATACTATTTTTAAATTTATTTCGCAAAAAAAAGCTTTTGAAAAATAAATTAAAACAAATTGAGAGTGAACAACACAATTTTAAATTCTTTTTTATTTACATAAGTGGCACAGAAAAACTGTTCTAAAGCCGAACGTAGAATTGTCTTTAGAAGAATTCGGTATTCTGCCCAACTCCCAGTGATCCAGACTTTTAATATTATTATCTTAACGTAATTTAATAGTTGTACCCAGGAGTTTTAAACTGATCAAATTACTTTCACGTTGAGAGTTTCACGTTCAGATCCCTTAAAACACATAACATCAAAAACTCACTATATCCTTGCCGGCATCGTGAAAGCCACACTACAGCCCAACATAGTACGAGTAAAATTAAAAAAATAACCACAATAAAACACTAAAAGCCAAACAAGACAACCCGAGCAGTAAAACTGCAATACAATCGCAAGAGCACTTTTCTACATAAACGGATTATGTGACTATAATAGTAAGTCGCTACAATGCACCCGAATTGGTTGTATCTGTCTGAAAGCATGAAAAACGTACAAACGAAATAAAAACTGAAAAGCCTACAACAGTCGCTTCGTTGTTTCCGGTTGTTGCACATTTACAATGGCAAAATAAAATTGTGCAGAAAATATTTTTAGTTAAGCTTGAAATTTTCAGTCAATTGATAAATGAAAGTTTTTATCTATGATTGTCTTACTTTTATTTTGCAAAGAATAGATACAATCATATGGTTAATAAGCTAAAATCTATTGCTATCCAACCTTGATGAAGGAATTTTGTTGGAGTATACAGTTTTGTAAGAAACTGAGAAGATATTGTGGTCTTCTATAAGAAGGTGAAAAGAAATAATTCTTTTTATTTTGTTTGCTAAAACCATCAAAGGCCAAATAACTAGAGGTACGGAGGTTATATAGGAAGGCAATTCGGTGGGATATTGACGTCACAACCTTCAGAATTGCGAAAATAGAGAGGTACCGTGCTATATAGAAACGTGGACCTATACCGACGAATTTTAGTCGGAAAGGTTGTTACCTCCAATGTAGACTAAATGCCAAATTTCAGACATTTCGGTGGGTCGTTGTGGCCACAACCTCAAAAAAAAAAAATCGGGAGGTACCGTTCTATGGGGGCTATATGAAGGCGTGGACCTGTCCTGACAAATTTCTGGGGGAACGTTTTGTACCCCCAACGAAGACTAAATACCAAATTTCATTTCGGCATTTGTCATTTCGAGGGAATATTGAGGCACAACCACAAAACACCGAAAATTGCGATGTACCGTTCAATGGGGGTTATATGAAGGCGTGGACCTTCATATGTTCTGAATACCGACAAATTTCTTTGGGGATAGTTTTATATCCCCAACGAAGACTAAATACCAAATTTCAGCCATTTTGGAAGAATATTGAGACCACAACCTTCAAAATACCGAAAATCGGGAGGTACCGTTATATGGGAGCTATATCAAAACGTGAACAGATATATAGGAGTAATGGAACGTCTATACCAATTTACAAAGCTCTTTCCTTAAAATGGCGGGCTGTAGTTGGATTTAAACAGACGGACGTACAGACGGACATGGTTATATCGACTTAGAATTTTACCCTGATCAAGAATAGATATACTTGATAGGGTCTCCGATGAATATATCGATGTGTTACAAACGGAATGACAAATTTAAATTTAATTTTAACGTGTTTTTCTCGACATGACATTTTGAAATCTGTGCCAAGTCTAGCTCGAAAACTAATGAACCGATTGTGAGGTTATCAAGGACATCAAAATCTAGGCCTTCCTCGAAGGATTTTATTTTTAATTTTTTTTGCTCGTTTTATGACCAGTAAACGTCAGTTTTTTAAGCCCAAAATTGGAATTTAGACTTTTTGGTCGACTTTTTCAGTAAAATATTTTTTTAAAAAAAATCGATCAATGAAGGACTAGATCTTTATGTTCTAAATAAGCCACAAAAATAAATAAGCCGGTTATTAGTTTTCGAGCTAGAATTGAGACCGCAAAACACATTCATATTTATATTTCACCAAAAAATTCAGGCACTAGATTAAGATGTTCCCTTTCAGATGAAGAAAAAATCTATCAAATCTTGGAAAAATTCATTAAAAATTGCCTTTTTTGGCTTTACAAGTGTGGGTCACTCCTTAAGCAAATTTTGACAAAAACAAACTACAAAACATCCCCCATCTATCGCAGCTGAGGAGCGTTAGCTTCCACGACTACTACGCCGCTAATTATTTTATTGAGCACAATTGTCACTAAAATGTTATCACGAAGTGACGTCATTAAGTAGATTACATAATATTTGTAAAATGTTACTCAGCATTTGCGGAATTTACAAAAAATTCACGGAATTTCAAAAATTACAAAAAAATAACAGTCTTAAATAAAGACTCCACGGGGAATCAAATGAGACCAAACCAAAGCACATATTTGTGTTACAAAAAACAAATTTTGTTTTGGAATAATAGTTTTCACATGCATTCTAGAGTTGAAAATATTGGAAAAATTCTATAGGAGTACTTCTTTTATTTTTCTTGAAACTGCCAAGAAAATTGGCGGATTTTGCTTTATCTACATTCACATAGAAGGTTTCCCATTGAGGAAAGTTATCGGGTTGTTGAGATAAATCATTAGACTTCTTAAACGGAAATAGAGTTCAAATAGACCGCTTTAACTTATATGCATTATTAAAATATGTGTAAATCGCGTAATTATCAAAATCGTTTTGTCCGCATGTGATTTTCATGTACAGCAAAACCATATCTTTTAATTCGTATATGTTTTTCGAAACATAACATGGATGCTTAGATGTAGCATCGGCTGCATCTAAGCATTAAAAAACCTATAAAACATCTCTAGTTTGCGCAAGGTACAATACATTTTGTTCCGCATCCGGTTTCAGTGTCACCACGAAAGTCTACATCGATATATATCTATTTTAAGGCGATCAATCAGAAACCGTGGATGTAGCATCACACACTATTTTTTTGAGATAAAATAAATGTAGCTCCCTTATCAGTGGAGTTTTCAAATCTCTGTTTCCACAAAAACGAAGATGCTGCAATTGTTTTTTCATTGCAGTGGAAACGCCCCCCAGAATACGCGATAAAATTCGCGATATTTTCAAAAACAATTTTAGGTGATTTTCCTACCTTGGAAATTAGTATCTCGCGTTTTAGTAGATGGAATTTCACGAGTAGAGATTTATTAGATCCGCAACGTAAAAATCTAAAATTTGTAATCAAGTACGAGTTAATCGAATGACAATTGCAAATATTAGACCCGAAAAATATGATTTTTAGAAAAATGTTCGCACAAAATTTCCCCATTTGGATGCAGATTTCTATGAAGCTGTGTAGACTACATTCACGACACATATATCAAATAACTCAGAATCGCGAGTTCTACAGTCCCATATATAATTTTTGAAAAAGCTGTTTGCGGAATGAAATTAGAAGAACATTTCAAAAAACACTGTAAATCTGGCTTCAAAATGTCAGCATAATTTAATGGTAGAAACAGATCAAATGTTGAAAGGAAATACATTAGTGAGATAATTCTTATTTAGTTTGCTTCTACTTTTACTTTGACAAGAAAATCGTGAGTAGTGTGGTTTACTCAAAAATCGACAGAAAACAAAAAAAGACATATTGGCTTCAACCCATTTTTATACCCTCAGCATTTATGCTAACGAGGGTATATCACCAATATTTTTGAAAATTTAACATAGCTGAAGCCAAGGTTTACCCTTTTAGAAAACGCGACTCGTGATTGTATATTATACAAATTAAATACTTTTGGATAAAATTAAATGTTTTTGGTCGTGGCAAAAAATATTGGCCTTAAAAGATAATTTACGTGGAAGCTGTGGCTACATTTATGTTAAAAAATTGGTGAAAATGGGTTGAAGCCACCTTGTCTTTTTTTGTTATATCTCGATTTGTGAGTAAACCACACTTCTCTCGAGTTTCCTGTCAAAGTAAAAGCAGAAGCAAACTAAATAAGGATCATCTCACTAATGTATTACTTTTCAAAATTTCGTCTGCTTCTACCATTAAATGATGCTGACATTTTGAAGCCAGATTTACAGTGTTTTTTGAAATTTTCTTCTAATGTCATTCCGCAAACAGGTTTTTCAAAAAATCATATATAGAATTGTAATACTTGCGATTCTGAGTTATTTGATACGTATATTGTGAATGTAGTCTGCACAGCTTCATAGAAATCTGCATCCACATGCGGAAATTTTGTGTGAACACTTTTCTAAAAATCATATTTTTCGGGCCTAATTTTTACAATTGTCATTCGATTTCCTCGTACTTGATTGCACATTTTAGTTTTTTACGTTCCGGATCTAACAAATCATTCCCCGGGAAAATCTATCTACCAAAACGCGAGTTACGAGAAATTCCAAAGTAGAAAAATCACCTAAAATTGTTTTTGAAAATATCGCGTATTTTATCGCGTTTTCTGCGCGTCGTTTCCACTGCAATTAAAAAACCAGTGCAGCATCTTTGTTTTAGCGGAAACAGAGATTTGAAAACTTTACTGATAAGGAAGCTACATTCATTTTATCCCAAAAAATAGTGTGTGATGCTACATCCGCGGTTCTTGATTGATCGCCTTCAAATAGATATATATCGATGTAGATTTTCATGGTTGACATTGAAATCGGATGCGGACAAAAATTGTATGCACTTTGCGCAAATTAGCGATATTTTATAGGTTTTTTAATGCTAAGATGCAGCCGATGCTACATCTTAGAGTCCAAATTATATTTCGAAAAATATATACAACTTAATAGATACGGTCTTGCTGTACATGAAAATCACATGCGGACAAAATGATTTTGATAACTACGCGATTTACACGTATTTTAAAATGTATATAAATTAAAATGGGTTATGTGACCTCTATTTCCATTTCAGAAGCCTTAAGATATATCCTCAGCAACCCAATTATCTTCCTCAATAGGAAAGCTTTTATATGAATGTCTATAAAGCAAAATCCGTATATTTTAGTGGGAGATTTAAGCAAAATGAAGGAAGTATTCCTATAGATTTTTACAATTTTTTCTACTACATAATGCATGTGAAAAAATATTTTTTCAAACAAAAACTAATTTTTTTGACCAAAATATGTGCTTATTTTGGCTGTAACATCGAAACTATAACACCAGTCTGTATGATTGTAGTCTCATTTGATTCGCCGTTAAGTTTTGATCTAGAACAAATTTTTATGTAATTTTATGACCACTAAATGGGCCTTAATTTTGAAAAAAGTTAACTTATATTCAACAATTTATCAATTTTATGTACATTCCGCGAATTCTGTGTAATGTTTTGCAGGTATTATGCAATCTACTCGCTGAAGTCACTTCGAGAGAACTTTTTTGTAACAATTGTGCTCATTAAAATAATTAGCGTTTTTATAATTTTTTCTTTCTTAAAAAGCGAAATAAAATCGCCATAACTTTTGTCCGCAACAACCAAAAATTGGCTCGCGACCAGATTCGTACTGGGAATCTTTTTCTTAACCTACATAGCAAAAATTGTTGATGTAGCGCGAAAAAAATTTATCCTTTTTTTCTGAAATGGAATATGAAATAATTGGCAATATTCCTGATATAGACTTTCATACGGGCAAAATGTGCCTCATCGAAATAATGGTTTTAGACCCCAAGTATTTTAGGACGAAATGTGTTTCAGACAATTTGGAGGCGACTGAGCACTGTCCGTCCGTCTGTCTGGCTGGCTGGAGCGCACGATAACTCTCGAACGAATGAACCGATTCGGTTCAAATTTTGGTTTTCGTAATATTTTGCCCAAACTTAGTTTAAGTTCGAAGATAGGCTATATCGGTCCACTCCTTCCGGTACCTCCCCCATAAAAGTTCGAAAATGTTTGGAAAATTTGTGCGCACGATAACTCTTGAAGGGAGTAACCGATTTGGTCCATACTTTGCCCATCGTGAAACGTGTACCAGACTTAGATCAGGTGTTAATATGGACTCAATCGGTCCACTCCTTCGGGTACCTCCTACACAAAATTTCGGAAAAGTTCAGTTTAGGACCTGCTCTCGAATCGCTTTGATTTTTGTTGTAACAACTTGTATTCACTGTCCGCCATACGACGGTACAAGTTTCATCAGGGGCAAGTCCATACTTCCTGAGTAAAAATAGACTGAAAGTTACAAAGAACCCTATGACACCCTGTGTAGTGGTTGGAGGGCAAGATAACTCTCGAACGGATCTGCCAATTCGGTCCAACATTTTTCCTTTGTAATATTTTGTCCAAACATAGTTTAAGTTCGAAGATAAACCATATGGGTCCACTCCTTCAGGTACCTCCCTCACAAAAGTTCAAAAATGTTCGGAAAAATTGTGCGCACGTTAACTCTGGAAGGGAGTGACCGATGTAATCCATACTCCGCACATCCTATTATTTCTACCAGACATAGATCAGGTTCAAATATGGACTATATTTGTCTACTTCTTCCGGTACCTCGCACACAAAATTTCGGAAAAGTTCACTTTAAGACCTGCTCTCGAATCACTTTGTTTTTTGTTGAAGCGATTTGCATTCGTTACCTCCATTACGACGGTAAAAGTTTTTCAGGGGCAAGTCCATATTTCTTGGGAAAACAGCCCGAAACGTGTAAAAACCCCTCGAACTGTTCTACCGATTTGGTCCAACATTTGGTCTTCGTCATATTTTATCCAAACTTAGTTTCATGGGGCAATACCGGAACACAACTTCCGGTACTGCTCCCCCAATAAAATGTCACTAAAATGCTAGGACGATATCACTTGAATTGATCTACCAATTTGTTCCAAACTTTGGTTCTCCTAATATTTTGTCAAAATTTAGTTTAAGTCCTAAAATGGCCCATATCGGTCCTCCCTAAGGGTACTTCCCCCACAAAAGTTCAACATTTGTGTCTAAGTGCAGTTAATTCCTAATCCACATTTTTGTCGGCAAGTTCAAATGTTCAAAAATGTCCTAAATACATTCGATCTGCCCGTAGATGAAAGTTTCACTTCACATTGGCTGAGGGTATATCTCTGTCGGCAAAGCCGACTGACACTTTTTTACTTGTTATGATTGAATCTAATACATAAGACTAAAATGCATGCTCTTGCTTCTACGTTCAAAAAAACGATCCTATTTAAGAAAAGCTTTTCGGGAAATGGGATAACATTGCAGATTTAGTTGTAATGACGGATCACAAAACCAAGCGTTTCCGCGGTTTTAGTTTCTTTACTTACTCCCATTCGTATATGATTGAAAAAAATTAAATTATTTTGTTAAATTATTATTTTGTTAGTTACGTCTTTGGGCATTTATGGTGACGATATGTAAAATCACAGCAAGTTCAATATAAAGCTCCTATTGGTCCTATGTTTTGGTATAAGCCCATATACCGGTACCTCCCGATTTTCGGTATTTTTAGGGTTTTGACAATATTTTATGACGGAACTTCCCAAACCAAAATTGTAAACATAGGTCCATGTATTGGCATAGCCCCAGTATAATGGTGCCTCCCGACTTTCGGTATTGTGAGTGTCTTAGCTACATTGTTTTCGGAACTATCTGTAATTTATCATTTCAGGTTCCCTGCAGTCACTAAATTTTTCCACCAAATTGTCAATATAGATCTGCACTATTATATAGCCCCCATACAAAGGTACCACAGGAATGAACACATTTTTTTAATTAGATTAGATAATTTAGGCATTTGGGGCACCGACGTAGAAGCCCAGGCACCGCCCGAAATGTTTTTAGTTTCCATAGGAAATTAGCTTATGCTACACATTTATTAAATTTCTGAGTAGAATTTTTAACTGTTTTAAATTTGACAAGAAATTTGTAAGGTATTGGAGAAAGTATTACAAAGAATAAATTAAGTAGTTTTCTGGATAGTTGGTGTCAAGTTTTAAGTTGTTTTGAGGGGTTTAATGGTAATTTAAGGTTGATTGTAGTGTTACTAACTTCAGAACAATACGTTTATTTGTATGTATTGAACGTTTGTGGCATGTAATATTCAATACTTTGGCTATGAACAACATCTAGAAAAACAATTCTTGATATTTTTTGAAATATTTGATGAGAAGAATTCAATAAAATAAAATCGTTGTCGAATTTAAATTTTTGATTATTTTCTCTAACATGTATTTGTAATTAACAATTTTGAATATCATAAAAATTATAAATTTTTATTGTGTATAAAATTTGCAAAAAAAAAAAAAACTATATCAACCATTTTGATGATATAATTTCTGTTTCACCGCAGTGATGTCCGTTAAGATAATTTTCAACTAGTCTCTTGCTACAAATTCGCTTTACTTCAAATAAGTTTTCGAGGTAAAGCTGTTAGAAAATAAGCCGTATTTTACACTATCTCTGCTAAAATATCTATTGGATGCAAACGATTTTTTCTGGAGTTCTCTTTTATAGAGTGATATTGATCTCCTATGAGGATACCTACTGGCCTTCTTGCTGAATATCTATGCGGGTCCTCGTAACAATTTACCGTGTTTACAAAAGAAGACCAATTGGACTTCTGTAGGAAAGCGTACTTGACCTTCTGTTGTTCTATGAATGCGAGTAGGATTCTAAGAGAAATCATGTTGTTCTTCAATGAGAAGATTTTGATCGATCTGATCGGTTTCGATGAAATGAAATGTCAAAATCGGACGTGTGGAGATAATTCGTCAATAGATTTATGATAAGGAAGGAGTTCCAATTGACATGACCGAATGGAAAATGTTTAAAAATTAACATTAAATTATGGACAATGTCCTTTTTTACCTTTTCCATAAGCTGGAAGATATATTAATTTCTTTGTCGATTTAGTCATTTCCGATTGCATGCAGAAATAATGAAAGAGCTTTAAGATGTTTTTTAACATTTAGCAAATAATTTGCATCCAGTCGAATAAGTTGCTAATGGGAAAGGAACTTTCTTGAAGAAAATTGAGAATATAAATCCAAGTTTTTATTGTCCCCACGGACACGCGGAAGGGTACACAGAATTGGGCCCAGTCTAACATGACGTTCGGTTTACTTGTATTATTATTAAATCGATGATATGGAATCCACTTTAATACCGAGTCCGAACGGCGTGTCTTAAAACACTACTTGTATAGAAGTTTTTCATGGATGAAGTACTAAGAAGATGTCGCCAACAGTACACTGAAGGGTTTTATTGCCACCGTTGAAAATGAGATGTTGTCGGATCTGGGAATCGAATACCTGAACTTTATCGTGCAAGGCGGGTGTGCATACTATTGCACCACGGTAGCACTAAATGAAAACATATTTGACAAATTTTCCTTCTTCGGTGAAGAAAGACAAAAGATAAAACTGATCGGAAACCGATTACAGTCCCACAAAATCTCCACAACCAAAAACCAAACCAAAATCCTGCCCACAATTATGTATTTAGAGGATTTTCGAATAGCATAATATCGCTGTAAACAGGGCCATAAGGAGTACCTTCGGTAAAAATTCCTAAAGGATCATCGAACAGACCTTAAACTGCACTCAAACAAAATTGTTGAACTTTTTGAAGCATTGTGGCGTTTTTTTATTGGGATAGCGTTTGCAATTTTGTTTTTTCAAAATAGTCTGGCTTAATCCCATTGTTGTTGTTTTAATATTTTAAAACAACTATTTTATTAGTGGAAAATTTAGTGAGGGAGATACCATAATGAGTGGACCGATATTGTTCATTGTCGAACTTAAACTAAGTTTCAAGATAAAAGGTTTGGATCAAATCGGTTGATCCGTTCAAGAAATATCGCGTGTACCATTTTAGCGTAAATTGTTTAACTTTTGTGGGGAAGATACCGGAAGGAGTGTACCGATAAGCACTGTATTTGAACTTTATCTAAGACTCGCAGAAATATTACGATATTTCAAACGAAGAAATATCGTAATATTTCTGCGAGTCTTAGATAAAGTTCAAATACAGTGCTTATCGGTACACTCCTCCCGGTACCTTCCCCACAAAAGTTAAACAATTTACGCTAAAATGGTACCAACGCAGTAACCTGTTCGAAAGTTGTCGTGTGCCCAGCCACTACACATCGGGGCCGCAGGGGTTTTTACAGCTTTCGGGCCATTTTATCAAGCAGTATAGGCATGCCCCTGAAAAAACTTGTACAGTAGTAGTAGGGGCCTCGAGAACAACGTGTTGCAAAATCAAAATATTTCGAGAGCAGGTCTTAAGCTGAACATTTCCGAGTGGAGTGGACCGATATGGCCCAACATTGAGCCTGATCTATTTTGGACAAAATATTAGGACGGCCAAATTTTAGAACGAATTGGTTGATTCGTTATCGTGCCCTCCAGCCAGACGGACATCCCTAAATCTATTTAAAATGTTTGAATCGGATTTCGTCCAAACATACTTGAGGCCTAAACCATTATTTCGATGGGGCACATTTTGGTCGTATGAAATTGTGTAAATACCCATTGGCCTAAAGGCTGAGGGTATAAAACATGTATATTGGGCAAAAAAGAGTTCATGGATTTTTCTAAAAGAAGAATTCTTAACAGTTTTTGTGTAAACGTATAGACCTTATTGTGCGCCAGTTTGTCAATAACAAGCCCACAATTCATGATGGGTACACTTACTATTGCTCAGCATTAGTTCTCTATCAACAAAATTACCATTGTCCTTCTGGAATTCTTTATGAATTATCTGGAATTAACGGTTGGGCACCAAAATTTCAATATGATGATATATTTAGGGAATAACTACAATTGGTTTCTTGATGAAAATAATAACGATTGGGTGCCCGAATTTCAGTATGAAAAGTCCAACTTTTTCGCGCCAACATTTGTCAATGCAAACTGATTTTTCTCTATAACCCTTTTGGGCGCCAGAATTTGTCTGCCACAATTCGGAAGCCTGAATATTAATATAAACAGGACTGTGGTTCGGAGGCAGAAATTGCCAATTAACATATCCAGGATTGGGCTCCAGAACTGGTCATTAACAAACCCACGGGATCTCTTCTGAAAACCATAATTAAACTGACTGTAAATTTTTGGGTCATGGAAAGTTGACCATATTCTGATCAGTTTAAGATATTTCTATATCCGATTGCATTATCTTTCTTTTGGCAATTAAATGATACTTGTATACTTATGAATTGAATGATACTTATATACTCTAGTTGTGAGTTATAGCCTACTTCTGAAGTATTCTGATGAGAGACTCCAATTAGAAAAATGATACACCCATGAACATATGTACGATTTATTGTGCAAGGTGTTCTAAAAACACGGGCAAATTGGTGAAAAAGTCTTATGCCATTTTAATGAAAAAATAGTAATGCATTTCACTCATCAGTAATATAAGTCTAAAACAAGGTTTACATGATTGTTTAATAAGAAATTTTCGCTAACATTAATTTCCCCCAAAATGAAATCTTAGCTACGTCCCTGTTTTTGGGTATCCGTTGTCGAAAAATGTTTACACCTTAAATTGTGGACATGAGAGGAAGCTAATTATTTTATTTTAGTTAAGAATATTTTATGGTGGAGGGTATTATAAGTTCGGTCCGGCCGAGATTAATGCCTTTCTACGTGTTTGCATTTAAAATTATGATTTGCATTTCTCTAGAAAATTTGCTAATGTAAAGTTTCAAAAAATTTGTAGGATTTAGCCTGAGCCATCATTCATATCTAATTATCTGTAACTTGAGTTTTAAACAGACCCAATTATGAAATAATAATAATGATCAGAGCACCTATTGAAATTACAGTTTTTTTGAACACCTAAGAAAGCTGCCATGTGACATTTTCCCAATATTGTACTAATGAAATTAGTCCATATGAATATTAAATTACACATCAATTAAAAATTAAATTTCACTTAAATAACTACGCTTATCAAATTTCTCAATTTTATGCAATACCTTACGGACAATTTGATATATTGTTTAAGTTTTCTATTGAAAACTTATCTATGAATGTCATCATTATGATTTATTATTTGCACAATATGCTCGAGGCTGGCTGCTGCACAATGACCATTGGATGAGATTCAAATTAGAAATATCTCTTGTTAAAGTACATTCGTTTGTAATGGCGAAAGTCATTCACGAACACTTAAACACCAAGACGGAATTTGTTTGTGTTCCATTCCACTCTAATATAAATATGAATTCCCTTATTAATATTCTGACAAATGATAGTTGTGATTTATGCACGAAAACTTGAGCTCTTGCAAATGTAGAGTGGAGGAAAGAGGAAAAAAACTATTATGTATGATTAAAATAATAAAAAATTAAATTTGTATATTGGAGTAATAAATTTAACGAATTATTAATAGTTGTGACAAAGCGCACAGTTCTATACGATTATTGAACCCAGCGCTCTTCATGCGAAGTGAGAAACCAAAACATCGTTTGAAACTTTAATAACACTGTGCAACACTGAAAATGCAAACAACTTCTAATGGGCATTTTGTGAAAGTACATATTGAGACTACAAAAACCTTAATTTGGTTTGGTGTTCTTAGATCGGGTTTAGATTTTATGGCCTCATCTAAACCGACCTAAAATGAGCCTTTTTTCCAGTGATCGGACCTTTATCTCCGAAACTAATAAGAATTTTGCTTTGCAGTCTTCAGCAATATTGTAGCCCTAAAGTAGTAGAACTTATGTGTCAAACAGATGAACTAGGAAAAGCTGCATCTAGCGCATCAAACTCGTTAAAATATATAAAAGTTTACATAATTTTTGAAATTCTGGTTAGTAACAACTATGCTGTTAGGAGTTGAAACAAGTAACCATTCCAAAAATGTTCCAAATAATGTGACCATCAATTCTTCAGAACATTCTGAAACTCTAAAATGGGGTTTTCACGTTGTTTAAGGGGTATTTCATAACATACCTTTTACAAAACTTATTTTAAACAATGTTCGCACAGCCTGTTTATTCTCATGTTGGGGATTACAATGAATTATTGAAATATATAGCAAATTGTTGTTGAAAAATTTGCTATAAACAAGGCGATAGAGGCATTTTACAAAAATATAATGTTCTGAAGAGTTGTGTATTACATTCCAGAGAATATTTTCCCAAAAGGTAACAATAAGAAGAATTTAACATTTTGGGAGATATGCTGCGAAATATACACAAATTATAGAATTTTTAGATATATTATAAAATTTGAGCAATAAATGCAATTTTTTGTGTTCACTATTCCTCCAAATATTTTCTTCTTGCTCTTATCTACAAGTTTGCTGCAGATGTCAAAACAAGATTCGTATTGGTTTCAGAGATACAGCCCAGATTTGTTTTAAAAATTCGATTTTTAACCATGTTTAGATGAGGCCATAAAAACCGAACCCGATCTAAGAAAACAAAACCCAAATATGGTTTTTGCCTATTGGTCCTCTACTTTCATAAAATTCTGGACAGAAGTTGTTTGCACGCGATTGGCTCAAAAATGTTGCACAGTGTAAAAGGACTTCACATAAAAACTTAAAGTTAGTTAAAGTGTCAAAGAAAAATTCAGACGCTTGTATGCCTATTCTACATTCTATTTTAAAATCAGATGGTCTGTAGTAGCAAACTAAGTAAATAATAATATTACGCATTTTTATAGTGTTTCTGTTAAAAGAAACTCCAATCGCCTTTAAAGATTTTCAATTAATTGCTATTTTATCCATAGTCCTTCTTTAGCCAGAAAAACTTCTTGCCATTTACTCATTACTCAAATCCTTTATGGTTTTAATATTTCGGTCATTCATTACGAGACATTTCAATGCCACTGTTCATAAATAACGAAGAAATCGAAGTTGTATTTCCAGTAAAGTTTTTCTTCTCAAAATTCAAAATAATTTCTTTTTCTAGCAGACCACGAAACAAACATTATTATTACTTTTAAACCTTTCTCTTATTTATATCGGATATTTGCTACGCAATACGCCACTCGTAAATCCCGTTGCTTATTTCTGACATTCACCCAGAAGGGGCTGTGAATGCTGACTTGTGATTTAGTCAATATTTCAAGCGGAAAAATAAAAGCCAAATAAATGTCCCGTTGCAAAAGTCATAAATCAGCGCCAAAAATAAACGGCGACCAATTCGGTTTGGGAAACACGCACAACACACACATAAAACGAAACGCACAAAGAAAGCGATAGTTTTCACATATTTTGTCAGATTATTTTAAACAAAAAAAGCATGCCAACAATTCATTTTGCGTGTTATTTTTGTTATCCTTTTTTTTGGTCTAGAACAAAGTTCAAGGTTTGATGTCATGCAGTGTATGAGTGTTTAATAAAACACAAATCCTGGACATGAAAGTATTAATGTATTTGTAGTATTTATGAGTTTTTAGTATTTATGAATTTTGAATTTTTAAATTTATTTTTTTTTTTTAATTTAAATTTATTTTATTTAATTTTATAGGTTCATTTATTTTCTTCTACATTAAAGAAAATAAATATAGAACATTGGTGGCGTCGTTTTTATTGGGATATCTGATAGTTTTGTTTTTTTTTTTTCAAAATAGTCTGGCTTAATCCCATTGTTGTTGTTTTATTATTTTAAAACAACTACTAATTTATTAGTGGAAAAAGTTTGGCATTGTTCGCCGAGGGGTAAGGCAGGGAAGACTAGTTTCGATCCACTCCACTGGATCTCATCAGTTCCCATGTTTCTTGTTTGTGGACTTTTTCCACTAATAAATTAGTTGTTATTATTTTCCACGATCATCCCTGAAAGAGCAACGGGAAACTTCTCTTCGGTGTCACAGTGGTGCATGGTTGCATGGTGTACTTGTTTATACCCTCCCGTACATTTTCAGGCCGAAGTAGCTATAATTTGACATTTAGGGTTCCTAGAGACCAAAAAACGTATATTCAAAAAATTATGGACATAGACCTGTTTTGGTATAGCCCCCATACACTGTTGTTCCGAGCGTGGACAAAAATCGAAAAATTTATGTCCACAAATTTGATTGTCCAATTTTTATTATCCAGTATTATTTTTGCCAACTTTTAGCGGTAATATGCCAAGTTAAGTCTAAGAAGTTGATATTTGTATGTGGTACCATAAAACGAAATAAATCCGCAAAGCATTCGTAGCTTATGAGTGAAATTATAAGAAAAATTTAATAGGTAAATGCACAATTTCCAAAATGAATTTTATAATTGATGGCATTGAAAATATTTTTACGAAAAATAAATTCAAAATGCGTTTTCTAATTTCCTTAAAAATAACTTTTTTGTAAATGATTTTTTGTGTTTTTTAATATTATTGCTATAAATTTATGTTGACTTTTACTAATGTTGGCCCCATAAGGGCATGTCCATATTTCTTTTAATTTAGGGGAAAGTCTCTAGTTTACGATAAAAAGACATCCAGCTGCCACCCTGTAAGTTATTCCCCTTATACCAGGCCTGTAAAATCGCCAAAATTCCGAAAATCGGGTGGTATGTTTATATGGGAGCTATACCGAAACGTGGACCTATATTGAACATTTTTTGCAAGGAGGTATGGTGTTCCCTCAGAACTTAAAATGCAAAATTACAGCCAAATCGGTTGGAAAATTTTGGCTAAAATCCTCAAAATAGCGAATATCGGGAGGTACGTATATATGGGAGCTATACCAAAACTTGGACCTATATTGAACATTTTTTGCACGGACGTATGATCTTCCCTCCGAAGTTAAAATACAAAATTACAACCAACTCGGTTAGAAAATATGGATAAAATCGTCAAAATACCGAATAGAGGGAGGTACGTTTACATGGGAGCTATACCTAAACGTGAACCTATGTATATTGAACATTTCTTGCAAGGTGGTATGTTGTTCCCTCAGAACACAAAATGCAAAATTACAGCCAAATCGACTGAAAAAATCGGGGGTACCCTTATATGGGGGCTACACCCAAATGTGGAAGTACATCCACTAAAAGTTTTCAATACAGTTCTATGTTTTGGTATTTTTCCGTATTGGTATGGCAACATTTTTTGACGGATCTACCTGAAAATTGACATCTGATGTTCTAAATGGTCAGCAAAGGTCAATGCCCCCATATAACGGTACCTTCCGAGTTTCGGTATTATGAGGGTTTTAGCTACATTGTTTAACGGAACTATCCGTAACATGACATTAGAGATTCCCAGTACTCACAAAACTGTCTCACTAAAAATTTTCAATATAGTTCAACTTTTTGGTTTAAGCGTAACTTCCTATATTCGGTATTTGGAATTTTAGCTGTATTTCTTGACTTAACTTGCTGGGCATTTGAACCTTCTATTGCCCTCAACACTTCACCACCAAAAGTTGCCAATATAGGTCCGTGTTTTGGTACAGGTCCATATAATGGCACCTCCCGATTGTTCGTATTTTGAAGTTTTTGGCGACATTTTGGGCTTTACTACCCGAAATTTGATATTTGAGGTTCTCTGCAGTCACGAAACTTCCCAACCAAAAATTGTCAACATAGGTCCACACTTTCATGTAGTATTTTTTTTAATTATATTAAATAATTAGACATTTGGGATAACGGCGGTCGAAATATTTTGCACCTAAAATTGTGGGCAGGAAAGAAAACTAATTATTCCATATTAGTTAGGAAAAAATAGGTATAGGGTATAAAATGTCTTTTTACTTTTTTTAAAAGATGTTACATCTACAAAATCACAGAACCGGTTTTCCTTCAATTTTCAGGGAATGTACAGGGATGCCTCCCGGTGCTCCCGGTGAAAATAGGCACCTCACCTATGCCCAATTTTTTAAAAATGCTATATTTGCAAAAAAAGCGAATGTATCGGATTGAAAACTAATTTGTGAGACAATGGTGTCTGTGCCTCCGACCTAACGCACATATTTGGGGCCTAGAGATCGGACCACGCCCACTTTAAAAATATGTTATATCTAGAAAACTACTGAACGAATTTTTATGAAATTTGCTGACAATCTTCAAAGTTGTCCCATGGTGAAAATTGGAAATATGTTTGAGCATCCTGTGTACCGTCTACAAGAAAGGAGGTAAGACTATATGTCCTAACTACAAAGGGCATAAATCTGCTCCATATTGCCCACAATGCGGCTTTAGACCTGGCAAGTCCACCATCACCAGATATTTACCCTGCGGCAAATCCTCGAGAAGACCCAAGAGATGCAGATCGACACCTACCACTTTCTGTCGATTATAAAGCAGCCTTCGACAGCCCCCTACGTTCAAAGTTATTCCAAGCCATGTCTGAATTTGGTATCCCTGCAAAACTCATTCGAATTTAGTATCCCTGCAAAACTCATTCGGCTTTGTAGAATGACATTAACTGATACTCGGTCCTCAGTTAAAATAGTAAAGAACCTCTCCGAAGAGTTTAGTACCAAAAGAGGTTTCAGACAAAGAGACAGCATTTCGTGTGACTTATTCAACATACTGCTGGAAAAGGTTATACGAGATGCGAAGGCCAAGAGAAGTGGCACAATATATACAAACAGTCATATGCTATTGACATCATGGGTCGATCGGTAAAGGAAGTAACTGATACTGTGACCTGTTATGAAATTTTACTGTAGGAAATATATATTTGTAGGCTATGACATTAAAACTTGAAACTTCAAATTTTTATTCAAAATAGTTATATTGTATTGAAAATATTGAAAATCATTTCAATTCGAAAACTGAAACAATAGATACGTGCCAAAGGCTTTGAAAAAAAATATTTTTAAAAATTTTGCAAATCCTTTCTCTTCAAATACGGAAAGGACGAAAGGACTCTTTATTATTTCGTTTCATAATCATAAGGAGATAGAGCCTCATTGTGACTGCCGTTTCTTTGAGGAATCGGCGTATCCTAGATCAAACGAACATACCAATTCCCTGAAATCCTTTATTAAATTTTGCTGCTACGAAGGATCATTGACTTCCTGATTTTAAAGGATAAAATATACAAGAATTTTGAGGATTAAATATAACATAAAATCCAGATTTAACAATATAATTTATAAACCAGAATTGTCAAATTTTCGATAAGACCAGAGGCAACTAAAGGAATTAGATCAATTAACAGCAAATCCCGCTAAAGCGGGAAGCAGTCATTCCAATGTATCGATTCAATATGGAGAACATTCATTGAAGCCATTTTGAAATTAGAATGTTCTCCACCTAAATCTAACAGTTTCCATTATTTATCGTGGTACCTGATGGATACATAATATCAATAACATATAATAATCATACGGCCCGCAGAACCAGTTCTCGTTTTGAATTGTTAATCTTACATAGTTTTTATTGTACTCACTTCAATATCCACATACGAACTAAGCAAACTTAATCCATATAACCATAATGGCAGGTAAAACCACGAATCGCTCAAAGTCAACAGGCCTGAGGACACCTCGAAATTATTGGTGAGTCTTACCCATTTTAAATTACGTTTGCCGTAGCTCTCATCACTTATTATAAAATAATACCTATTTCACTAGTTATTATTATATTATACTAAACACATATTCAATTTATATAGAGATAGTAGCCCGAACTTGAATCCTTATTTTTCTCATTTTGTTTACAAGGATTCATTATTGTATCATTGTTCCATAATTACTCAATTTTATATGAACTCTAATTTCAATATTCGCTAATGTTTATTCAAGTTTTAAATATAACACTATGAATTGTTAAGTGGTCAATTTTCATTTGCGAAAGGTGCAGGTGTTTGAGTAGGGGGTGTTTAAGGGCTAAAAACATATAGTTCAGCATGGTAGGGTGGGTAAGCTGAATCGGTGGAATAATATCTGCCACTGCATCTAAAGTAACATCATCATCATCTTCTTTTATTCCCGCTTATCTCTACCCAGTTTCTACTATCATTTCCATTTCTATTTCTTTTTCTATAAGAGCTACCTTATTTTACTTTTATGATCACGAAACCGAGACTACTTTTGAAGGAAAAGAACTGCCTCATGACTGAGCACGGCCGGGGCAAGGAGGTAGCCACATCCGGAGGAAGTAGGACCCGCGTGGTGGTTCGTTACAGTACCTTTGCAAATGTCGAAATGGAATCTGCTAAAGTGGATCTGCCGGTAAACGGCAAGAATCGAGAACGAGATCGGACCAACTGTTGACGTTGGTTCCGCCGTAAGCACAACAAACAACATCAGTGCTGAAATAAAAAAGAAGAATTATAATGGCCTACAGATGCTACTTTGGCTTAAGTAAGCAGTTTAAGAACAAAGCCGCATCTCGTCATCTCGTATGGTTCCGAAGCGTGGGTACTTTAGCAAGCAGACAAGGCAGTACTTGGTGTGTTTGAGAGAAAAATTCTTCGAACCAATCTGCGTTGACGGTAAATATCGTCGTCGTATGAACCACGAGCTGTCTCTTCTATACAACGACATTAGTATAGATAAAAGTATCGAGATGCAACAATTGCGTTGGCTAGGCCATATAATAAAAAGGAGCGATGATGAACCCGCTAAAAAGGCGTATAAATACGTGACACATTAGGGTGCACGCAGAATTGGCAGGTCTAAGCAACACACTGAGAGTGTTGGAGATATTTTCTTAGTTCGGAACAAATGTTCTGTAATTGGCCACATAAGTAAGCAAGAAAGTCGTAATTGACAGCTACTTCACTCGGAGACAATATGGTCCATTGTATATGATAGACATTGTGGACATTACCTTTAGAGCATCTCCTCGCCTTGGCCTAGTAGATCAGGCCCCCTATTCAGTAACTTTTTAACAACTTTACTCATTGTTTATTTTACAACAATTTCATTTGTTTGTTTTGTAGTTGTTACAAAAACAAAAGAAATTTTAACAACTTTTTAATCGATAAAAGTTTTATTTATTTTTAGCAACTATGCAAGTTCCTACCTTATATCATTTGGACGGATAGCAACCTTATTTTTGTATAAATATGGCTCCTGGACAAACACGATGTGGACTTAAAACTTCGTGAACACTAGAAGAAGTTCAGTAGCAGCTGCTTTCAGTGATGCATATTGATCTGCATGATGCATGGAATCTCGTCCAACCAAGTTTAAAGTGCATATCCTTAAATATTCTTGTCCTTGAGTGTCTATTGATCCCTTTCTTCGAACTGTTGCTCTAAACCAATAGGACCGGACACAGGATGCTCTGGTTCCACTAGTCGGGTAATCTTACTGCCTGCCAGATGATGCTAACTAGCTGATGAATACGAAGATGAATCAAAACCGGAGGCAACACACTGAGCCTCCGGTTTTGAACAGCTCGGCTGGTGGGCCATCAGCTTCTGCTACCTTATTATTCTACAGCCCTCTTATAGCCGTCTTTACCTCATCTTCGTCGGGCGGTATACATTCAATACTATTTTCTGGGATTGGATCTGTGGTATCTTGGTCGTCTCCGTTAGTGTTGGATATCACATTACCTTACGATTTAAGGTCCATATTTATATTAGGCAATTTTCTTTGCGGCAATTGTCAGTTTGAACGATAGAGAGGTGAAGCATATGGTAACGCTTTGCCTCTCAACACACTCTCTCACCTACAAACTGACAATTGCCGCAAGGAAAATTGCCTAATGTAAATATGGACAAGGTATTTTGAGCATTTTAGCTAAAATTTTTAACCGAACTAGCTGTAATTAAACACTTGAGGTTTTCAGTAGTCACAAAACTTCTCCACCAAAAATCGTTAACATAGGCCCATGTTTTGGAGTAGCCCCCATATAACGGTACCCCCCCAACTTTTGGTATTTTGAGGATTTTAGCTACAATTTTTAACCGAACTAGCTGTAATTTGACACTTGAGGTTTTGAGTGGTCACGAAACATCTCCACCAAAAATCGTCAAAATAGGTCCATGTTTTGGTATAGCCCCCATCACGAAACATCTCCACCAAAAATCGTCAATATATGTCCATGTTTTTGTATAGCCCCCACATAACGGTACCTCCTGATTTAAGGTATTATGGGTATTTTAGCCAAATTTTTTGACCGAACTAGCTGTTTATTGGCATTTGAGGCTATCATTGGTTCCAAAACTTCTTTACTAAAAATCGTCAATGTAGATCCCTGCTTTTGTATAGCCCCCATTTTACGGTACCTCCAATGTTCGGTATTTTGAGGATTTTAGCTACAATTTTTAACCGAATCAATATCTGAATCACTATTGACAAAAATTATTACTTTTCTTTCCCTCTTTGGTATGTGTACAAGTAGAATGAGCCGTCTTCAACAACAACATATAGGAAAATCTAGTGAAGAGCCATGATTTAATCTAAATTACGAATTTCTAGTTGAAAAAGTAGTCACAAAAATAAATAAACAAAAATATACAATACGAATATCGAATTAAATGAAGTCAAGGCCAAGCTGATACAAATTTTACGTTCTCCTTTCTTTAATTTAATTCACCTCCTGTATGCATTGATATTTCATGTCCATGCTTCTCGGTTTGATTTGATTTTCAAAAGAAAAATTTAACCTTATGTTTCTTTTTGTCAGGACTAAACAGTTAAAACACACACACGCACACATTAACATAAAAATTCCATTGACATCTGTATTGCTGACAACGTCACACATTGTTGTCTTGTTGCGGACACGCTCTTGAGTTGGTAAGTTTGTGTTCTTTTGTTCACTCGAGTTGAAAAACACGCATTATAAAGCAACAGGAGGATATAAAATGTATGTACATACACACATTTAAATGTATGTAGGTATCTGTATGGGTTTTTCGTTTGTTACGTCTCCAACACAATGATAATTTCCTTAAATTTCTCTCTTACTCTCCATACGGCAATTTTCCCGTTCTCGTGGTTTCATGCTGTTATAAAAAATTTCTGCAACATTGAACTCTTATACACAATTAGTTAAATCTCTCTCACTCTTTGTCTCTCCCTCCATAACATTTATGATGAATTTAGTTCACACTACTCTCAGTTCCAGCTCAAGAGTCTGGGAGCTGTTAAATTATTAATTTTAATGTTAGGAAGCAAAAAAAAAAGGAAACCAAAACAGAGACCTTTTTTCATATCACCCAAGGTTGGTTGATGATTATCTGATGCTGTGAGGAGGAGAGGGGCGAAGTGGAGCGTGAAAGTGATAAAGTAAATATTACAATACGTATGTGTACTGGCTAAAAGTATGCGTAAACGGGGGTGTAAAGTCGAGTCAGAGAACAAAAGGCAGACGACAGGTGCCCACTGGCATTGCTTTCACCAATTATTTTCTTTGTTTTTGTAGTGCAAACCCAAAGCTTGTTGCTCAGGCCATCATCCATCCATGCTAATTTACTACGAGAATGCTACCTTTTTTTAAGTTTCAAGTAAATAAGCGTACTTAGTATAAATAATGTGTGTATGTTTGTGAGACCGATTATCCGGACCCAGGTAAATGATAACAATGTGCTGTGGTTATGAAATTTGTGAGGCAGTTAGAAAAGAAATGAAGGAAAAAAAGAAAATCGTATAAAACATTTTATTACTATAAAGCTTAAAAAGAGTAAGAGGGAAGAAGGACCCAAATCGCAAAGAATATTTTTTTACATTTTAAAGGACTCAAAGTGAAAATAAATGAGGGATTATTAAAAATCTGTATAAGGGCCCATACTACACAATATAAGTTTTTATTTAATATTTTTCAGAGGACCCAAACAACATAATAACCTACATTTGCAATAATGTTTGGCACCTCCCCAAAGAACTCAGCAAAAAAACTCATTACAAATCTTCTTTCAAACACATTATTTGAACAAAAAATCGTTAAAAATTTTCTGTCTATTGTTCCCTTTGCGTCCACCTAAAAGTCTTTAAAATAAACACATTTATTGTCGCTATGGGTCCACCTAATAGTCAGTGAAAAATTTCCTTTGTGGGTCCATCCTAAAGTCTTTAAAAAATCAACGTTAATTGTCTTTTTGGTTCTCAATAAAACTCCTTGAAAGTCCACATTTATGGACCTTAATGGGGCCTCCAAAATTCTCTGAAAATTCACGTTTATTGTCCCCGTTTACTGTCCGCTTTGGGAGCACCCAGAAATCTTAAAAAAATCACCGTTTATTGTCCTCTTTGGGTCCACCCAAACATTTTTCAAAAATCCACATTTAGCGTCCTCTTTGGATCCACCCAAAAGTCTTGGAAAAATCCATATTTATTTTCCTGTTTGGGTCCACCAAAATTCTTTGAAAAATCTCCGTTTATTGTCCTCTTTGGGTCTAACAAAAGATCTTGAAAAACCAAATTTATTGACCTCATTTTTTATTTAGTTGCACTACGGTCGTGCTACTCCATAAATGGAGCTTCTAGCAACCCTTTGGTTCCACCTAAAATTCTTTGAATGGCCTCCAAAAGTCTTTGAAAATACCACGTTTAATTGGCTCCAAAAATCTATGAAAAGTCCATGTTTATTGGCCTTCAAAAATCGTTGAAATATCCTCATTTATTGTAATCTTAATATTTACTGTAATCCCGAAAGTCTTTGAAAAATCCATGTTTCTTGTAATCGTATGGCCCACCCGAAAGACCTTGAAAAATCCACTTTGATTTTCCTCTTTTGGTCTACCCAAGAGTCTTCGAAAAATCCACGTTTATTTTCCTCTTTGGGTCTTCCAAAAAGACTTCAAAAAATCAATGTTTATTGTCCTCTTTGGGTCCAGCCAAAATTCTTAAAATAATCCACGTTTGCTATCCTCTTTGGGCGACACAAAATTCGTTTAAAACTCCATGTGTTTTGTCCTCGAGCGGTTTTATTAATCTACGTTTATTGTTCTCCAAAAATTCTATAAAAATTCCAGTTTATTGTCCTCCAAAAATTCTATAAACAAGTAAGAAAGTATCAGTCAGCTGAGCTGACAGAGATATACCCTCAGCCTGTGCAAATTGAAACACTTTTTTCACAAAAAAAACTTATGTATTTAGGGGTTTCAAAATGTTGGTCGTATGAACCGACAAAAATGTTGATTAGGATTAAAGCTCAAAAATTTTGAGGAAAAGGTACTTAAAGGAATGGACCGACATATACCATGGGGGTGCCATAGGGAGTTTTTACACCCTACGGGCTGTTTTCTCAAGAAGTATGGACTTGCCCCTGAAACAACTTTTACCATCGTGATTGAGGCAGCGAAGGTAAGTTGCTTCAACAAAAATCAAAGTGATTCAATAGCAGGACTTAAAGTGAACTTATCAAAAATCTTGTGTGGGAGGTACGGGATGGAGTGGACAAATATAGTCCATATTCGAACCTGATCTATATCTGGTAGACATTATGAGAATGTGTAAAGTATGGACCAAATCGGTCACTCCCATCAAGAGTTATCGTGCGCACAATTTTTCCGAATATTTTTGAACTTTTGTAGCTACCTGAAGGAGTGGACCTATATGACTTATCTACGAACTTAAACTAAGTTTGGAAACAATATTACGAAGGCCAAATTTTGACCGGACATGGCATTCCCGTTCGAGAATTATCTTGCGCTTCCACAAACATGGTGTCATAGGGTTTGTTTTTCAACTTTCAGGCTATTTTTTCAGGAAGTATGGACTTGCCCCTGAAGAAACTTGTACCTTCGTATAGGGGAAAGTGAATACAAGATGTTACAACAAAAACCATGGCGATTCGAGAGCAGGTCCTAAACCGAACTTTTCCGAAATTTTGTGTGGGAGGTACTCGAAGGAGTTTACCGATTGAGTCCATATTGGAACCTCATCTAAGTCTGGTAGAAATTTCATAATGTGCAAAGTATGGACCAAATCGGTTACTCCCTTCAAGAGTTATCGTAAGCACAAATTTTCCGAACATTTTCGAACTTTTGTGGGGGAGGTACCGGAAGGAGTGGACCGATATAATCCATCTGTGAACTTGAACTAAGTTTGGACAAAATATTACGAAAGCCAAATTTTGCACCGAATCGGCAGATCCGTTCGAGAGTTATCTTGCGCTCCAACCACTACACACGGTGTCATAGGGTTTTTTTGTAACTTTTAGGCTATTTTCCCAGGAAGTATGGACTTGCCCCTAATGAAGCTTATAGCGTCGTATAGAGGACAGCGAATACAACTTGCGTAAACAAAAATCAAAGCGATTCGAGACCAGGTCCTAAACTGAACTTTTCCAAAATTTTGTGTGGGAGGTACCCGAAGGAGTGGACCGATTGAGTCCATATTGGAACCTCATCTAAGTTTGGTAGAAATTACACGATGTGCAAAGTATGGACCAAATCGGTTATTCTCTGCAAGAGTTATCGTGCGCACAAGTTTTGCGACAATTTTTGAACATTTGTGGGGGAGGTACCTGAAGGAGTGGACCTATATGGCCCATCTTCGAACTTAAATCGAATATGGACAAAATATTTCGGTACCCAAAATTTGAACCGAATCGATTGATCCGTTCGAGAGTTATCGTGCGCACCAGCCAGCCAGACAGACAGACCGACAGACAGACAGACAGACGGACATTGCTAGATCTACTCAAAATTGTCTGAAACGGATATCGTACAAACATACCTGGGGTCTAAAACCATTATTTCGATGAGGAACATTTTTGGTCGTATCAAATTGTAAATACCCTCTTTAGCCTAAAGGCTGAGGGTATAAAAATCCACGTTTATTGTCCTCCAATTCTATAAAAATCCACGTTTATTGTCCTCCAAAAATTCTATAAAATCCACGTTTATTGTCCTCCAAAAATTCTATAAAATCCACGTTTATTGTCCTCGAAAAAATTCTATAAAATCCACGTTTATTGTCCTCGGAAAAATTCTATAAAATCCACGTTTATTGTCCTCGGAAAAATTCTATAAAATCCACGTTTATTGTCCTCGGAAAAATTCTATAAAATCCACGTTTATTGTCCTCGGAAAAATTCTATAAAATCCACATTTATTCTCCTCGAAAAATTCTATAAAAAATCCACGTCTATTGTCCCCGAAAAATTCTATAAAAAATCCACGTTTATTGTCCTCCAAAAATTCTATAAAAAATCCACGTTTATCGTCCTCCAAATATTCTATAAAAATCCACGTTTATTGTCCTCCAAAAATTTTATAAAAAATCCACGTCAATCAATCTTCAACAATTTTATAAAAAATCCACTTTTATTGTCCTCCAAAAATTCTATAAAAAATCCACGTTTATTGTCCTCCAAAAATTCTATAAAAAATCCACGTTTATTGTCCTCCAAAAATTCTATAAAAAATCCACGTTCATTGTCCTCCAAAAAGTCTATAAAAAATCTACGTTTATTGTCCTCCAAAAATTCTATAAAAAATCCACGTTTATTGTCCTCCAAAAATTCTATAAAAAATCCACGTTTATTGTCCTCCAAAAATTCTATAAAAAATACAGTTTATTGTTCTTCAAAAATTCTATAAAAAATCCACGTTTATTGCCTTCCAAAAATTCTATAAAAAATCCACGTTTATTGTCCTCCAAAAATTCTATAAAAAATCCACGTTTATTGTCCTCCAAAAATTCTATAAAAAATTCTATAAAAAATCCACGTTTATTGTTCTTCAAAAATTCTATAAAAAATCCACGTTTATTGTTCTTCAAAAATTCTATAAAAAATCCACGTTTATTGTCTTCCAAAAATTTTATAAAAAATCCACGTTTATTGTCTTCCAAAAATTCTATAAAAAATCCACGTTTATTGTCCTCCAAAAATTCTATAAAAAATCCAGTTTTTTGTCCTCCAAAAATTCTATAAAAAAACCATGTTTATTGTCCTCCAAAAATTCTATAAAAAAACACGTTTATTGTCCTCCAAAAATTCTATAAAAAATCCAATTTATTGTCCTCCAAAAGATGTATAAAAATCCACGTTTATTGTCCTCAACAAATTCTATAAAAAATCCAATTTATTGTCCTTCAAAAATTCTATAAAAAATCCACGTTTATTGTCTTATAAAAATTCTATAAAAAATCCACGTTTATTGTCCTATAAAAATCCAGGTTGATTGTCCTCTTAAAATTCTATAGAAAAGTCCACGTTTATTGTCCTCCAAAAATTCTATAAAAAATCCACGTTTATTGTCCTCCAAAAAGTCTATAAAAAATCCAATTTATTGTCCTCCAAAAGATGTATAAAAATCCACGCTTATTGTCCTCCAAAATTTCTATAAAAAATCCACGTTTAATGTCCTTCAAAAATTCTATAAAAAAACACGTTTATTGTCCTATAAAAAACCACGTTGATTGTCCTCAAAAACTTCTATTAATCCACGTTTATTGTTCTCCACAAAATTCTATAAAAAATCCACGTTTAGTGTTCTCCACAAAATCTATAAAAAATCCACGTTTATTGTCCTCCAAAAATTCTATAAAAATCCACGTTTATTGTCCTCCAAAAATTCTATAAAATCCCACATTTCTTGTCCTGCAAACATTCAATAAAAATCCACTTTTATTCTCCTCCAAAAATTCTTTAAAAAATCCACGTTTATTGTCCACCCAAAAATTCTATAAAAAATCCACATTTATTCTCCTCCAAAAATTCTATAAAAAATCCACGTTTAATGTCCTTCAAAAATTCTATAAAAAAACACGTTTATTGTCCTATAAAAAACCACGTTGATTGTCCTCAAAAACTTCTATTAATCCACGTTTATTGTCTTCCAAAAATTCTATAAAAAATCTATGTTTTTTGTCCTGTGTTGATAAAAACATATATAGTATTTGAAAAATCCACGTTTAATACCATTCAAAAATCTTTGAAAAATCCTCTAAAAGTCCACCCGAAATCCTTTGAAAATCCACGTTGATTTTCCTCCTTTGGTCCACCCAAGAGTCTTTGAAAAATCAATGTTTAGTGTCCTCTTTGGGTCCATCCAAATATCTTTAAAACCGTCGTTTATTTTCTTCCTTGGGTCCACCTAAAAATTCTTTAAAAATCAACTTTTTTATCTTTGAAAAAAGTCCTTGAAGATTCACGTTTATTGTCATCTTTGGAAAAATCCCCCTCTATTGTCTACTTAAAAGTCACGTTTATAGTTTTTAACACATTTTAAGGAGGACCCAAAGAACCCAAAATATGGATTTAATAATCCCTCAATTTTGAAGACTTTTAGGGAGGATCCTTGAACCACAAAACGTGGATTTTTTTAATAATTTATGAGGACCCTAGAACAACTGCCAACGAGAGTTTTTCAACATTTTTACAACGACCAAATTTTTCCCACATTTGCATTTCACACAACACTTGGTATCCCATTGTGCACTCAACAGTTACTACAGATTAAAATTCCAAAAATAGGTTCAAATTCCCATAAAATATCGATTCGAAGAAGCTGTTAACATCGAAAAACACAAACATACCTACATAGGTACAAACATATGTACCTATGAAAGGAGAACATGTGTCGATGACATTCACCTGAATATTTGTGCAATGGAATCTTATTTTCCTATGATATTGAACATTCCGAACAACTTTGGGTAATGTAAGCTTGACATAAAATGCGGGATTTTCATGCAGCTGCGCATTTGAAATTAGCAACAGATAGATGGTAAACTCTTATACAACAAGGAAGGCGAAAGACCCGAGAGAGCCAAAATGTTTTTGTTTACCAATGAGAGAATTGAGAATGATTCCAATGGTCTGTTATTACTGTTGAATACAAATGTTATGTTAAATTTGCCTATAAATAAAGTAACAATTGTTAGATTTACTTCAATTGTTCTTTATTACTGAGTTGCAGAAGAAATAAGCATGGCCGGCTAACTGGATTTTTTCGGAGAAGAAATCGTGGTATATATGTATGTGGTATATATGGACTTGTGTGGAAAGTAAAAACAGAAACGAGGGGGAACTATTGGATATCAAAAGGGGTCTCATGTTGCTTTAAACCTATTACAAGACAAGACAAAACCAAAAAGAGAAAAAGAATGAATGTAAGCAAATATGCAACAATTGTAAAGAAATCCTTATTGTGTTTGTTTACTCGTGGATGTAGAAACCAACTACTATCTATAAGCGTATAAAAGGTTTTTTGATATTGAGTAAATAGTGTGAGATATTACTAAACCGGACGGATTTTCAATGTAATTTTAAAAATAAAGGAATACATTTTCAAAGAACTTCAGAGCTATACTTACGAAAATTACAATCATTATAAACATGGATTTTTGGAGTATGGAAAACAACATTTTCTTACAGTCACAGAGAAGATTTTTGGATTAACCCAAAGAAGGCAAAAAACGTGGACTTTTTAAAGATTTTTGGATAGACCTATAGAAGACAATAAATGTGGATTTTTTAAAGGTTTTTGGATGGACCCAAAGAAGGCAATAAACGTGGATTTTTTAAAGATTTTTGGATGGATGCAAAGAAGGCAAATAAACGTAGATTTTTTATAGATTTTTGGATGGACCCAAAGACGACAATAAACGTGGATTTTTTTAACGTGTTTAGATGGACCCAAAGAAGCCAATAAACTTGGATTTTTTAAAAATTTTTAGATGGGCCCAAAGAAGGCAATAAACGTGGATTTTTTAAAGATTTTTGGATAGACCCAAAGAAGGCAATAAACGTGGATTTTTTAAAGATTTTTGGATAGACCCAAAGAAGGCAATAAACGTGGATTTTTTAAAGATTTTTGGATAGACCCAAAGAAGGCAATAAACGTGGATTTTTTAAAGATTTTTGGATAGACCCAAAGAAGGCAATAAACATGGATTTTTTAAAGATTGGATAGACCCAAAGAAGGCAATAAACATGGATTTTTTACAGATTGGATAGACCCAAAGAAGGCAATAAACGTGGATTTTTTAAAGATTTTTGGATAGACCCAAAGAAGGCAATAAACGTGGATATTTTAAAGATTTTTGGATAGACCCAAAGAAGGCAATAAACGTGAATTTTTTAAAGATTTTTGGATAGACCCAAAGAAGGCAATAAAGGTGGATTTTTTAAAGATTTTTGGATGGACCCAAAGAAGGCAATAAACGTGGATTTTTTAAAGATTTTTGGATGGACCCAAAGAAGGCAATAAACGTGGATTTTTTTAAAGATTTTCGGATGGACCCAAAGAAGGCAATAAACGTGGATTTTTTAAAGATTTTTGGATGGACCCAAAGAAGGCAATAAACGTGGATTTTTTAAAGATTTTTGTATGGACCCAAAGAAGGCAATAAACGTGGATTTTTTAAGATTTTTGGACGGACCCAAAGAAGGCATTAAACGTGGATTTTTTAAAGATTTGTGTGGACCCAAAGAAGGCAATAAACGTGGATTTTTAAAGATTTTTGTAGTGACCCAAAGAAGGCAATTAACGTGGATTTTTTAAAGATTTTTGGATGGACCCAAAGAAGGTAATAAACGTGGATTTTTTAAAGATTTTTGGATGGACCAAAAGAAGGCAATAAACGTGGATTTTTTAAAGATTTTTGAATGGACCCAAAGAAGGCAATAAACGTGGATTTTTTAAAGAGTTTTGAATGGACCCAAAGAAGGCAATAAACGTGGATTTTTTAAAGATTTTTGAATGGACCCAAAGAAGACAATAAACGTGGATTTTTTAAAGATTTTTGAATGGACCCAAAGAAGGCAATAAACGTGGATTTTTTAAAGATTTTTGAATGGACCCAAAGAAGGCAATAAACGTGGATTTTTTAAAGATTTTTGAATGGACCCAAAGAAGGCAATAAACGTGGATTTTTTAAAGATTTTTGAATGGACCCAAAGAAGGCAATGAACGTGGATTTTTTAAAGATTTTTGAATGGACCCAAAGAAGGCAATAAACGTGGATTTTTTAAAGATTTTTGAATGGACCCAAAGAAGGCATTAAACGTGGATTTTTTAAAGATTTTTGAATGGACCCAAAGAAGGCAATAAACGTGGATTTTTTAAAGATTTTTGAATGGACCCAAAGAAGGCAATAAACGTGGATTTTTTAAAGATTTTTGAATGGACCCAAAGAAGGCAATAAACGTGGATTTTTTAAAGATTTTTGGATGCACCTAAGAGGCAATAAACGTGAATTTTTTTAAAGATTTTTGTATGCACCTAAAGAGGCAACAAACGTGGATTTTTTTAAAGATTTTTGGATATGCCAAAAGAAAGCAGTATACGTGGATTTTTCAAAGATTATTGGATGGACCCAAAGAAGGCAATAAACGTGGATTTTTTTAAAGATTATTGGATGGACCCAAAGAAGGCAATAAACGTAGATTTTTTAAAGATTGTTGGATGGACCCAAAGAAGACAATAAACGTAGATTTTTTTAAGATTTTGGATGGACCCAATGGAGGCAATAGACGTAGATTTTTTAAAGATTTTTGAATGGACCCAAAGAAGTCATAAGCGTGGGTTTTTTTAAGATTTTTGGATAGACCCAAACAAGGCGATAAACGTGGATTTTTTAAAGATTTTTGGATAGACCCAAACAAGGCGATAAACGTGGATTTTTTAAAAATGTTTGGATGGGCCCAAAGAAGGCAGTATACGTGGATTTTTAAAGATTGTTTGATGGAGCCAAATATGGTAATAAACGTGAATTTGTTTAAAGGTTTTTGAATGGACCCAAAGAGGGCGATAAACGTGTATTTTTTAAAGATTTTTGGTTGGGCCCAAAGAAGGCAGTAAACGTGGATTTTTTAACGATTTTTGGGTGGACCCAAAGAAGACAATAAACGTGGATTTTTAAAGATTTTTGGGTGGACCCAAAGAAGACAATAAACGTGGATTTTTTAAAGATTTTTGGGTGTACCCATAGAAGACAATACACGTGGGTTTTTTTAAAGAATTTTTGTGTACCCAAAAAGGATAATAAACGTGGATTTTTTAACGACTTTTTTGTGTACCCAAAGAGGACAATAAATGTAAATAATTGTAAACCCGGTGGTGACATTTATCATGGATTTTTAGAGACCAAAGGAGACAATAAATGTTGACTAAGGATACAGCAACGTGCCATTTGGACAGGATTTCTAGTTTGCAGCTTTATGTCGGGGTAAGGGGTATGCTTCCTACTTGACTGCTACTTCTTACATTTAATATAAATTTAACTAGAATTCATCTAAAGTGAGATAGCAATCAAAACTCATCATCAAATCCGACTATCCTCAGGTTGTCAAAGGTTTCACGTTTCCATATGTTGGTGGAAGATGTGAAACCTTCGTTCCTACCGAACTAAATACATATTTCTAATTTTTGTTTTTCTAGTTTTGCTGGAAATACCCATATGCATATTTAAGGAAATACCATAACACATATGCAAAAAGGAAGAACAAAAAAATACATTCACATTTACATTCACATTAAAAAAATGGATAAAACAACAGACTTGGTCTCTAATTGACACACTGACTGACACGGTAATGCCCACCGATGTAAAACAAAAAACACAAACAGGGTGACTGGTGGCGCACATTGCATTCAGGATGACCATGGCTTCTGTTTCTGTTGATGACAGACAGAAGTGTTGATGTGAAAGGCGGGCAGCAGGCGAGTGAAGAAATACAAGAAGGCCATTGTAGTAACTGACGAGAAAAACATGCCAACAGTATCCGAGTAGGCAGGCCATGTAACAATTTTACGCTTGTCCAAGCTGGCTGTATGTGTGTATTTGTGACACATTTGTTTTCTCCATTATGTCGTGTGTGAGTTCGTTCGCATATTAGTTATGATGTTATAAATAGTAGTGTTGTTTGTCCCAAAATATACACATATTTATATCTAGTCATATTTTGTGTTATGAAAACTATTTTATGGGATGCCAATTAGTGAGTTTCCAAAACATAACATGTGTGGCTTATAAATACACATTTATAAAGTAGAGGAGGATGTGACCTGTGCGTTTCTGTGTATGTGTGCGTGATATAAATTTAGAAATTCCAAAAATATCGATTGGCATGCAAATTGGTGATTGTACATATGGGAGTCGAGTGCAGGATGAGGCACTGCATTATTTTGTGGTTTGCAATAATGACGCAAATCATGTTATGTGTGGCTAATTGAGGTTTTAAAACATCATTTAAAGAGCTTTAGTTTTGGCATTGGCGAAAAAGTCACAGGTTTTGTAGAATTTGAGTTGCAACAATAATGCCAGTAGTCTCATTTACATGGGTTAAACTCGCAATTTAGCTTTATGATCATAAGCTAGTAAATTAGTGGGCAGTATATGTTCTTTGCATTGTTTCCAAAGGCTTACAAATATTTCGCTGTTTAAGTAAATGGGAGAATGGATGAGAGTGCTGAAGTTGAATTTCAACCATAAAGATTATGGACTTTTAGAAACATGTTATAAGCTGAAGAACTGTTGAAGATCGGGCAGCTGAGTTTATTTGCAAGAACAATTGTTCTGTTAGAGAAGTCTAAGTAAGTATTGTGCATGTAAATGTCATTGAAATGTGAATTTTCCTCTTTATTGCGGAACGATTCTGTTTCATGGTACTTACTTAATTACTTAATTGACCCTTTACATGAGATTTTTCCTATAGGTCGAAATAAGAAAAAAAATCTATCCTCTCTATTTGTTGCTTTATTTCTCCAATTTGGAATGTTGCGTTGTTCGATCTCGTTTTCCGCTTGCTTGGCCTGCCTGTCCTGTGTGTACCGCCATACTGCCCGTATTTATACGACTTCTTACTGGGTTCTTATGACATGGCTGAGTCAACGCGATCGTTGCTTCTCGAGAGATACGTTTAACTATACTGATGTCGCTGAATAGGTTGAATAGGTTGGTGGTTCATACGACGTCCATATTCACCGTCAACGCATATTGACTCGTAGATCTTACCAATAATTTTACTCTCAAACACACCAAGCACTACCTTATCTACTTGCGCAGCTACACATGCTTAGGAACCATACATTAGTATTGGTAGTAACAGTGATTTGTAAATTGTTAGTTTTGTTTGACGAGAAGTGGCTTTGTTCTTAAACTGCTTACTTACGAAGGGAACTAGAAAAGTTTATGGCCTAGGCAACATGCAGTATCGCCAGGCATCATTTGACATTTTTTTGGGAAGTTTGACAGTTTTTATCCTAAGCATACTCAGGACAGTTTGACATACGACCATGTGTTGTTTTGTTTACAGTGACTTGAAAAGAATCACTTTGCAAAAAAAAGGAATTTACTTGTGAACATTTTCGTCCAATAATTTTTCACAACTTTCGACGTGGATAATCAATTAAATCTTAGAATGTCGATAAAGAACCATTTTATAGCACAATGAAAAACTGGTTGAATGAATTTAATCGTGACCGACACTCGCCAAGAAACGAAGGTCATGAGAGTCGCTGTCTAGAAAAAATAAAGCAGGGCGTGAAAATCTGTTATATACCCTGAGATAGAAGCAACCTTGGGTATTTTTTCCACCAACTAACATTTGATATTGCATGAACGCCTGGCCTCAAAAATGGATTTTTCTCGCTAGATCCAATCCAAAATTAGTCAATCGCTCAAAAAAGGCTCTTGTGAATAGGTGCAAAGAAATTGTGAATAAAAATAACTGCGGTACTTCAAACGACATTTATAAGATCATCACAGACGACGAATCTCGGATATGTGCTTAGGAGCCCGAAACAAAACAGGAATCGACCGTTTGCGTTTTCGAAAGCGAGCCAAAATCCAAAGCACGGTTTTAATGAAAGAAGACTTTCGAAGCATATGGTGACCTGTTTCTTCGGCAATACTGACCGTGAGGAGACTATACGTCTTGAGAAATATAGGACGGGTAATCCTGAGAGTTACACTATAATTTGTTTGCCTGAAGTCTATTGAAAAATTCGAAAAATGAACAAGAGAGGACAAATCGTTCTGCATCACGACAATGCGAGCTCTCACAAATCGATTCAAACCAGCGCTTTTTGACCGGACAAAACGGGGAATTGATGGGTCATGCGCCGTATAGCCCTGACAGGGGATCCAATGACTTCATTTCATTCCAGCACATCAGCAAAAAAAGCACAGCCAGAAGATGCTGTAAAAGCGCTCAAAAACATGTTTTGGAGGAGTCTCAAGCCAAACTATCAAACTGTCCTGAGTACACTTAGGATAAAAACTGTCAAACTTTTCAAAAAAAAAAAAAAATTGAAATAACGCTTGGCGACACTGCCTGTTGCCTAGGCCAGAAAGTTTTTAGTGCCCCTTGTAAGACAAATTAGCATATTTTGGCTAATACTATTTTTCTTCTTATTGCACAACTGATGTTATTTTTTGTGTTTATGGCGGCGTCGAGGTAGACGAAGTCTTTAACTACCTCAAAATTATAAGTGACAACTTCCACAGTTGGTCGGAATTCTATTTACGCATTGCGCATCTGTACCATCAACCTTATCTTTTCGCCATTTACTGCCAACCCACTTTAGCAGTTTCTCCTTTGACCTTGTTAAAGGTGTCAGTTACTTCCTTTGCATATCGCCCCATGATGTCAATATCGTCAACAAAATATCTTGAAGTAACATGTTGCTACTGGTGTAAATTTTCTCTTTTAACATCTGTATCTCGTATAACCTTTTCCAGCGAAATGTTAAATAGGTCACACGAAACCCATTTGGTATGAGGAACTGAGGACCTAGTAACAGTTAATGTCATCTGACGAGGCCGAATGAGCTTTAAGGGGATACCAAATTCAGGCATGGCTTGGAATACTTTTGAACGTAGGGGGCTGTCGAAAGTTGCTTTATAATCGACAAAAAGATGGAAGGTGTCGATCTGATTCTCTTCGGTCTTCTGCATGATTTGTCGCAGGGTAAATATATGAACAACGGTGGATTGTGGTCTAAGGCCACATTGGATGGGTGTCACCGTAGTGCAATGGTATGCACTCCCGCCCTGCACGCTGAAGGTCGTGGGTTCGATTCACATCAAATTTTCAACGGTAATGTTGGCGGCACTTAAGGTGACACAGTGTATTATATTTGCCATGACCTAAAGCATGAGTTTGGTTGCGGATTTGGAGTTGGTCGGGGTTAAAACACCTGGTCTTCAGCTTCACACCAGTGAATGAAAGACTTGCTACAATATGGATAAAATTTTCAACATCGGCTTTATTTGCGCTCATGTACCCAGTGAAGACAAGGATTAGCAGATCAAATACATATTTTATGAGAACTTAGAAGAAACCTATGACCGTGGTCCTGCCAATTACATTAAAATTATTCTAGGCTGAGAAGGAGGATATCTTTAGGCCAAGAGTCGAGAAGTTTTCCACAGTGAAACATCTGACAATGGAATGTGCAATCATGACGTAAAAAATGTTATGTGATTGATGTTTTAAAACATAATTGAAAGAGCTTTAATTTTGCTATTGGTGAAAAAGTCGCAGGCTTTGCTGAATTTGAGTTGCAACAATAATTCCGGTAGGCTCATTTTCGGGGGCAGAACTCGCATTTTAGTTATGTGATCATAAATAGGTAATTTAGTAGGCAGGTAATGTAATTCCTAAGCCGATAAGGAGGATATCTTTGTGTCAAGAGTCGGGAAATTCTTCACAGTGAAGCATCTGACAATGGAATGTGGCTGACAGACTTTGCAGAGGCCAAAACATGGCAGCAGTACCAGATTTAAACATCTCGACCTTCATATGGGTACCTGGCTGTCTCCAGACCAAAAAAAAAGGGAAAAAATTTGATCACGTTATTATAGATGTAATGCAATCATCGAGCGTGTTGGATGTACGCTTGCTCCGAGTAGCAAAAATAGACTGGGCCACCATCATATTGCAGAAAAGGTACGTACCCGATTAAAATTGGCAAATAAAGAACGAACAGGCACGACACTGAATTTGGACATCGAAGTGCTACAATCACTACTGACAGCTACAGCATATTCTACTTTACTGCTATTATTGGTTTATCAAAGCACTCCTCGTCCCAACAACATATCAGCCGATTGGCAAAGTATTGTACATTCCATGCAAACTGCCACAAAATCCATACTTGGATACCATAGACCTCCACCAAGGAACCCTTGGTATGACCAGGAGCATCGTGCTGTTACCGAAACGACATAAAGGGCTACTCTACAATCAGTTTCTATGCGTGGCGAATGAGAGAGGTATCGGAAGAAAAGTAGAGAGGAAAAACGAATTATTCGTAAAAAAGAGAGAAATGGAAAAGCGTAAGTGTGAAAAGGATGTACAACAGTCAGAATCAAGTCAGAAAATTCTACCAAGGAGTAAAATATCAAACTGATAGCTTTACTATAGGCACATCCTCTTCTAGAGAACAGCATGGTTATTTGGTAACTGATACATATAGTATGCTCAGGATATGGAAAGGGTATTTTCCATACTGTTGGTATACAATACAAGCAAGAACGGCGAAGATACAACATTCCCAATCCCAGGAGATAGTATTGAATGTCTACCCCCGGCCGGGATGAGGTAAAGACCGATATAAAATGGCTGAAGGATAACAAGGCAGCATGACCCGATTACTTACCAGCGCAGCTTTTTGAAACAGAAAGCGACACGCTGATAAGGTGTATACAAAAGCTAGTTAACACTATCTGGCAGGAAGAACACGTACCCTATGATTGGAAACTGAGCATCCTGTGTCCCATTCACAAGAAAGGAGATGAGACACTGTGTTTTAACTTTAGGGACATAAGTCTGCTCCCAATTGCTTATAAGATATTGTGCGAACGACTAAGGCCTATGGTCAACGAAATAATTGGGTCATACCAAATGCGGCAATTCCTGCAAGCAACCCAAGATATGCAGATCAACACGTACCACCTTTATGTCTATTATAGAACAACCTCCGACAGCTCCTTACGTTCAAAAGTATTCCAAGTCATGTCTGAATTTGGCATCCCCGCAAGGTTCATTCGGCTTTAAGTGATTCTCAGTCCTCAGTTAAAATAGGAAAGAACCTCTGCGAATAATTCAGTATTAAACAAGGTGTCCGACAAGGAGACAGTTTTTCGTGTCACCTATTCAACATTCTGTTCGAAAATATTATAACTGATACTTTTAAGAAGGTCGAAGCAGAATCTGCTAATGTGGGTCTGGCAGTAAACGGCGACAAGACCAATTTGATGTGGTAATTAGCACCTATAATTTTGTGGTATGTAGTTAAAAGCTTCGTCTCATGCCCGTAATTTCTACGCGTAGTTATCTATGAGATCATAGATATCCCCCGTGTAAGCAAAATTTCATAATTTCAATCCATAGGTAACGTTACCGGGTCGAAAACGGTCGTGTTACCTACACCAAGGATTTTGCCTGGTTGATCGTTGCCAATGTGTTAAAAATTGTAAAACACTTATATGTGGCAATGTTTTTACGAAACCATGAATGAAAATCACCAATGTTACCACATGTTTTCAAAATGTACACGCCTCGGTAAATGGCACGTAGAAATTACCAAACGCATAGGTAAAGATAACTAATAGGTAGCTACCTGCCAGGTTACCTAGGGCTAGAAATTACGGGCATCTATCGGCAAGGGCATAAACACAACTTACAACATCAGTTGTGAAATAAGAAGAAGAATAGTACTGTTCAACTGATGCCACTTTGATTTAAGTAAGCAAAGCCATATCTCGTCAAAAACATTTTATAAAACATTGATACTACCCATACTAATGTATGGTTTAGAAGCCTGGGCACTTGCGCAAGCAGAAAAGGCAGGGCTTGGTGTGGTTGGAGGAAATATTCTTCGAAAGATCTACAGGCCAATATGCGTGGAATGTCAATATCGACGTCGTATGAACCACAAGATGTATAGACTTTACACCGCAATCAGTATAGTTAAACGTATCGAGATGATTAAGCCGCTATAAAGGCGCATAAATACAGTCCACATGGAATAAACACGTGGAAGACGAAATGGAAAAATACAGTACTAAAACTATAACTGAATTTCTCATAAATTTCAAATATAATGTTTTTTTGTTTTGTGCAATACTTATTTTGAAAATTGTGAAAAATTCAGCTATAGTTTTTTGTGGGGTTTTCAGACTTAAACCACTATAACTTAGCCATTTGTTAACCGATTTAAAAAAAAAATAATAACTAGTTCGAAATATATTATTTGCCCGTTAGAAGGAAGAAGGATCAATAGGATCAATAGATCAATCCGTTGTGAAAAAAAGAAGATATGTCCGTTTAAATTTGAAAATTTAAGAAAACCAGATTTTCACTACTTTTACCGTTATAAAAAAATTAAACGAAGTGACCCAAAGGAACTAAAGGCATTGTATTTGTCCATGGATCCCGACACGATACAATTTTGCATCAGAACGCTTGAATATTTTTCTGCTCAACTTTTGTAGCACTGTGTCATTTATCGACATTTTTCGAAAAGTTTGCACCTTCTCAAGGCCAAAACTGAAGGAGTGTTCCAATGCTTTTGCGATGTATTAGAGAGTTCTTAATTACTGTCTTGGCTAAAATTTTTGTCCTTGTGTTGGATCGAAAATCTCAATGGTTTGGGTGTTATATGCCAAAATGTCTAAAAACGTGGATAAAAAACTTAAAGTCAAAATCGGCGGGCTCGATTTTCACCGTAGACCTATGCTCTAGTTCAATCCCAGGAATCAGAAACGCGAAGGGCCCATTAAGGTTTTTTCCTTCCATACAAATCGGCCCGGCCTATTGTTTACCCATCAAATTACAACTTATTTCTTTATAGTTGACGACCCTCACGCCTCAACCAAATCGACAAATGTCATCTAAATCAACAGTAAATTAGGCATTCGTCAAAAGTCCACATTGCATTAAATATCACAAATTTCTCATTATTAATATTTTATATTTGACATGTCATCGCTAATGATTTAATCGCTTTGATTTAATCAAATTCCAAAAAAACGGGCATCATGAAATATTGATTGGGTTAAAATATATTTTGTTTTAAATCCTTTTGCAATTTTTAATATGTCATATATCTTCTTCTTAATATATCTCTAATACACAATTATAATAATCTACAAATTAGCAACACAACACAACTGGATATGCTACAAGATCTAAAACACAACAACAGCATGTCAATTGCTATTGTTAATTTTCCATAATAAGCAACTTGTGTGTTGTGTTGTCATATTCGTCTGTTGTGCTCTGCAAAATCATTTGTGATTATTTAAAATCACAACAAAATTTAATTAGATCCACTAAAACAAGAGACAATTATTATTATTATTATTATTATTCTGCTGCGTACCGACCGACCGACCTCCTTGGCAATTGTCAAAAGCGAAACAAAATTATGTCCTTGCTACAATGATTGCGTCTACTTGAGTCTATTATAAACTGATTGTGATGATGATGACTACGACGTTGCTGACGATAATAATGTCTACTAATTCTGCAGCATAATAATAACAACAACAAAAGCAACAACTACGACAATCTCAAAGACAAATGGTCATTATGCAGAGAGCCGAGGCTTGGCTTGGAAAATCCTATTGCCAATGTTTATGTTTAGTGGCCACAGACCACACGAAACACTTAAAGCATATTCGTAATAAATTTTATGCTTAAACACATTCGAAAGTCATGACTCGGAGATGTCGATGAAGATCTTTTGTGGGGGTTATGTTGATACATTAGTTAGTTTATTGTCCGTATATTTATGAGTGTGTGTGTGCGTATGTGTGTCTTCTAGGAAAATTTAATTATCTCACAACAGACATAATTTTTGTTGTTAATACCTCCGAGCAAGTTGTGTTGCGGAGACATGGTTGTGTTGAAGAGACAATCGTGTTGGACAGCATGATTTTGGTGAATTGAGAAAATAAGTGCCAATTAATAGGAAATATGTGCTTGGAATACAGACAATGTTTAGCAAATTGAAGTAGGAAATAATGAAGTTTTCATTCATATGTCCTACATAGTAGATGGGCTAGGTGCCGATTTTGAAAACGGGGTTTATAGTTTCATTGTGTTATTTTACAAAGTGAGCACTTTACTGGTTTTAACTAAAAGGGAAAAAATCGATGTCGGATTTTTTTATGCGGCACCCTTCTGAAGTGTTTAGTTTTGTGAGATTTTAAGATTGCCAAAGTTTGAGCACAATCGGAATATGTTAACATGTACCCCTGGGGCCTCAAAATATCCATAGCAATTTGTATGTGGCCAAAGATGAATTTTCGGCGTACAGAAACTTGACCAAAAATCATGAAATTAAAAAATGTTGTGTAGCGTTACATAAAGCTATTTTAAAAGGTTTTTAGTTGATTTTATATGAAATACTGACACAAAGTATATAATTTCAATAGAGGGAGTTTACAATATTATAGATATAAGTTTGAAATTTGGAACAGAGTAAAATGCAGCATATTATAATACGTTCAGTATAGTCCCCATACAAAAGTTCCGCCTCGTATTTTGAAGTTTTTAACCAAATTCTCCAACAGAATTGACGCAATAACTAAAAAATCTTTCAAATGAATATTACACTTGTAGGTTTACATTTTGGTGTATTCCAGAATTTTTAACCAAAGTAGCTCTTATTTGGCAGTTTCGATTCTATTTCAAAGATTTACAGTATTTCTTATTCTTCAAAGTACATATCCATATATCACACATTAACTTCAGTCCCATTAAAAAAGTTTTGTGTTACTTTTGTCTTATTAAGTTATCAAATGGACACATTTTACCGCGAGGACTGATCCTTATAAGAAGATCTATCTGAAAAGGCTATTAATGTTATTTGTATACCATTAATTAATTGAAATAAATAACTCCAAAAAAGAATAACTCGAATCCCCGAGTGCAAATTAGACTTGTACCGAACATTTCCAATCAAACAGTGCCAGCTTTTGTAAGAAAATAATATTTTGTATGTCATAAAAACACGAAAACTTTACTATTTTACCAGAAGTTATAGAGTCCATGCAAATGAAAAATTCAGAAAATTACAATTATGGTCTGTTCCGGTACTACAATAATCTACTCATTTTCAGTAGTAAAAATTTGTAGATTCTTGAAAGTTCTGGAACAGGCATTTAGAACAGAAAACATTTTTATCAGGAGTCGGGCGATACCAGCAGAGGCGACGGGACTAGCAAATGAACGTGATGAGCTTCGTCGTACGAACCCCGAAGACCCAAGAGTCAGAGAACTTACTCTTGAAGTCAACAGACTAGTGGGCGAACATAAGCGGAAAAAGTGGCTAGACCATCTGAAGCAGTGCAACATTGGTGCAGGAATAAGTAAATTGTGGGCAACGGTTATATCACTCTCGAGTCCGGAAAAGAAAATGACAGAACGGCTGTTACTTTCAGCGGCGTGACAGTAACTGACCCAATGAGGTGCGCGTGTTATTTTAACCGGCAGTTCATAGAGCACCCCGAGAGTGATAGGGCGAAGAGAAGTGGTAGGTACCACCACAATTTACGATGAGCGATGTTGCAGATGCCATCCGAAACGCTAAATCATCCAAAGCGTTGGGCCCGCACCGAATATCGATGGTAATGCTTAAGCAGCTGGACGAACCTGGAGTTGAGTATTTAACAAGTGTTCTCAACCTATCGTTAGCCACCCATGTTGTACCGGATGCCTGGAAAGTTGGCAGGGTGGTCCCGCTACTGAAGCCTGGCAAGGATGCCAGCAGAGGTGAATCGTACAAGCCGATTTCACTCCTGTCGCCAGTAGCAAAGATCCTAGAGGCGCTACTCCTCCCCACGATGAGAAGGTGTTTTCCAGTTGCCCAACATCAACATGGATTTCGGAAAATGTATAGTACTACAACAGCACTAGACGCCATATCCACACATATCAGTAGAGGACTGAACCAGAAAAGGCCGTGCGACCGAACAGTCATGGTGGCTCTTGACCTATCGAAGGCCTTCGATACCGTCAACCATGCCAAGCTGTTCGAGGATATAGAGAAAACTAATCTCCAGCCATGTTTGAAACGTTGGGTAATCAACTCTATGTGTGGACGACAGTCGTTTGTAGAATTCAGAAACAAGAAGTCCAAAACCCGTAGAGTGAAACAGGGAGTTCCGGAACTGTTTAACCTCTACCTTTCTGAAATTCCACACCCTCCAGACGGCATAGAGATCGTGATGTATGCGGATGATTGTACGATCTTGGCGTCGGGACCTATAGTCGATGACATATGTGATAGGTTAAATGTCTACATAGCTGACCTAGTGCAGTTCTTCCATGTGAGGAATATGAAAATATCCGCCGCTAAATCCACAGCCACGCTGTTCACCACATGGACGGCTGAGATGAGGCTCCCACTGAACATATTGGTCGATGGTGCACTGATTCCGACCACTAACTACCCTAAAATACTGGGTGTAACGTTCGATAGCATGTTCAAGTCGTCCGCGCATGCCACAGCTATTTGCAATAAGATCAGAAGTAGGAGCAAGGTTCTCAAGTCGCTGGCCGGCAGCACTTGGGGTGCTGACAAAGAAACCTTGTTGACCACCTACAATGCAATAGGCCGGTCTGTGGTAAGCTATGCGGCGCCAGCGTGGTCCGCAAACGTTAGCGCATCGCAGTGGAAGAAGATTCAAACCTGCCAGAATGCCGCCCTGAGGACTGCAACAGGGTGCCTCCTCATGACACCAGTAGACCATCTTCATGAGGTGGCGAAGGTTTTACCGGTGCGTCAGCACAATAAGATGTTGTCGATGCAGTACCTGCTTGGGTGTTACCGCAGTGAGCATCCCTGTCACGATTTAATGGACAGGCGCCCCCCTCCCAGGCACGTCAGGAGAGACCTTCATGATCTAGAGAGAGAGGTCCAAAGGTATAAAAGAGAACCGCTAGATCAACGAGCCTATCAGGCAGGCTTGAATCGCATTCACACCAACATGGTTGCGCAAGCAGTACGAAGATACAGTGTGAATGCCGTACTTGGAAACCATCCCCCATCCATCGCAGCAGAAGAACGACAGCTGCCAAGGCAAACACGAGTGGTTTTAGCTCAGTTAAGATCCGGACGATGCAGCCGCCTCAATTCGTATTGGGCCAGAATTGACGCCACGATACCCAACATATGCCCAGCATGTGGATTGGGACCACACGATACTCTGCATTTATTCAACTGCCCAGCTAACCCCACTCACCTGTCTCCTCATTCTTTATGGACGCAACCAGTCCAGGTTGCAGAATTCTTGAGTCTGGATACAGAGGAACTTGATAACTGAAATAATACACGAACGAACATATATGCGTTGCTACAACAACAACAACAACCAACTACGATTCATATACTCCGAATTCTACACGCAGTACTGTTTGAGACTACGAAACCCTCATTCGGGCCCGGCAAAAAAAAGTCCTGACAAAATAGGTTAAGTCGGAAAAGCTCCATATGATATCCCAATGGTTGTTCCGCCTTATTTCTACCTTAATTATACGATTAGATGTTTATGAACTCGATGACATTTAAAACTTTCCAAGGACTATGACCAAAGATTATGCACTTTTCGAAAATAAGTAAAAAAGTATCAGTCTTAAAAGTATTGACTTTAATCTATAGACAGATCGAATAGGGCTTCATAACCAATATCTCTGTCCTAAAAATTGTGTAGTCAGGGAGTTTCAGAATTTCGTTGTCTTTTTAGGACGTATACATTTTCCGACAAAAATATCGAAACATTTGGGTACAAAACTTCACGATTGTAAGCGTTGCGAATAAATGTTTATGCCGTGATCATAAATTTGACTTCGATAAGAGCGCAAAAGTTTTGCACTTTTGTGGAGAAGATACCTGCAAAAATGGACCATTTTGGAAGTGGACCTTACTTTGGAAGTCATTTCTTTTGAAAGTTATCGTGTCAATCCGTTTAGTTGGTCATGGTAAGATTTTGAGCTTTTGAACCGTTATGTCGGGAAGCATCGACATACCAACGAAAAATAGAATATGGCTGTAAACAAGACCGCAAGGAGTAGCATTGGCAAAAATGTCCAATAAATTCTCGAACAACCCTTATATTGCACTTATTTTGAAATTTTGTGAGGGAAGTAACCGAAGATGTTGTACCATATAGACCCTCTTGGTACTTGATATACATATGAACGTTCGGAAGTAATTTTAGGATGTTCAAAGTTTCGGTGAAATGTTTGTATAGGAGGTACCTGAAGGAGTGAACCGATATAATCCATATTCGAACCTAATCTATGTCCTGAAGAAATCGATTTGGACCTTCGACAAAGGTAGACTTGTGAGAAAAAAGGACTGGACCGATATGACTTAAAGTTCGGTTGATCCGTTCGAGAGTTATCATGCGCTCGAGCCAGACAGACGAAAGAACTGGGCTTAATCGACACCAAATTATTTGAAGCGGATTTTGTCGAAACATATGAGAAGTCAAAGGCCATTATTTCGATGAGGTACATATTTAGCGTTAACCCAAAGCCCGAAATTACAGCAGATTTTAATACCATTTAACCAATGGTTGAGCATTAATTTTGTTTGCGGTTGTTTTCAGCTACAACTTTGTTAATGATATGAAAAAATTCAGGTGGGTATGCTACTTATAGCATATATTAGCACTTTATGACGCACAACAATAAATTTTTCTCCATAAAATAAATAATAAAAAATTAAGACAGTAAAACAATTTTCTTATTGGTTTTAGATATATGCTCCACGGAAAACACTTGATATATCGTACATTCTGTCCAGTAAACTTGTCATTTCATGCACTTCCAATCCGCACAGTATTAAACACGTAATTTTTTTAATACAGAATGAGTTTAAAGCCTCAAAACCTTTATATTTATTATAGAATTCCTCTACCCTTTATTATTTGATAATGAAATTACATGAGAAAAAGAAGTAATACAGATTTTACTAGAAGTTTTCTCAAAAAGAGTATTCAAACAAAAAATTTTAAATATTTCTTAGACAACTTGTTCATAAATAAATTTTTAGTACATTTCCCGGGCCCCTGCCCCAACGCCCCAAGATATTTATTCACTAAAATTTGGGGTGTAGTTGCAAAAAGGATTTTTAAAGATGTTCATACAATAGTTTGTTATATGTAACTAATTGATGGCTATACTTTTTTTATAATTTTGGGTATTTTCCAGTACTGCAAGAATATACTAATTTTTACCATTTTTCGAAATCATAAAGGAAAATTTGTTATCGTAGTAAACAGGGCTTTGGAGTCGAGGCCACTTTTTTCACGACTCCGACTCAGACTCCGGAGTCGACTCCGGAAAAGACAAAAATTGCAGTAAAAGAATTTCTGAATATGGGATCCCTCTCGATCTGTTAAAGGATTATTTATAGGTAAATAAATGTTTTTACTCTGTGGTTCGTAAACCCAGAATGTGTGTTTTGCATTTGTTTAGATTTCTCTACTTGTCTCCTTCAGTACATGTAAACTGTTTATGTATGCCAATATAAGGCAGGGCCTCCATTGTGCTCTTTATTCACGCTCACAACCTATACATTAAAGTATGCACTTAACTAGAAGAGTTTCCACTGATCTATCAAATAAAATGGTAAATGCTGCCCAACATTTTGTTCAGCATCAACATATCAAAAAAAAAAAAAAAAAAAAATTAGAGATAATTATCTCAAAAATAGGAAATGCATTCGGAGTCGGAGTGGAGCCTTTTTTACGACTCCGACTCCAACAAAATGTTCTAGACTCCGACTCCAAAGCCCTAGTAGTAAAAAATAATAGCATGGAACAGGCATTTTAACATACTGAAACATATTCTACTCTCCATATTTTCTAATTTTGTTTGAATGATTTGCAGAGTAGCAGGGGAAAAATATATATTAAAAAATATTAGAAAGTACAACGTTTTTGTAAAATATGCAAATATTTTTAAAACCAAAAGCACCAGAGGCCAAAATATTTTTAAAAAATCGCGTTATTTTTTACAAAAATATGTTCACAATTTTAGAAAATACCATGTTTTACTAAAAAAATGTAAATTCCTTTATAAAACCCAAATCGCGGGATTTGTTGTACAAAGTTTTTCTGAAAAATTGCAAATACTTTTATAAAACCCAAAAGAGCCGCAAACGTAAATATTTATGACAAAACCGCGCGATTTTTTACAAAAATATTTTCACAATTTTATAAAATACAAAGTTTTTCTAAAAGATTGCAAATAATTTTATAAAACCGAAAAGGGCCGCAGCCCAAAATGTATTTGAAAAAAACGTGCGAATTTCTAAAAAAATATTTTTACAGTTTTACTAAATTCCAAGTTTTTCTAAAAAATTGCAAATACTTTTATAAAACCGAAAAGCGACGACGAAAGAGCGAATTTTTACAAAAATATTTTTACTATTTAAGAAAATACAGAGTTTTCGTAAAATATGCAAACACATAAAAAATTTTCCCGATTTAATTATTCCCTTAGCCTTTAGGCTAAAGAGCGTATTTACATTTTGACACGACCAAACATGTGCCTCATCGAAATAATGGTTTTAGACCCAAGTATGTTTGTACGATATCCGTTTCAGACAATTTTGAGTAGATCTAGCTATGTCCGTCCGTCTGTCTGTCTGGTTGGTTGGTGCGCACGATAACTCTCGAACGGATCAATCGATTCCGTTTAAATTTTGGGTATCGAAATATTTTGTCCAGATTTGATTTAAGTTCGAAGATGGGCCATATAGGTCCACTCCTTCAGGTACCTCCACCACAAATGTTCAAAAATTGTGCGCACGATAACTCTCGAAAGGAGTAACGGAATTAAACCAAACTTTGCATATGGTAATACTACCTCTAGTCATACATCAGGTTCGAATATGGATTATATCGGTCCATTCCTTCAGGTACCCCCACACAAAATTTGAAATAAGTGCAGTTTAGTGACACCTCACGAATCGTTATGAAATTTTTTGTAGCAGAATGTTCGTGCGGCCCCCGTTACTTTATTGTAATTTTTTTCGAGGGCAAGTCCATAGTTCCCGAGTTAATGGCGCATAACCTCAAAAAAACGCTGCACTATGTCGCGAGTTCAAATAAACGGTGGCCAAATATAAAAGGAGTTGGCATTGGCAGATGAATTTTGGTATAAATACTTACCGCCTGTTCATGTATGTATCACGGAAACCTGTACGAAAAGAAAGCAGACACTCACTTCCGTCTAAAACTGCGTTCATGTATTTCGCAAACTATCGTGCGGCTGCCGTTACGTATCCTATAAGCCATATCGGTCCACACCTACAGGCACCTCTCCCACAAAAGTCCAAAAATGTTCGGAAAAATTGTATGCACGATAACTCTTGATAGGAGAGACCGATTTGGTCCATACTTTACACATCCTAATATATCTACCAGATATAAATCTGGTTCGAATATGGACTGTATTTGTCCACTGCTTCGGGTACCTCCCACACAAAATTGAAACAACTTGCTTGCATGACGGTAAAATTTTTTTCAGGGGCAAGTCCATACTTCTTGAGAAAACGGCCCGAAAGGTGTAAAAAACCCCTATGGCACCATATGCAGCGGCTGGAGGGCACGATAACTCTCGAACTGATCAACCGATTTGGTACAAAATTTGACCTTCGTCATATTTTGTCCAAGCTTCGTTTCAGTGCGAAGATGGGCAATATCGGTCCACTACTCTCGTACTTCCCCCCAATATTTAAAAAATGTCACTAAAATGGTATGCACCATATCTCTTGAACGGGGCAACCAAATTTGGTCCAAACTTTGGATCTCCTAATATTTTGTCCAAATTTAGTTTAACTTCTAAAATGGCCCATATTGGTCTAAGGAGAAGACCTCCCCACAAAAGTCCAACATTTGTGTCTAAGTGCAGTTTAGGGTCTGTTCGAAGATCCCTTGGAAATTTATACCGATGCTGTTAGTTGCGGTCCTGTTTAAAACGATATTATGTTTTTCGTGGACAAGTCGATGCTTCCTGGCATACTTACTTACTTACTTAGTTGGCCATTACAGAACATTTGTTCCATAGTCCGAACTAAGAAAAGATCTCCATTCCTCTCTGTTTTTCGTTTGACTTTTTGGAATACCGCACCTTTTCATTTCTTCATCCACTTGTATGCTCCATCGAAGCTTAGGCCTGCCGATTCTGCGTGCACCGCCATGGGCATGTATTCATACGCCTTTTTAGCGGGTTCATCATCGCTCATTCTCATGATATGGCCTAGCCACCGCAATCGTTGCATCTCGATACGTTTAACTATATTCATGTCTTTGTATAGCTTATATAGCTCGTGGTTCATACGACGTCGATATTCACCGTCCACGCAAATCGGCCCGTAGATCTTTCGAAGAATTTTCCTCTCAAACACACCAAGCACTGCCTTATCTGCTTGCGCAAGTACCCATGCTTCGGAGCCATACATTAGCACGGGTAGTATCAGCGTTTTGTATAGTGTTATTTTTGTTTGACGAGATGTGGCTTTGTTTTTAAATTGCTTACTTAAACCATAGTAGCATCTGTTGGCCAATACAATTCTTCTTCTTATTTCACAAATGATGTTGTTTGTTGTGTTTATGGCAGTGCCGAGGTAGACGAAGTCTTTAACTACCTCAAAATTGTAGGTACCAACTTCCACAGTTGGTCCGAGCTCTATGGACGCTTTGCGCGTCGACACCATCAATTTGGTCTTTTCGCCGTTTACCGCCAGACCCACTTTCGCAGATTCTGCTTCGACCTTCCTAAAGGTATCAGTTACTTCTTTTACTGATCGTCCCATGATGTCTATGTCATCAGCATAAGCAAGTAACATGTGGCTATTGGTGTAAATTGTGCCATTTCTTTTGACATTTGCATCTAGTATTACCTTTTCCAGCAAAATGTTGAATAGCCGAATGAGCTTTGCGGGGATACCAAATTCAGACATTGCATGGAATACCTTTGATCGGAGTGGACTGTCGAATGCTGCTTTATAATCGACAAAAAGGTGATATGTGTCGATCTGCATCTCTTGGGTCTTCTCTAGGATTTGCCGCAGGGTAAATATCTGGTCAATGGTGGACTTGCCAGGTCTAAAGCCACATTGGTATGATCCAATTATTTCGTTGACCATTGGCTTTAGTCTTTCGCACAATATCCCCGACACTATCTTATAGGTAATAGGGAGAAAACTTATGCCCCTATAGTTGGAGCATATAGTCTTATCTCCTTTCTTGTGGACGCGACATAGGATGCTCAGATTCCAGTCGTCGGGTACGCGTTCTTCCTGCCAGATGGTGCTAACTAGCTGATGCATACACCTTATCAGCGCATCGCCTCCGGTTTTAAACAGCTCGGCTGCTTTATTATTCTTCAGCCGGTTGATTACTGTTTTTACCTCATCTTGGCCGGGCGGTATACATTCTATACCATCTTCTGGGATTGGATCTGTGGCGTCATCGTCTTCGCTACTATTAGACACCAGCAGATTGGAGAAATGTTCCTTCCATATCCTGAGCACGCTATCTGTATCTGTTACCAGATTACCTTGCTGGTCTCTACAGGAGGATGTGCCTGTACCAAAGCCATCTGTTTGATGTTTCACTCTTTGGTAAAATTTTCGGACTTCATTCTGGCTCCTGTACATCTCGATTTTTTCACACTCCCGCTTTTCCATTTCTCTCTTTTTCTTGCGGAAAAGACGTTTCTCTTCTCTCCTCTTCTCCCGGTATCTCTCTCGTGCGCTACGCGTTGCTACTGATTGTAAAGTAGCTCTATATGCCGCATTTTTCTCTTCGGTAGCAGCACGACACTCCTTCCTGGCATACTAGTCCAAAAGTTATACGATGATACACAGAAATGACTAGTGGGCGCGACAACTATCGAAAAGATATGACTCCCAAAATAAGATCCACTTTCATAATGGACTTTGTCGGTCCATTCCTTCATGTTCCTCGCCCGCAAGACTTTTGAACTTCAATCCTTGTACACATTTTTGTCGGCAAGTTCAAATGTCCTAAAAGGGCCACACAATTCTGAAAAGACCCTAAGTATATTCGATGTGTCCATAGATGAAAGTTTCAATTCAAATAGGGTGAGGGTATATCTCTGTCGGCAAAGCCGACTGATAATTTTTTGATTGTTTCTTTTTTTGTCGGTGGGTGAGGGTATATCTTTATCAGCACAGGCGACTGATACTTCTTACTAGTTTATTTATTATGGTTTTAAATAAAATATATTTTAGATATATAGTAGTAATTTCGAATTGCTTTGAAATTTCCCCTTGCCTACAGGCAGATTTAAAGGACCTCATTCTTAACGCCATGCTTGAACATCGAGTGTGCCACCACTTATATGAAGGATATGTATGCGAGGCAGATTTAATCGGAAATCGTGGATATCAATTTTATTAGGTGATCAAACACCAGCCACAATTGTGATATTTTCCGGCCTGTGCTTCAAACTTTCAGTAAGACGTGCTGCTATCCCTTGAACCATATCCAACTGCTCTCAACAGAAATATACTTGCAATATGATAAAAAGCATCACTTCTAAATTATTATTATTACCACAAAAAAAAAAAAAAAAACAAACTTCTTTTGGCACTACATCAACCCACAAAAATCTGTAATTACATTTTGTAGCCGTGTTCCATTTACCTAGCCCACGGATAACTTTCTTAATGCACAAGACGAAGAAGAAGAGGCAACCATGCCATGCCACAAGAAATATCTTAATTTACCACTTACAAAGGAAAGGAAATAAGCTACAGGCAACGTGAAAGGATATGCTCCGGCAAAGTTCAATGTGATATAGACACCGTTAAAGTAGACATCAAATAGCAGAAACACATTCATTCACCTGCTCATGCAATTTACAAAAAAGGCAAATGCGGTGGCGGCGACGGTGTCTTAACGAAGAACTTGAAGAAAAGAAGAACATAAAACCAAGCACCGGAAAAAAAGAAAAACCATGGCTCTTCATGGCTATATGAGGATTATAAGCAGCAGTACTTTGTTTTCTTTTTGAAATTCTTCAAACTATAAAAAATTTATTTAAATTTGTATATCTCCTGGGCAGACAAGCTACACCAACACACATTGCCACACACACACACAAAACATACAATGATTTTTAGTGGCCAAATGTGCATGTTTTCAGTGGATTTTAATATAGATCGGTGTGTTTGTGTGTGTGTTTTTTGGTGTTTTTTTCGTTGTTTGAATGTCCTTCTCGGCGGCATGTCTGTCCAAATGCTGGAAGTGTTAGTATGATGAAATATTTTACATAAAACACAGCACAGAATGAAGCAAAAAGCGGACAGACAATTGAAAAAAAAAAAACCTGAATGTCAGCTATGGACGAGAGTGGCTGTCTCTCCAATGCAATGGGGAAATAAACTTAAATTATTCAAAAAAAAAAAAAAATGAAGAATGACTATCGTTGTGTGCATAACAAAACCAATTGCACACAGCGTGTTCACAGCCAACGGAAAATGTAACATTTTGCTCACGTTCTTTAGCTGATTTGCATGCACAAGGGAGAAGAAAAAAACCAAAATTTTTAAATTTTTCTGTAAGTTTTGAAACGATTTACAACTGAGTAGCGTGACAGAAAGAGAGACAATGAAAACAAGCAACAACAACAGACAAATAACAGCAATAAAAACAACGCTTAATTGTAGTTTTATTTTTGTTCGTTTTTTTCCACTTTTTTGGTCGCTATAGCCGACAAAAGTCCATCACTCACATTCAGTAACCGCAACACAACCGCCTCTACCACCAATGCCACAGTGTGGATATGGTTTGCGTTAATGTCGTGGTCTTGCTTGCAACAGCCAAATAAGTTGTGAATATAAATTTTAAATGTCCACCATAGACTGGACTGGGTTTTTAGTTTTTAATTGAGATTGATTCTCTTTTCTAGTTAATAATAATCAGTTTCGATTGTTTGTTGCAATTTTGAAATAAGTTTTTAGTTTTGGCCTTCTTATGTATGGCCAACTGTCGTCTTATGGAAGAGATATGGGGTTTTTTAAGGAAGGCCAATAGGTCTTCTTATGGAAGAGCTTTTTTCAAAGAGAACCAAGACTTTTTTATGGAAAAACAAAAGGTTTTCTTACAGAAACCAAGAGGCCTTCTTTTGGAAGACCAAAAGTTTTTTATGGAAGACCAAGGTATACTCTTAAGGTAAGGTCCCATTAGGCAAATAGTCGTCATATGGAAGAGATATATGTTTTTAAGGAAGGCCAATAGGTTTTCTTATGGAAGAGCTCTTTTCAAGGAGAACCAAGACTTTTTTACTGAAAAACAAAAGGTCTTCTTAGGGAAACCAAAAAGGTCTTCTTTTGGAAGACCAAGGGGTACCCTTAACGTAAGGTCACATTAGGCAAATATTTGCCCCAGCGACAGTCAGCGTGCTCTTACTGAGAGCTTGTGAGCATAAATATCAATTCATTATTTACGTTCACTTGCTCTGAGTTAGCGCACACAGGCTGTCCCTGGAGCAAATATTTGCCTAATGTGGCCTTACCTTTACGAAAGTCCAAGAGGTCTTCTAATGGAAGGTCAAGTGGTCTTCATATGGAAAAGAAGACATCTTCTTATAGAAAACCGAAATATCTTCATGTGGAAGACCAATAATTATTCTTAAGGAGACCAATAGGTTTTCTTATGGAAGACCAAGAGGTCCTCTTATTGAATACCTGAGGCTTTTTATGAAGCCTATGAGGTCTTATGGAAGACCAGAGGTCTTTTAAAGAAGACCAACCTTCTTGTGAAAGCCCAGAGATCTTCTTATGCGAGTCTAAGAGTTTCCATAAGGAAGACCAAGAGGACTTCGTATGGAAAACCAAAAGTTTTCTTAATGAGACCAATAGGCCTTCTTCTGGAAGGCCCACAGTTATTCTTATGGAAGACTAAGAAGTCCTCTTGTGGAAAACCAAGAGATCTTCTTATGGAAAACCAAGAGGTCGAAGAAGATTTCTTATGGAAAACCAACAGTCTTCTTTAGGAGACTAATAGGTTTTCTTCTGGAATAGCAAAAGTCTTGCTGTGGAATATCAAGAGATCTTCTTATGGAAAACCAAGAGATCGAAGAAGATTTCTTAAAAAACCAACAGTCCTTTCAAGGAGACTAATAGGTTTTCTTCTGGAAGACCAAGAATGCTTGCTGTGGAATATCAAGTCATCTCATGGAAGACACAGAAATCTTCTTATGAAAGACCAAGAAGTCGTCTTAAGGATACATAAAGGTATTCTTGGACGACCAAGAAGCCTTCTTATGGAAGACCAAGAGGTCTTCTTATTGAAGACCAAGAGGTCCTCTTATGGAAGGCCAAGAAATCTTCTTATGAAAGACCACGAGATTTTCTCATGGAAGACCAGAAAGTCTTCTTAAGGGGGACAATAATTTTTCATAGGGATACCAATAGGATCTCTTCTGGGAGATCATGAGGACTTCTTAATGAGACAAATAATTCTTATAATGGAAAGCCAAGAAGTCTTCTTATGGAAGACCACGAGGTATCTTTATGGAAAGCCAAGGGGTTTCTTTATGGAAAACCAGAGGTCTTCTGACGGGAGACTAAAAGGTATTTTTATGGATAACAAGAGGTATTCTTATGGAAGACCACTGGTCTTCTTATGAAGACCATAAGCCTTGGGTTGCAGCGTGGTGCATACCATTGCACACCCGTCTTGCACGCAGAAGGTCGTGGGTTCGATTCACGGCCAGGATGGCCAAGATGGCTTTATATGAAAGATCAAGACGTCTTCACAAGTACACAATAGGCATTCTTCTGGAGGACCCAGACGTTTTCTTATGGAAGACTCAAAGACTTCTTCCAAGAAATCTTTTTATGCAAGGCCAGGAGGTCTTTTAATGGAAGATCAAGAGATCTTCTAACGCAAGACCAATAGGTATTTTTGTGCAGGACCAATAGGTCTTCTTCTGAAAGATCCAGTGGCCTTCTTCTGGAAGATGTACTGGTCTTCCTAAAGAGACCAATAAGTCGTTTTCTGGAAGACCAAGAAACCTTGTTATGAAAGACAAAGAGTTCTTCTTTAGGAGATCCATAGATTTTCTTGTGGAAGACCCAGAGGTATCTTATGGAAGACCAAGAGGCCTTCTTATGTAAAACAAAAAGGAGAGAGGAGACCAATAACTGTTTCTTCTGGAATAACAAGAGTTCTTTTTAAGCAGACATATAGGTGTTTTGAAGGAGACAAACAGGTTTTTTATGAAAGACCAACAGGTTTTCTTATAAAAGATGACTACGTCTTTTTATGGAAGACCACCCCACCATCTTATGGAAGAACAGTAGGTCTTTTTGATGAGGTATTCTAGGTCATCTTATGGAAGACCAGTAGATCTACATATGGAATAACATCAGTTATTCTAAACGGTACCAAGAGGTTTTCTCATGGAAGACGCAGAAATCTTTTTATGGAAGACCAAGAAGTCATCTTATCATGTGTATTCCTATGAACTACAACTATGTCTTCTCTTGGAATAGCAACAAGTCCTATGGTTTTCCTTAGGAGGACCAAGACTTTCTAAGACCCTTAATACATGCAGAATAACGTCAAAAAGTCCTCTATAGACATAAGATATCCCAAAGGTCTTCTATAAAGCAATCTATAAAAATCTTTAGGTAGTCTGTTACAGAAGACCTTAACAATATTTTCTGTCTCTAAAATAACCTTAGAATATCTTCTGCATACAGAAAAGCTTCTAATGTTCATCTATTGACAAAATATTGAATATCCAGGAAATTTTCTATAGACGTAAGACCTTTTAAAGCTCTTCTATAGACAGAAGAGATTCTAAGCAGAAAACTCTGTACATGTCTTCTATATATAAAGACCATCTGCATATTATGTATGTATATATATTTATATATATGTACATATATATAAATATAAAGGTAGAAGACTTTCTAAAAGTCTTCTATACAAACAAGAACTTCTTTCAACAGAAGGCTAACTTCAGGGGTTATGGCCTCTTATTGAGCACAAAAAAATAAATTTGTTAATGAATTTTTATACCCTCAGCCTTTAGGCTATGAAGGGTATATACACTTTCATACGGGCAAAATGTGCCTCATCGAAATAATGGTTTTAGACCCCAAGTATGTTTGGACGAAATGTGTTTCAGACAATTTGGAGTCGATTGAGCAATGTCCGTCCGTCTGTCTGTCTGGCTGGCTGGAGCGCCATGAACGGATGAACCGATTCGGTTCAAATTTTGGCTTTCGTAATATTTTGCCCAAACTTAGTTTAAGTTCGAAGATGAGCTATATCGGTCCACTCCTTCCGGTACCTCCCCCACAAAAGTTCGGAAATGTTCGGAAAATTTGTGCGCACGATAACTCTTGAAGGAAGTAACCGATTTGGTCCATACTTTGCCCATCGTGGAGCGTGTACCAGACTTAGATCAGGTTTTAATATGGACTCAATCGGTCCACTCCGTCGGGTACCTCCCACACAAAAATTTGGAAAAGTTCGGTTTAGGACCATCTCTCGAATCGCTTTGATTTTTGCTTTAGCTACTTGTATTCACTGCCCTCCATACGACGGTATAAGTTTCATCAGGGGCAAGTCCATACTCCCTGAGAAAATAGCCTGAAAGTTGCAAAAAACCCCTATGACACCGTGTGAGGAGGTTGGAGGGCAAAATAACTCTCGAACAGGTCTGCCGATTCGGTCCAAAGTTTGGCCTTAGTAATATTTTGTCCAAACATATTTTAAGTTCGAAGATAAGCCATATCGGTCCACTCCTTCAGGTACCTCCCCCACAAAAGTTCAAAAATGTTCGGAAAAATTGTGCGTACGATAACTCTTGAAGAGAGTGGCCGAATTGGACCATACTTTACACATCCTAATATATCTACCAGATATAGATCAGGTTCAAATATGGACTATATTTGTCCACTCCATCCGGTACCTCCCACACACAATTTCGGATACATGTTCACTTTAAGACCTGCTTTCGAATCACTTTGATTTTTGTTGAAGCAACTTGCATTCGCTGCCTCAATTGCGATGGTAAAAGTTGTATCAGGGGCAAGTCCATACTTCTTGAGCAAACAGCCCGAAGGGTGTAAAAACCCCCTATGGCACCATATGTAGTGGCTGGAGATCCACTTCCATAATGGTCAATGTCGATCCATTCCTTTTTGTATCTCCTCCGCAAAACGTTTGATCTTTAATCATAATCAAACGCCCAAAATTTTTAAAACCCCCTAAATACATACGTTTTTTGGGAAAAAAAAAGTTTCAATATATTCAGTCTGAGGGTATATCTCTGTCGGCAAAGCCGACTGATACTTTTTTACTTGTTTACATGAAATCTAACAAATTTTTTAGAAGATTTTGTTTCCATCTGATAGATTACACTGTGAGCTAATTTCGGATATCTCTTTTTTTGTTGAAAAATATTGCACGGTCTTCTGACAAATGGCCGCCTACGAAACACTGTTTTTACTAAAGCAGTTTGCGGTGCCCACTGTATTTCGAAAACTAATAAACCGATCAGCATATATTTTTGTGGTATCATTAGAATCTAATAATCTTATACTTAAGCGAAAAGGAATTAAAAATATTAACAAGTAAAAAAGTATCAGTCGGCTTTGCCGACAGAGATATACCCTCAGCCTGTGTATATTGAAACAATTTTTTCCAAAAAACGCATGTATATAGGGAGTTTTAAAAATTTTGGGCGTTTGAACTGACAAAAATGTTGATTGGGATTTAATATCAAAAGTTTTGCGGAGGAGATACTAAAAAGAATGGATCTCCAGCCACTACATATGGTACCATAGGGGTTTTTTAGAACTTCAGGGATGTTTGCTCAAGAAGTATAAACTTTCCCCTGAAACAACTTTTACCATCGCAATTGAGGCAGCAATGCAAGTTGCTTCAACAAAAATAAAATTGATTTGAAAGCAGGTCTTAAAGTGAAGATGTATCCGAAATTTTGAGTGGGAGGTACCGGATGGAGTGGACCGATATGGCTTATCTTCGAACTTAAACTATGTTTGGACAAAATATTACTAAGGCCAAACTTTGGACCGAATCGGCAGACCTGTTCGAGAGTTATTTTGCCCTCCAACCTCCTCGTACGGTGTCATAGGGTTTTTTGTAACTTTCAGGCTATTTTCTCAGGAAGTATGGATTTGCCCCTGATGAAACTTATACCGTCGTATGGAGGGCAGTGAATACAAGTTGCTAAAACAAAAATCAAAGCGATTCGAGAGATGTTCCTAAACTGAACTTTTCCAAAATTTTGTGTGGGAGGTACCCGACGGAGTGGACCGATTGAGTCCATATTAAAACCTGATCTAAGTCTGGTACACGCTCCACGATGGGCAAATCATGGACCAAATCGGTTACACCCTTCAAGAGTTATCGTGCGTACAAATTTTCCGAACATTTTCGAACTTTTGTGGGGGAGGTACCGGAAGGAGTGGACCGATATAGCTCATCTTCGAACTTAAACTAAGTTTGGACAAAATATTACGAAAGCCGAAATTTGAACCGAATCGGTTCATCCCTTCGAGAGTTATCGTGCGCTCCAGCCAGACAGACAGACAGACGGACGGACATTGCTCAATCGACTCCAAATTGTCTGAAACACATTTCGTCCAAACATACTTGGGGTCTAAAACCATTATTTCGATGAGGCACATTTTGCCCGTATGAAAGTGTATATCACCAATATTTTTGAAAATTTAACATAGCTGAAGCCAAGGTTTACCCTTTTAGAACACGCGACTTGTGATTGTATATTATACAAATTAAATATTTTTGGATAAAATGAAATGTTTTTGGACGTGGCAAAAAATATTACCCTTAAAAGATAATATGCGTGGAAGCTGTGGCTATATTTATGTTAAAAAATGGGTAAAAATGGGTTGAAGCCACCATGTCTTTTTTTGTTTTCTCTCGATTTGTGAGTAAACCACACTTCTCTCGATTTTCCTGTCAAAGTAAAAGTAGAAGCAAACTAAATAAGGATCATCTCACCTATGTATTACTTTTCAAAATTTGAACTGCTTCTACCATTAAATTACGCTGACATTTTGAAGCCAGATTTACAGTGTTTTTTGAAATTTTCTCCTAATTTCATTCCGCAAACAGGTTTTTCAAAAAATCATATATAGGATTGTAGTACTTGCGATTCTGAGTTGTTTGATACATATTGTGTGAATGTAGTCTGCGCAGCTTCATAGAAATCTGCATCCAAATGCGGAAATTTTGTGTGCACATTTTTCTAAAAATCATATTTTTCGGGTCTTATATTTGCAATTGTCTCTAGAATACCTCGTACTCCATTGCACATTTTAGTTTTTTACGTTCCGGATACAATAAAACATTCCTCGTGAAAATCTATCTACTAAAACGCGACTTACGAGAAATTCCAAAGTAGAAAAATCACCTAAAATTGTTTTTGAAAATATCGCGTGTTTTATCGCGTTTTCTGCGGATCGTTTCCACTGCAATGAAAAAACTAGTGCAGCATCTTCGTTTTAGCGGAAACAGAGATTTGAAAACTTCACTGATAAGGGAGCTACATTCATTTTATCCCAAAAAATAATGTGTGATGATACATCCACGGTTCTTGATTGATCGCCTTCAAACAGATATATATCGATGTAGATTTTCATGGTGAACACTGAAATCGGATGCGGACAAAAATTGTATGCACTTTGCGCAAATTAGCGATATTTTATAGGTTTTTTAATGCTAAGATGCAGCCGATGCTACATCTTAGAGTCCAAATTATATTTCGAAAAATATATACAACTTAATAGATATGGCCTTGCCGTACATGAAAATCACATGCGGACAAAATGATTTTGATAATTACGCGATTTACACGTATTTTAAAATGCATATAAATTAAAATGGATTATTTGATCTCTATTTCCATTTCAGAAGCTTTGAGATATATCCTCATCAACCCAATTACCTTTCCTAACGGGAAAGCTTTAATATGAATGCAATAAAGCAAAATCCGTCTATTTTATTGGGAGATTTAAGCAAAATGAAGGAAGTATTCCTACAGATTTTTACAATATTTTCTACTACACAATGCATGTGAAAAAATATTTTTTCAAACAAAAAATTATTTTTTTGACCAAAATATGTGCTTATTTTGGCTGTAACATCGAAACTATAACACCAATCTATATGATTGTAGTCTCATTTGATTCGCCGTGAAGTTTTGATCCACAACAAATTTTTATGTAATTTTATGACCACTAAATGGGCCTTAATTTTGAAAAAAAATGTACTTATATTCAATAATTTATCAATTTTATGTACATTCCGCGAATTTTGTGTAACATTTTGCAGGTATTATGAAATCTACTTGCTGAAGTCACTTCGAGGGAACTTTTTTGTGACAATTGTGCTCATTAAAATAATTAGCGTTTTTATAATATTTTCTTTCTTAAAAAGCGAAATAAAAGCGCCATAACTTTTGTCCGCAACAACCAAAAATTGGCTAGCGACCAGATTCTTACTGGGAATTTTTTTCTCAACCTACATATCAAAAATCGTTGATGTAGCGCGAAAAAAATTTATCCTTTTTTTCTGAAATGGAATATGAAATAATTGACAATATTCCTGATATACCCTTCATAGCCTAAAGGCTGAGGGTATAATTAAAAAAAAGTGAAATGTCAAAGTCAAAATTTTGATTTTATCTAATAAAATTTATAGTTTTTTCGTTATAAATCCGTCATAATTTTTTTAAGTGTCTCTCGTTTAAGTACACTTTTTTTATATGTATAATATTCCCACAAAAACATATGAAGATCGGATCATCCGTTTTTGAGCTACGGTGGCCACCGCATTCAAAAATGCCATTTCGGGAACGCCGCGATTAAAACATCAATGTTTTATACAATCACAACGAATTTTGTCTTTGTAACGCCTATATCTTAGCTAATTTTTGTCCGATCTGCTTAAAATATTTGCAACCTATTCTAATCTAACTGTACTTTAAAATGAGTCAATAAAAATGTTCGCTTTTGTGAAATTTGTAAGTGGCCATAACCCCTTAGGTCTTCTATAAGCACAAAATCAACTTAAAGTCTTCTAGAGACAAAAGACCTAATAAAATTCTTCTATTTACAAAATACCTTCCAAAGGTCTTCAATATATAGAAGATCTTCTAAAGGTCCCAATTTTTATTGGTCTTCTTATGGAAAATTTACTATACTTTTGTTTTTATTATTCCCAAATTAACACCTTTCACTATAACTCTTGCTTCCCCTTTCACTTTGCTTTTTGACACGTACTATTTGCCACAATTTCCTATCATATTTCAATTTCACATCTCACCCTCTCATATAACTTAATTGCCTTTAATAATAGACATTTTTATTCCATTAAACAAAAACACGATTGTAAACAAACGCATGATATTCGTGATTATTATTAATTATTATGAGCTAAGGAACGCTAATCCCCAAATTGCAAATTTTTAGCACAATAACAATAATCGACCAATCAACCCCACCAGCAATGTAAACAAATTGAACATGTGTTTGAATCGATTATTAATGATGTCAAGAGTTCGCTGTTGTTGTTGCTGTTGTCATTTGACATTAATCAAAATTTCGTGCTAGTCCTTGTCCTTTCCACCTTCCCTCTGCAATTGTCTCTCTGTGAAATGCTAAAGTTTGACTATTGATTCCGACGATAACGACAGAGTTATGAAATATTGCTCAATTACACAACACTCTTAAACCGTAAGCTAAGTCAAATGTAATCGGATTTCCAGAGAGAGTCATGTACGTCAATTGTTATTAACCCTCAATGGAGGGAGAGACTCTGGAAATTCTTGTCTACATTAATTTGTGTGGTGGCATTTATTTTCTATTTTCTATGAAAATAATTGGTGAACACTTTTCAGTTGGTTGGGGGTTAAGGTGTGCACCGTGGCGTTTGAGTATTTAATACTAGGGAGGATAATAACGTATGTCATACGTCACCGGTAACCAAGGTAATGCTTTTCCATTGAATGTCAACGCTAGTAATTTGTGAATTAATTCAATTGTTCGTCATTACTGTTCAGTCATCTAGCTGGAAGATTTTGTTTGTCTATTCTTACCAATTAGTATTCCAATGGCATTATTTGTTGATATTGGGATAGGTGGTTTACCTAAAAAGAAAAAAAGAAAGTGAATACTGCAAAAAGTTTACTGAATAAAGTCCTTTTCTTAAGCGACGAGCAATTCAAAAACAACAACATACACAAATTTACCGACATTTTAACCAAAAACTGCTATCCACCTGCACTAATAAACCAAATCATAAATAGTACAAACACAAACGATAATAAAAACATTGAGAAAACGGAAAAATGTTTCCTCAGTTTACCGTATGTTCCTAAACTTACAGAGACTAAATGTATGAAAGACATCATTGATAACACAACAACATCACTAGCATACAAATCAAACGAAACACTTCAAACACTATTTAAAAGGCGCAAAACAAAAAGAGACAGATTACAGCAGAGCAATGTTGTTTACGAAATTACATGTAAAGGCAATGACAAAGAGGAATGTGGAAGAGTATACGTTGGCACAACCAAACGAAAGCTAAGTATACGAATGAGCGAACATCAAACTGACATTAGGAATGGTTCAGAAAAAACAGCACTCTCTCAACACATTAAAGACAGTGGACACACAGCGGACTTAAAAAATGTCAAAATACTGGATAAGGAAAGAAAAGAGAACAGAAGATACACACTAGAAAGTTTAAGGATACAGCAACGAATTGACAGATCAATAAACACAAAAGAAGATAAAGACAAGACAAAACATCAGTATTCCATTGCAATCAAGTAGTAACAGTTCTGTGATATTAGCTTAGTTTTAACTTTAATTAATTTTGCAATTATTTTTCTATTATTTATATTAATTTATGTGTGTGCAGTCCCGTTTTTTAATATAAGAAAAAAGTTTAAAATAATGTGAAATATCTAATGTAAGTTAAAACAAGTGAAATATCTAACAGAAAAAAGTCTAATAAGAATCTCCCTTTTTATTTTGTTACTAGAATTTCGCCAATAAAATAACACTCTTGAGAAAGTTGGAATAAAACCAACGAAACGTCGAGTGGAAATGAAATAAAACTTAGTTTTTTATTCTCATTAAAAAATACCTGACCAAAAAGCCCAACAACAACACATTTCAGAAAAATTTTTGTTATTGCTTCTATTATTCTCTTGTTAAATTAATGGCAGAAAATGTTATGATCCAAATTTTTTAAAGGTCTTTTTAAAAGTCTTCTATCGACAGAAGTAATTGTTAATGCATTCTTCTGTCTTTAGATTTTCTAAAGAGGACATTCTGTCTATATACTATTTGCAGAGGGCCCTCGCCTTAGTAGGTATTCTGTCTATAGAAGATCCTCACAATGCCTTAAATCTATAGAAGATTGATTGGATATTCAATAGTTTTAGAATATCTTCTCTCAATAGAAGATCTTTATACAGAAGACGTTCTAAAGATCTTTTATATACAGAATATATTGTTATGGGCTACTGTACTACTGTAAACAAAAGACCTACTTCTTCTTCTACCGATAGAAAACCTACTAAAAGTCTTCTATTTAGAGAAGATCTTCCAAAGGTCTTCAACAGACAGATGACCTAAAGGCTTTTATAAAATGTTTGTATTGAAGACCTTTGGAATATCTTGTGTCTATAGAGGACTTTAAGAAAGTATTCTGCATGCATTAAGATTCTTAGAAGTATTCCATAATAAATAAATAAATAAATAAATAAATAAATAAATAAATAAATAAATAAATAAATAAATAAATAAATAAATAAATAAATAAATAAATAAATAAATAAATAAATAAATAAATAAATAAATAAATAAATAAATAAATAAATAAATAAATAAATAAATAAATAAATAAATAAATAAATAAATAAATAAATAAATAAATAAATAAATAAATAAATAAATAAATAAATAAATAAATAAATAAATAAATAAATAAATAAATAAATAAATAAATAAATAAATAAATAAATAAATAAATAAATAAATAAATAAATAAATAAATAAATAAATAAATAAATAAATAAATAAATAAATAAATAAATAAATAAATAAATAAATAAATAAATAAATAAATAAATAAATAAATAAATAAATAAATAAATAAATAAATAAATAAATAAATAAATAAATAAATAAATAAATAAATAAATAAATAAATAAATAAATAAATAAATAAATAAATAAATAAATAAATAAATAAATAAATAAATAAATAAATAAATAAATAAATAAATAAATAAATAAATAAATAAATAAATAAATAAATAAATAAATAAATAAATAAATAAATAAATAAATAAATAAATAAATAAATAAATAAATAAATAAATAAATAAATAAATAAATAAATAAATAAATAAATAAATAAATAAATAAATAAATAAATAAATAAATAAATAAATAAATAAATAAATAAATAAATAAATAAATAAATAAATAAATAAATAAATAAATAAATAAATAAATAAATAAATAAATAAATAAATAAATAAATAAATAAATAAATAAATAAATAAATAAATAAATAAATAAATAAATAAATAAATAAATAAATAAATAAATAAATAAATAAATAAATAAATAAATAAATAAATAAATAAATAAATAAATAAATAAATAAATAAATAAATAAATAAATAAATAAATAAATAAATAAATAAATAAATAAATAAATAAATAAATAAATAAATAAATAAATAAATAAATAAATAAATAAATAAATAAATAAATAAATAAATAAATAAATAAATAAATAAATAAATAAATAAATAAATAAATAAATAAATAAATAAATAAATAAATAAATAAATAAATAAATAAATAAATAAATAAATAAATAAATAAATAAATAAATAAATAAATAAATAAATAAATAAATAAATAAATAAATAAATAAATAAATAAATAAATAAATAAATAAATAAATAAATAAATAAATAAATAAATAAATAAATAAATAAATAAATAAATAAATAAATAAATAAATAAATAAATAAATAAATAAATAAATAAATAAATAAATAAATAAATAAATAAATAAATAAATAAATAAATAAATAAATAAATAAATAAATAAATAAATAAATAAATAAATAAATAAATAAATAAATAAATAAATAAATAAATAAATAAATAAATAAATAAATAAATAAATAAATAAATAAATAAATAAATAAATAAATAAATAAATAAATAAATAAATAAATAAATAAATAAATAAATAAATAAATAAATAAATAAATAAATAAATAAATAAAATAAAATAAAATAAAATAAAATAAAATAAAATAAAATAAAATAAAATAAAATAAAATAAAATAAAATAAAATAAAATAAAATAAAATAAAATAAAATAAAATAAAATAAAATAAAATAAAATAAAATAAAATAAAATAAAATAAAATAAAATAAAATAAAATAAAATAAAATAAAATAAAATAAAATAAAATAAAATAAAATAAAATAAAATAAAATAAAATAAAATAAAATAAAATAAAATAAAATAAAATAAAATAAAATAAAATAAAATAAAATAAAATAAAATAAAATAAAATAAAATAAAATAAAATAAAATAAAATAAAATAAAATAAAATAAAATAAAATAAAATAAAATAAAATAAAATAAAATAAAATAAAATAAAATAAAATAAAATAAAATAAAATAAAATAAAATAAAATAAAATAAAATAAAATAAAATAAAATAAAATAAAATAAAATAAAATAAAATAAAATAAAATAAAATAAAATAAAATAAAATAAAATAAAATAAAATAAAATAAAATAAAATAAAATAAAATAAAATAAAATAAAATAAAATAAAATAAAATAAAATAAAATAAAATAAAATAAAATAAAATAAAATAAAATAAAATAAAATAAAATAAAATAAAATAAAATAAAATAAAATAAAATAAAATAAAATAAAATAAAATAAAATAAAATAAAATAAAATAAAATAAAATAAAATAAAATAAAATAAAATAAAATAAAATAAAATAAAATAAAATAAAATAAAATAAAATAAAATAAAATAAAATAAAATAAAATAAAATAAAATAAAATAAAATAAAATAAAATAAAATAAAATAAAATAAAATAAAATAAAATAAAATAAAATAAAATAAAATAAAATAAAATAAAATAAAATAAAATAAAATAAAATAAAATAAAATAAAATAAAATAAAATAAAATAAAATAAAATAAAATAAAATAAAATAAAATAAAATAAAATAAAATAAAATAAAATAAAATAAAATAAAATAAAATAAAATAAAATAAAATAAAATAAAATAAAATAAAATAAAATAAAATAAAATAAAATAAAATAAAATAAAATAAAATAAAATAAAATAAAATAAAATAAAATAAAATAAAATAAAATAAAATAAAATAAAATAAAATAAAATAAAATAAAATAAAATAAAATAAAATAAAATAAAATAAAATAAAATAAAATAAAATAAAATAAAATAAAATAAAATAAAATAAAATAAAATAAAATAAAATAAAATAAATAAATAAAATAAAATAAAATAGCATGAAATAAAATAGCATGAAATAAAATAAAATAAAATAAAATAAAATAAAATAAAATAAAATAAAATAAAATAAAATAAAATAAAATAAAATAAAATAAAATAAAATAAAATAAAATAAAATAAAATAAAATAAAATAAAATAAAATAAAATAAAATAAAATAAAATAAAATAAAATAAAATAAAATAAAATAAAATAAAATAAAATAAAATAAAATAAAATAAAATAAAATAAAATAAAATAAAATAAAATAAAATAAAATAAAATAAAATAAAATAAAATAAAATAAAATAAAATAAAATAAAATAAAATAAAATAAAATAAAATAAAATAAAATAAAATAAAATAAAATAAAATAAAATAAAATAAAATAAAATAAAATAAAATAAAATAAAATAAAATAAAATAAAATAAAATAAAATAAAATAAAATAAAATAAAATAAAATAAAATAAAATAAAATAAAATAAAATAAAATACAATAAAATAAAATAAAATAAAATAAAAAAAATAAAATAAATAAATAAAATAAAATAAAATAAAATAGCATGAAATAAAATAAAATAAAATAAAATAAAATAAATAAATAAATAAGTCTTTATAAATACAAAAACAATGGCATCAGTTGAGAACGGCTGGACCGATTTGGATAATTCTATTTGTGAAATGTTCGCCATAACCAGACTTAGATTTTTATGACCACGCCCACTTTTACGTCCACTTTTTTAAATTTTCAATTTCTATCTGTTCTACAGGAACTACTGAACCGATTTTTCTGAAATTGTCAGGGTAAATTGAGCTAAAATCTTTGTTGAATTTCGGAGGGGGCGGGTCTTTCGTTGGGAATGGCATCAGTTGAGAACGACTGGACCGATTGGATAATTCTTTTTGTGAAATGTTCGCCATAACTCGACTTAGTTTTTTATGCAAAGAAAATTTGACCACGACCATTTTTATCTTTTCTACAAAAACTATTGAACCAATTTTTCTGAAATTGTCAGGGAATGTACAGGGATGGCCCCCGGTTAAAACGGGCTACTAATTTTGTTGAATTTCGGAGGGGGCGGGTCCTTCCGGGGCGGGGAACTTCCCTGTGCCATATTTAAAAAAAGCAATTACCTTAGGAGTAAAAATCAAATGCCGTCATAACACATCTTTTGTTTTTATGCAAAGAAAATTTGACCACGCTCACTTTTTTAAATTCTCAATTTTCAGGGATGGCCCCGAAAACAGGCCACGGTGCTCTTGAAACAATTTTAAATGGAAGGTGCTTACACCTCGGAAGTTTTTGCAGATTCTGAAACTGCAATGTTTATTGATGAGAAAAATCAAAAAACAAAAAAAAATCGCCGGAGCGCTTTTTAAATAAATCGCGATTTCAGTTGATATTTTTAGGGGTTGTTTAGGTTTTCACTATTTTCCTTAGAAACCGCAAGTCCTATCAAAATAGGACCGAAGAGAATGTTGTAGCTATGAAAATTCTCTACAAGATTCGCCTCTATGGTATTCTCGTCGGTTTTACCTTTTTTGAGATATAGAAGTTCAAATTGGGTCAATTCAATTCTGTATCGCCCCCTTATAAAACAATGTCATGACTGCAAATTCCCAACTTAAACTTATATATCTAAAAAAATGTTACAACTTAGGATAAGTTACTTAAGCCAGTCTTGTAGAGAATTTTCACAGCTTTAAGATTTTCTCAGGGCCCATATCGATAAGACTTACCGTATTCAAGCAAAATCGCGACACCCTAACAAAAAAAAAACCTAAAAAGGTAAACTGATCTTCTTTATTTCCAAAATGGTACAGACTGGGAACAAATGATCAACGTCAATACTCTAGAGAATTTTCACAGCTACAACATTCTCTTTAGCTCCATTTAGATTAGACTTGCGGTTTCCAAGCAAAATCGTGAAAACCTAAAAAACACCTAAAAATGTGAATTTTGACCGCGATTTATTTAAAAGTCCCTATTGCGATTTTTTCTTGTTTTTGAATTTTTCTCATCTATGAACACTGCTGTTTCAGAATTCACAAAAACTTTCCCTGTGTAAGCGGTTTTTATCAAAAGTTAGTTAAGGCGCACCCTTCTCGACATTATTTTATAAGGGGGCGATACAGTCAGTGCATTGTCCCAATTTGAACTTCTATATCTCAAAAATGGTAAAAACTACTAATACCATAAAGGTCGATCTTGTAGTGAATTTTCATAGCTACAACATTTTCTATAGTCCCATTTTGATAGGACTCGCGGTTTCTAAGCAAAATCGTGAAAACCTAAACAACCCCTAAAAATGTCAACTTAAATCGCGATTTATTTAAAAAGCGCTCCGGCGATTTTTTTAGTTTTTTGATATTTCTCATCTATGAACATTGTAGTTTCAGAATCCGCAAAAACTTCCAAGGTGTAAGCACTTTCCATTTAAAATTGTTTCAAGAGCACCGTGAGGCTACATATTTTTTTGAAATCCAGAGGGCGGGGTGCCTATGCGATATTTTTAAAAACAAAACCCTATACTTGCAAAATTTACTCATGTATCTGTTTAAAAATTTACAAATTAATCTACAATCTAGGTACTTCTTTGGAGCCTAAAGACCCGACCACGACTGCTTTTTTTAAATGTGTTAGATTTCCAATACTATTGAACCGATTTCGAATTTGCAGCAAAAGCTCAATGTTTGCCGTTGTTATGTATATTTGAAGAATTTCGGAGGAGGTGGAGTACTTCCCCCCTGTTTTTCTCTTAAACGATATATGTCTAAGCCAAACTTTCTTTATATCAATTTCAGCATAAATTTTGGGAGGCAATGTGGTTGTACATATTTGGAGCCAAAATACTGAACCACGCCCACTTTTTATACCCTACACCACTATGTGGGGAGGGTATTATAAATTGGTTTTGGCCAAAAAGTTTGTAACGCATCGAAATAATGATCGTAGACCCATACTTATATACACCAAAATGAATGTCTCGACGAGCTGAGTCGATCTGGCTATGTGTGTCCGTCTGTCCATCTAAACCTTGTAATCTCGCTACAGGTCGCAACTTTGATCGGATCGTCATGAAATTTTGGGTGTTGATGGGGGTCCCGGAGGGGAAGATGGCCGGATTTTTGGTGATGGTCGGATAATATTTAGGGGTCAGAATGGGCAAAAAACTTATGTGGATAAAAAGACAACGTTTTTTTCCAATGCTAATATCTCAGCTTCTATATGGGGTATACCAAAAGCAAAACCTGACAATGAAAGTAGAAAATATTACCTTTCGTAGGTGATTAAACAACGAAGATATCACAATAGTCGCAAATGTCAAGCATAAAGTTCATTAAGAGTTGTCATTTAAACTCATTACGATGGGCCAGCAACGCAGACCGGGGTCAGTCAGTAAATAAATAAATACTATTCTATAAACAGAAGACATACTAAAAGTTTCTATGGACAGAAGAACTTTTAATGATATTCTCTAAGATCCGAGTTCCTTATGCATAATACAGAACATTTTATTAATATCCTTAATACTACTACAAAATTAATCACCTATTTCAATACCTTAACAGGTCACTTGACAATTTTCAATTTCGGTTGATTTTAATTTCACTTCTAGGAAAATATTTTCCTTTGTACAAATTGTATTTTTTTTATTCTATAAGTAATACAATATTGACTTTACTTTGACACACACACAAAAACTTACAATCAGCATAATGTAATTGCCATTTTGCCAATTGTTGAAGCAATAAGCAATCCCCATTACATTGGGTGTTAACACCGCTTACACTCAACTTTGGTGTCGAAAATGGTGGTAAAATATGTCAATTTGTGATAATGCAGCACAAAAAAACGAATAACTAGAAAACGTAAAGAAAACAAACAACAACAGTTCGTTGGTTGGTTGGTTGTCACTTTAAGCTCTAACATTGTTGTCCTTGCGCTAGACAAGATAACGAACAAATTTCAACGTATGCACTTGTCGTTGTATTAAAATTACTAGCTGCCAAAGACAGTGGAAAAGCAAGAGAAGTAATCATTAAATTTAATATACATTGAGGGAGAATGTGTAGAGAGCTTAATTTAGAAAAAAACATTTATGTACCCAAAATGGATCGAATATTTTATGCAATTTTGAATTCAATTATTTTGTTTCCTTCCACTGTTTTTTTTCTTTCTTTATCAGCTATGCAAAGAGTTCCTGAAAATTTGTTTGTCTTTGTTTGTAGTTGTTTTATAAACGACACCAGCTGCACTTAACATCTATCCACAGTAAATGATCTTGAACATTTCAATTTTTAGTAGTTTTCTATGAACTAAGTAAATGAGTGACTTTTGCAAACATGTTGCAAATGAAAAGAAAATAGTGCAATAAAAATTATATAAAATAGTGTGATAATAAGTTTCAGATGGAGAAAAAGGGGAAAGAAACACAGCTGATGAACTCAGCTCCTCGAGGCATTAATTTTGAAAAAAATTTGGGTCTAGGATGTAGTCCCTCCCGCGATATTAATTGTAATCAGACTTATATACGAAATAATAAAATTCTATTGTAAACTTACTCAATAAAATCAAAAATGTAAAATACAAAATATAAAATTTAAATTAACAAAAATAAAATATAAAAAATAAAATATACAATATAAAATATAAAATATAGAATATAAAATATAAAGTGTAAAATGTAAAATGTAAAATATAAAATACAAAATATTAAATATTAAACTTAAAACATAAGATATTGAACATAAAAAATAAAATATAAAATGTAAAAGATAAAAGATAAACAAGTAAAAAAGTATCCCTCAGCCTGTGTGAATTGAAATACTTTTTTCCCAAAATATTGGGCGTATGAACCTACAAAAGTATGGATAGGATTAAAGCTCAAAAATTTGCGAGGATACTGATAGATAGGGGTTTTTTGTCACACTACCCTACGAAAAGCAAAATATCACTGTAAACAGGGCCACTAGGAAAACCTTCGGTAAAAATGTCCAAAGGATCCTCGAACAAACCCTCAACTACACAAAAATGTTGAACATTTGTGTGGGTGGTACCACAAGGATTGGACAGATAGGGCCCAAATTTGAACATAAACTATGTTTCGACAATATTTAGTGATCCAAAGTTTGGACCAAATCGGTTGCTACGTCTATGAGAAATCGCGCGTACCATTTTTTCGAATATTTTGGAACGTGAGTGAACCTATAAGCACCACCTTCGAATTTCATCTAATATTCGAAGAAATATTACGATATCCAAAGTGTGGACGAACGCAGTATTCGGTTTGAGCTCTAGAGCCACTACATAGTCGTATGGTGCCATAGGGGTTTTTAACAACTTTCGGGCTGTTTTCTCAAGAAGTATGGACTTGTCCCTGAAAAAAAAACTTTTACTGTCGTAATTGAGGCAGCGAATGCAAGTTGCTTCAACAAAAATCAAAGTGTTTCGAGAGCAGGTCTTAAAGTGAATTTATCCAAAATTTTGTGTGGGAGGTACCCGAAGGAGTGGACAAATATTGTCCATTTGCGAACCTGATCTATATCTGGTAGATCTATTAGGATGTGTAAGGTATGGAAAAAACATGGTAGTTGGCAGTACCAGATTTAATCATCTCGATACTCATAAGGGCAACTGGCTGTCTCCAGATCAGAAAACAAGAAATCAAATTGATCATGTTGTGATAGATGGAAGACATTCATCGAGCGTGTTGGATGTACGATCGTTCCGAGGCGCAAACATTGATTCGGACCACTACCTTGTTGCAGCGAAGGTACGCACCCGCTTAAACGTAGCAAACAAAGTACGAACAGACACAACACGAAAGTTAGACATCGGTAAGCTGCAATCACAACAGATAGCCACAGCATATTCCACTCAACTGCCCAATTGCTTAATCAAAGCACTCCTCATCCCGATAACATATCAGAGCAATGGCAAAGCATTGCCCACTCCATGCAAACAGCCGCAAAATCCATACTTGGATACCAGGACCTCCACCAAGGAATCCATGGTATGATCAGGAATGTCGTGCTGCCACCGAAGAGAAAAATGCGGCATATAGGGCTACTTTACAATCCGTAGCAACGCGTAGCGCACGAGAGAGATACAGAGAGAAAAGGAGAGAGGAGAAACGTCTTTTCCGCAGGAAAGAGAGAGAGATGGAAAAGCGGGAGTGTGAAAAAATCGAGATGTACAGGAGCCAGAATGAAGTCCGAAAATTCTACCAAAGAGTCAAGCATCAAACTGATGGCTTTGGTACAGGCACATCTTCCTGTAGAGACCAACAAGGTAATTTGGTAACTGATACAGATAGTGTACTCAGGATATGGAAAGAACATTTTTCAAAACTGTTGGTATCCAATAGCAGCGAAGACGACGAAGATACCACAGTCCCAATCCCAGATGATGGTATTGAATGTATACCGCCCAGCCAAGATGAGGTAAAGACAGCAATAAATCGGCTGAAGAATAATAAGGCAGCAGGGGCCGATGGCTTACCAGCCGAGCTGTTCAAAACCGGAGGCGACACGCTGATAAGGTGTATTCATCAGCTAGTTAGCACCATCTGGCAGGAAGAACGAGTACCCGACGATTGGAACCTGAGTATCCTGTGCCCCGTCCACAAGAAGGGAGATAAGACTGTATGCTCTAACTATAGGGGCATAGGTCTACTCCCTATTGCCTACAAGATCGTGTCAGGGATATTGTGCGAACGACTAAAGCCTATGGTCAACGAGATAATTGGACCATACCAATGCGGCTTTAGACCTGGCAAGTCCACCATTGACCATATATTTACCCTGTGGCAAATCCTGGAAAAGAGATGCAGATCAACACCTACCACCTTTTTGTCGATTATAAAGCAGCCTTCGACAACCCGCTGCGTTCAAAGGTATTCCAAGCCATGTCTGCATTTGGTATCCCCGCAAAGCTCATCCGGCTTTGTAAAATGACTTTAACTGACACGAGGCCCTCAGTTAAAATAGGAAAGAACCTCTCCGAAGAGTTTGGTACCAAAAGAGGTTTCAGACAAGGAGACAGCCTTTCGTGTGATCTCTTTAACATCCTGCTGGAAAAGGTTATACGAGAGGCAAACGTCAAAAGAAGTGGCACAAACTACACCAATAGTCACATGTTACTTGCTTATGCTGATGATATAGACATCATGGGCCGATCAGTAAAAGAAGTAACTGATACCTTTATAAAGGTCGAAGGAGAATCTGCGAAAGTGGGTCTGGCGGTAAACGGTGAGAAGACCAAGTTGATGGTGTCGACGCGCAATGCGTCCATTGAGCTCGGACCGACTGTGGAAGTTGGTTCCTATAATATTGAGGTAGTAAAAGACTTCGTCTACCTCGGCACCTCCGTAAACACAACAAACGACATCAGTTGTGAAATAAAAAGAAGAATTGTATTGGCCAACAGATGCTACTTTGGTTTAAGTAAGCAGTTTAAAAACAAAGCCACATCGCGTCAAACAAAAATAACGCTCTACAAAACACTGATACTACCCGTGCTGATGTATGGCTCCGAAGCCTGGGTACTTGCGCAAGCCGACATGGCAGTGCTTGGTGTGTTTGAGAGAAAAATTCTACGGACCAATCTGCGTTGACGGCGAATATCGACGTCGCATGAACCACGAGCTGTATCTGCTATATAACGAAATCAATATTGTTAAATGTATCGAGATGCAGCGATTGCGCTGGCTAGGCCATATCATAAGAATTAGTGATTATAAACCCGCTAAAAAGGCGTATAAATACGGACCGCTTGGCGGTGCACGCAGAATTGACAGGCCAAGGAATAGATGGCGCAAACAAGTGGATGATGAGATGAAAAGGCACGGTATTCCAGAGTGCCAAGCAACAAATAGAGAGGAATGGAGAACTTTTCTTAGTTCGGCCTATGGAACAAATGTTCTGTAATGGGCCAGCTAAGTAAGTATGTAAGTGAAGTATGGACCAAATCGGTCACTCCCATCAAGAGTTATCGTGCGCACAATTTTTTCCAACATTATTGAGCTTTTGTGGGGGAGGTAATTGAAGAAGTGAACCGATATGGCTTATCTTCGAACTTAAACTAAGAAGGCCACATTTTGGACCGAATTGGCAGATCCGTTCGAGAGTTATTTTGCGCTCCAACTATTACGGTGTCAAAGAGTTTTTTTGCAACTTTCAGGTTATTTTCTCAGGAAGTATGGACTTGCCCCTGATGACGCATGTACCGTCGTATGGGGAGCAGTGAATATAAGTCGCTACAACAAAAATCAAAGCTATTCGAGAGTAGGTCCTAAACTGAACTTATCCGAAATTTTGAAGTGGATCAATTGAGTTCATATTGGAACCTTATCTAAGTCTCATAGACATTTCACAATTTGCAAAGTATGGACCAAATCGGTTACAGCCTTCAAGAGTTTTCGTACGCACAAATTTTCCGAACATTTTCGAACTTTTGTGGGGGAGGTACCGGAACGAGTGGATCGATATAACCCATCTTCGAACTTAAACTAAGTTTGGACAATATATACGATACCCAAAAGTTGGTTCGAATCGGTTGATCCGTTCGAGAGTTATCGTGCGCACCAGCCAGTCAGACGGACGGACATGGCACATTCTTAAGGCCAAAACTGCCTGAAGGAGCGTTCCAATCCTTTTGCGATGTATTAGAGATTTTTCAATTACTGTCTTGTCTACCATGTTTGTCTTTGTGTTGGATCGAAAATCTCAATAGTTTGGCTGTTATATGCCAAAATATCCAAAACACGTCAATAAAAAACTTAAAGTCAAAATCGGGAGGCTCGATTTTCACGGTAGATATATGGTCCAGTGGACCAGTTCAACCCCAGTAATCAGAAACGCGAAGGGCCCATTAAGGTTTTCAAATCGCCCCGGCCTAATATATAATAATAATATTATTTTCTTTAAAACGAAAATAAAACCGCCATAACTTTTGTCCGTATCAACAAAAAACTGGCTCGCGAGCGGATTCGTACTGGGAATTTGTTTCTTAACCTATGTACCAAAAATCTTTGATGTAGCGCGAAAAAGACATTAACAATTTTTTTGAAACGGAATATGAAATATTTGACAACATTCGTGATATACCCTCGTTAGCATAATAACTGAGGGTATAAATATAAAATATAAAACCTAAAACATAAAATATAAAACATCTTCTTTTATTATATAAAACTCAAATGCCGTTTGTACGTGAATCAAAAACTCGACCAATTTATACCGATTTGTATCGCATTTGTCTTAGAATGTTTATATTTATCCAATGAAGGATCTGACATATTTTATATTTTAGATATCGCGAAAAATCTGCGAAAATTTGCAAAAATATATTTTCAAGAAAGTTAATTGTTTCCTCACATTTCGTTGGAGGTTTTTATTATCGACTTACTTATTTTCAATTTTTTTAGCGAAAAGCGTAATTGACATTTTATGTTTTATCAATATTTGGAAGTTCTAAAAAATTAATTTATTTACGACAATCATATGTATATTAAAAAAAATAATAAATCCAAACTTTTAACGATTATTAGTTGTTTCGAGTGATGCAATTATTTTTGGTTTATTATTTGAGAAAGTAAATACATTCCGGTCTTAATTGTGTAATCGTAAGTAACGACAAAAATGTATTTTATTTGGCTGTGTTATACATATATTCTATCATATTCCAGTACCGCGAGTCAGAAAATTCGAAATTACGCCAATCAGTGGTATATAGGTGATGAAGAAAACACACAGCGCAGTGTTAAATTTGCCGTGTTTCGTGCATCAAAACATGGATCTTTACAAATTTTTTCTGTAAGAAATGTTAGGAAGACCAATTCAAAATTTTTTGATGCTGAACTCCAAAAATACCGCTATTGGGCGGTGTCGTTCTATGCCGAAACGTGGAGCTTCGCCGACCATTTTCGTACCTCGAACGAAGACCAAGATCAAAATTGCATACGATGGAGTTAAAACCAACAAAGCATCGTAAATATGGCGGTATTGTTCTACGGGCACTATCGACATATACCGAACATTTTCTACAACATAGTGGTATACATCTAATTTCCGAACCTTCAAAATACCGAATATATGGTATTGTTCTATTGAGTCTATTTTAAAACATGGACTGATAAAATCCATTTTCAATACCAAAAGTACAGCTTCTTCTTTATCTGCCAATCCGTATTCGAATGTTCCCGACCATACAATTACAATTTAGCGTTATATTTTTTAACCAAAAAAAAAATCAAATTTTTTCAAAGTGGGGTGTGCATGACCTTTTTTAATATTTGAATGGAATAAACGTTATTTTAGTTATTATTAGGCTTAAGTTTTTTCATCCGTGCAGCAGGAAATAATTTATGAGAATTTTTTTTCATTTCATAAATTTTTAAAAAAAAAAAAATATTTTTTAAATCGATTTGTGTGTGAACTTTTTTTATATATCAGTGGAAAAAACTTTGTCGTGAAGAAAATACATTTCTGTGGCCAAGTATCCGCGTAAATGTGTAAAACCATTTGCATTTGAAAAACGATAAGTTCTAGGACAGAGAAGCCATTACATAGTCGATACGTCCGAAGATTTGTAGAGTTGGGTAATCTTGTACTAGTTCTAAAACGTATGAGTAGCATCATGCAATATAAAACGTGTGATGTTAAGTATACGCAGTTTGTTCAAAGAAAAAAAGTGGGCCATTGGAACTGCGAAGTGAACTAGATCGTTCCAAATAGTTTCTTTGGCACAACTCTAAAGATTTGCTTTACCACCAATGAAACCAGGTAACGTAATTTGGTGACTATGTGGGTTCGAGTCCTTGGCTTTCCTTTTTCACTTGCAAATAATTTCCGATCATCAAGCTTAACTCTAAACGAGAAAATTAATAAAAAAAACTTTATTTTAGTGATTAAAAAGCAGGAGTTCATAAATTTAACAAACATTGAAAATACCCCTATAGCATTGTCATAACGGCAGAAAGTCGTTCTGAAAAAAGCTTTTTTATTGAATTTTATTACCGGTTCAGATTTGGATTAGTTACTAATAATAATAAAATATTGAATTTCTGATTTATTATTTAAGGAAGCGAAGTCAGTAGAAGTCTAGGCTAAAATTATTAAATATCATATATGTGAGAGACTTCTTAAGTGGGTTGGGCGAAGGGGAAACAGTTATCTATATTTACGTATGACATATCCTTTCAGTATTGCAATTGGGAATTACCCTAAGAGTAAATTAAGGTGTCACAAAGGGTTGATATATGCACTTGGAAACAGGTACTCAATCTTAGCGTTATTCCTAATTTAATTCTCTTTTCTAAAGCGGAGAATAGGTTCAGTTAGGCTCGGTTTGTCGATTTTAAGAGTGTAAGAATAAATGGCATTTGCAAATTTCACCCACGTATGCGTATTTATGGTTGGAAAGGATTTAGGAGGAGTGTTACTTCCTGCAACACACAAAAATATCATAGCATAAGCTTCATACACGGTACTGAATGGGTAGAGAACGCCCTCATTTCTCCTATATTAATGCATTAAAATATTTTAAAGAATAAAATTAGTATAAGTATAGCATTCCATTATATTTTATCTTAGTCGGGGTAGCTAGTAAAATATAAAAATATAGAAAATAAAATATATTTCATATAAAATAAAAAATATATATAATACATTTGTCTTACGTATCTTAAGTTTCAAATCTTCACAACCCTCAAATACATGCTCTACATATTTCTAATTACCCCACCTCTATTCACCTACATATGAACATAACCAACATTACAATGACCTTCTTGGACAAGGCCAACCAACCACAGTACCTTTTGTAGTGTAAAATTATTACCAGCATTTTGTGAATAGATATTTTGCGCTAGACATGAATTGTCATAAATAATACCATTCAACAAGTCCTTGTTGAATGATATTTCTTCTATGTCATTCATTTCCTGTTTCTATTCAGTCCAACAGCTGTAGGGAGTAACAATATCAACATTAGTGGCAGTGGGAATGTATCCTTTTAATTGTACACCACAGGGGAAATGTTTGTTATGGCAGATAGCTACACACGGTGCTCTTGAAACAATTTTAAATGGAAGGTGCTTACACCTTGGAAGTTTTTGCGGATTCTGAAACTACAATGTTCATAGATGAGAAAAATCAAAAAAATCGCCGGAGCGCTTTTTAAATAAATCGCGATTTAAGTTGACATTTCTAGGGGTTGTTTAGGTTTTCACGATTTTGCTTTGAACCCGCAGATCCTATTGAAATCAGACTAAAGAAGATGTTGTAGCCAAGAAAATTCTCTACAAGAGTGATCTTTCTGGCATTTTCTTAGTTTTCACCATTTTTGAGATATAGAAGTTCAAATTGGGACAATGCACTGAATGTATCGCCCCTTATAAAACAAAGTCATGAAGGGTGCGCCTTAACTAACTTTTGATGAAAACCGCTTACACAAGGAAAGTTTTTGTGAATTCTGAAACAGCAGTATTCATAGAAGAGAAAAATCCAAAAACAAGAACAAATCGCTGCAGGGATTTTTAAATAAATCGCGGTCAAAATTCACATTTTTAGGTGTTTTTTAGGTTTTCACGATTTTACGCGAAAACCGCAAGTCCAATCTAAATGGAGCTAAAGAAAATGTCGTAGCTGTGAAAATTCTCTAGAGGACTGACGTTTATCATTTGTTGCCAGGCTGTACAATTTTTGAGATAAAGAAGCTAAGTTTACATTTTTAGGTTTTTTTGTTAGGGTTTCGCGATTTTGCTTGAATACGGTAAGTCTTACCGATATGGGACCTGAGAAAATCTTAAAGCTGTCAAAATTCTCTACAGAACTGGCTTAAGTAACTTATCCTAAGTTGTAAAATTTTTTTAGATATATAAATTTAAGGTGGGAATTTGCAGTCATGACATTGTTTTATAAGGGGGCTATACAAAAGTGAATTGAATTTGAATTGTCCCAATTTGAACTTCTATATCTCAAAAAAGGTAAAACCGACGAGAATACAATAAATGTCAATCTTGTAGAGAATTTTCATAGCTACAACATTTTCTTTAGTCCAATTTTGATAGGACTTGCGGTTTCTAAGCAAAATCGTGAAAACCTAAACAACCCCTAAAAATGTCAACTTAAATCGCGATTTATTTAAAAAGCGCTCCGGCGATTTTTTTTGTTTTTTTATTTTTCTCATTTATAAACATTGTAGTTTCAGAATCCGCAAAAACTTCCGAGGTGTAAGCACCTTCCATTTAAAATTGTTTCAAGAGCACCGTGTACATCTATTATGTTTGTTCAGAATGTATGTATTTATGTACATAAGGATGTATGCTTGCGTGTGTACAGCGTGAGAGTTAATGTTATCGATGCAAACTGTATGTATGAATGTACGTTATGTACATTTAACGCGGCATAACAAAATAGTGTCATTTACCAAATAGCCTTGTTTGTACATTTGGTGTTAACACACACACACACCAACACTCAAACTGTGATAGTACAAAAAAAAATGTTATGGTTAGAAAATATAAAATGACTAAAAATATATAATAGAATCCTTAATGGATTGTAACTTAACATTCACTTAAGAGGAGTTATTATAACCTAACATAACCTAATATATAATAATAATAATTTTTATCTCTTTTAATGAGTAGAAAACATTGGAATGCTAATTGTCTCAGAATTAGACATATGTTTATGTGATACAGGAGTCCAACATCACAGAATTGTTCAATATTTTGACAGATGGAAAATTGATAATTATAAACAAATATTTTGAACATTATAAGTTTTCAGCATCCATCCATCTCATCCAACAGTATGTACAAAGTTCTTTGTACACGTATTTTTTTCTACTTTTTTCAAACGTTTTGCTTGTTATTTTTTAATATTTTCACTTGCTAAATAAGCGCATACTAAAAATCCTTTATTACCTAAAAATAGCTCTAACTGGTGGTTGAACAATTTAATGTTCCTTTAACAAAGCGTAAAAATGCCATAGTTGCATTAATGCAACCTAAAAAACGCAGAAAATAAAATGCATGTTCATAAAACCAACACCATAATATTCATTTTTATAGCTGTAGTTGTGGTAGTGATATCCGTTTCTACGTGCATATTTACACGCACTAACCAAGTCGTCGCAACAACAAAAGTCGAAGTGGAATGAAGAATTTTTAATATGGAAATAAAAGTCTTTTTAAAATTCTTGGGTGAAATTAAAGAGCATCACCAATCCAAATTGAGTGTTTACGTCGATTTGCGCCATTTACTGGAATAGACGAAGTGCAACACATTGCCAAACAAAGCAAATCGGAAAATAAATAAATTTTTGCTAGAACAAGTAAAATAGTGTCCGTCGACTTTGTCAAAAGAATTATACCCTCACCCAGTGACACCAAAAAGTTCTGTCTGTCAAAGTCGTGAGATATATAAAATATTTTTATACACTCAGCATTTATGCAAAATGGGCCTCATCGAAATAATGGTTTTAGACCCAAAGTATGTTTGGACGAAATCCGTTTCAGACAATTTGAAGTGGACTTAGCAATGTCTGTCCGTCTGTCTGGCTGGAGCGCACGATAACTCCTGAACGGATTAACCGATTTAGTCCCATATTTGGATTTCGTAACATTTTGCCCCAACATAGTTTAAGCACGAAGATGAGCCATATCGGTCCACTCACTCGGGTACCTCCCCCACAAAAAATCAACATTTTCCGCAACAATTATGCGCACGATAGCTCTTGAAGAGACCAACCGATTTGCCCATACTTTGTACATCGTTATATTTCTACCAGACATACTTACTTACTTAGCTGGTCCATTACAGAACATTTGTTCCATAGAACGAACTAAGAAAAGATCTCCAAATATCTCTGTTTAGTGCTTCGCTTTCTGGAATACCGCGCCTTGTCATCTCTTCATCCACTTGTTTGCGCCATCTATTCTTTGGCCTGCCAATTCTGCGTGCACCGCAATGTGGCTCGAATTTATACACCTTTTTAGCGGGTTCATCTTCGCTCATTCTTATTATATGGCCTAGCCAACACAATCGCTGCATCTCGATACGTTTAACAATATTGATGTCGTTGTATAGCAGATACAGCTCGTGGTTCATACGACGTCGATATTCACCGTCAACGCAGATTGGTCCGTAGATCTTTCTAAGAATTTTTCTCTCAAACACGCCAAGCGCTGCTTTATCTGCTTGCGCAAGTACCCAGGCTTCGGAACCATGCATCAGCACGGGTAGTATCAGTGTTTTGTAAAGCGTTACTTTTGTTTGACGAGTTGTGGCTTTGTTTTTAAAGTGCTTACTTATGCCAAAGTAGCATCTGTTGGCCAATACAATTCTTCTTTCTATTTCACAACTGATGTCGTTTGTTGTGTTTACGTCGGTGACGAGGTATATGAAGTCTTTTACTACCTCAAGGAGGATGAGCCAGTTCCAAAGCCATCAGCTTGATGTTTCACTCTTTGGTAGAATTTTCGGACTTCATTCTGTCTGCTTTACATCTCGATCTGTTCACACTCCCGCTTTTCCATCTCTCTCTTTTTCCGGTGGAAAAGACGTTTCTCCTCTCTCCTTTTTCTCCCGATACCTCTCTCGTGCGCTACGCGTTGCTACTGATTGTAAAGTAGCCCTATATGCCGACACTCCTGGTCATACCATGGATTCCTTGGCGGAGGTCTCTGGTATCCAAGTACTGATTTTGCGGCTGTTTGCATGGAGTGGGCGATGTTTTGCCATTGTCCTGATATGTAATCGGCAGTCCAATTGAATGGAATATGCTGTGGCTATCTGTTGTGATTGCAGCTTACGGATGTCCAACTGCCGTGTTGTGTCTGTTCGCACTTTGTTTGCTACGTTTAATCTGGTACGTACATTTGCTGCAACAAGGTAGTGGTCCGAGTCTATGTTTGCACCTCGGAACGATCGTACATCCAACACGCTTGATGCATGTCTTCCACTATTGTATCATTTTATTGTCATAGGCAGGGCAACGGTCATAAGTTTCTTCTAAGCTCTCGTAAAATATATCTTTGGTCTGTTCGTCCTTGTCTTCAGTGGGAGCATGAGCGCAAATAAAGATGTTCAAGAATTTTGCTTTTAATCGAATCGAATTGCAGCGCAGAGTGCCACCGTGGTGCAATGGTATGCACGCCCGCCTTGCACGCAGAAGGTCGTGGGTTCGATTCCCCGGCCAGCAACATCAAAAATTTTCAACGGTGTCAAAATACACCTCAGTGATGTTGGCGACATTTCCTGAGTATTTCAGCCTTGAAAAACTTCTCCATAAGTGGTGTCTTAAGACACGCCGTTTGGACTCGGCGATAAACAGTAGGTCCCATATCATTGAGCTAAATATCAATCGGAGTGCACTCATTGATATGAGAGAAGTCTCCCTTGTCCCGTATGGGATGTTGTGGAAAAATGTTTTTTTTTTTTTGATCGAATAGCACCTATTCTTTTGTTCACTGGGGTGAAGCTGGAGACCAGATGTTTTAACCTCCCACCAACTACACATCCGGAACCAAACTCATGCTTTGTGTCATGGCAGCTATAATACAGTGCGTCGCCTTTAGGTGTTGTTGTGACGCCTTTCCCGTTCCATCATTTTTCCTGTATGGCAGTAATGTCGGCCTTGTACTTTTCAAGTACATCTGTCAATGCGTAAACTGCACCTTCTCTATAAAGAGTGCGAACATTCCACGTGCACATTCGCAGATCATGGTCCTTAAAACGTTTGCGGGGTTCGTCAACTTTAGAGGGGTTTGTTTTTCTTTTCTTTCGTTTTTTCATAGTAGGCTGTTTTTTCTAGGGGAGGGTTACGCCCAAACCCAAGTTTTTAAAGTTCTTATAGGTGAGCGCTTGGCACATGTTAGCTCACTACCTTTAACGGGTGTTAATGGCAGTTCCCCAGGTGACACCACGGGGAGGTCAGTGTCCACTTGAGATGGGAGGTCAGTGTCCACTGAAGAGGGACCAAGATAAATCCTGGGCTTTGCCATGTTAAAGCCGGTCAGGACCTTCCTTGGTAACTTCCATCCCCTACGTCACCAGACATAGATCAAGTTCCAATATGGACTATGTTGGTACACTCCTTCGGGTACCACCCACGCAAAATTTCGGAAAAGTGCAGCTTAAGACCTCCTCTCCAATCGTTGTTGGTTTTTGTTTTAACAACTTTTATTCGCTGTCCCATTACGACAGTACAAGTTTTTTCAGGGGCAAGTCCATACTTCCAAAGAAAAAGTCCCTCTCTCGATCGGATAAACTGATTTGGCAATCGTTATATTTTGCGCAAACCTAAATCAAGTTCTACGATTGGTCATATCTGTCCACTCCTTTGGGTACCTCCCCAAAAATTTCAAAACTTTTCGCCTAAATAATGCGCACGATAACTCTAGAAGACAGTAACCGACTTGGTCCATACTTTGTACATCGTAATTTTTCTACGCAAAATAGGTCAGTAGTGCGATTCTGTAACTTTTTTTAATAACGAACCGACATCGGTAGTTAACGAAAATATTCGGTTGAGTTAACGAATGTGTTATTCTGTAACTTTATGTTAACGATTGTAGAAATCGTTAACTCATACCGACGAAAATCGATAGGAAGGAAATGTCAAATATTATATTTTAATATTAATTAAAATATATTTTGAAGCTGAAAACATTATTTCGTCGCGAATACAAAACATAAAGCGTTTAAGAAGGAAACAATTCAGATTTTTGAAGGAATTTGGCTCAAATGTGTGTCTTTTGGATGAATACGGATGCCAGTAAAAAAGGATTTCTTAAGATGTTTTTATTGTGTGTGTGATTTAAAAGCAATAAAAGTGATAAAACTATCATTAATCTTTTTTAAAAGCGCAGTTGTATTTTTTTAATTAAAAGTTGGGATCATATTTTGGGTTGTGGCGCTCTGTATGGAAATTCAGCTTTGATATTTGACATGACTTAAGCAGCTTCAGTGATCGTGGATCCACGTTACCGTCATTTGAGTTTATATATTCACAAATTCAATTCACGCCCACATTAAATGAAATTTCTCATAGCGGAGAGTATGAAAAGTTTGAAAATCCAAGCTTATACGCCATTTTTAGCATTCTGATTGTTAGTGATGCTGAGTTAAAATCTATAAGATTATCACAGAACAAAGTAGGTTATAGTATTCACGTGTTGGCCTCAATGCTAAATAAAAGCCAACGAAAGCCTCCTAGAAAGATAGTGTTACAGACATTGGTATAGGTCTTACATAGCAGTACCACACTTGAGTTCTTTTGAAGCATTAGATAACGTTTTTCCTCTTTAGTAAGTAAAACAAAGGTTAGCGTAGTCTTCATATGTAGGATAGCATGGGGCAGCTTCGCCACTGTTGCGCCTTCGCCAGCGCCGATTTAATTGATGCTACATGAAGGTGGTCTAAAGGAAATTTATGAGTTAATCGAAGATCAAAGAGAACTTTGATGATCTTTATGCAGTTTCAATAAAATCGGCGCTGGCGAAAGCACAGTAGTGGCGAAGCTGACCCATGTTATCATACATAGTTAACCCTTATGTAAACGCTTTAAGAAGATTTTTCTCAATAAGGCAGAATTTACCTTGTGTACACTCCTCATTAACATAACATATGCTCATATAAAAACGCCGTTTTTAAAAGAAATCAACAAAATATTGCAAGAATGTACTGTCGTTAAGACTTAACAACAACTTTTTTTTGGTTGTTAACTTAACAATAATTTTCGGTAATTAACGACAAAATTTACCGACAAAAATTGTTAGAATTGGTATACAGAATAGCACTTACCGAAAATTATCGTTAACTACCGACATTCGTCGTTAATTCTGTCGTTAAGGAGTTACAGAATCGCACTACAGGTTAGAAAACAGACTATATATATATCAATTCCTTCGGGTACCCCGACACAAAATTTCGGAAAAGGGCAGTTTAGGATCTCCCCTCGAATCGTTTTGATTTTTCTTACAACAGGTTGCACGCAATTCCCCTGTTACGATGGTAAACGTTTTTATACCCTCGGCATTTATGCTAACGAGGGTATATGCACTTTCATACGGGAAATGTGCCTCATCGAAATAATGGTTTTAGACCCCAAGTATGTTTGGACGGAATGAGTTTCAGACAATTTGGAGTTGATTTAGCCATGTCCGTCCGTCTGTCTTTCTGGTTGGCTGAAGCGCACGATAACTCTCGAACATATTAACAGATTCGGTCCAAAATTTGGGTTTCGTAATATTTTGTCCAAACTTAGTTTAAGTTCGAATATGGGTTATATCGGTCCACTCCTTCCGGTACCCCCCCCCCCCCACAAAACTTCGGAAAATTTGTGCGCACGATAACTCTTGAAGGAAGTAACCAAAATTTCGGAAAAGTTCAGCTTAGGACCTGCTCTCTAATCGCTTTGATTTTTGTTGTGGAAACTTGTATTCACTGCCCCTAATACAACGGTATAAGTTTCATCAGGGGCTAGTCCATGCTTCCTGAGAAAATAGCCTGAAATGTACAAAAACAAGTATAAAAGTATCAGTCGGCTTTGCCGACAGAGATATACCCTCAGCCTGTGCAAATTGAAACACTTTTCATCAGGGGCTAGTCCATGCTTCCTGGGAAAATAGCCTGAAAGGTACAAAAACAAGTATAAAAGTATCAGTCGGCTTTGCCGACAGAGATATACCCTCAGCCTGTGCAAATTGAAACACTTTTTTCACAAAAAACTTATGTATTTAGGGGGTTTCAAAATTTTGGTCGGATGAACCGACAAAATTTTTGATTAGGATTAGAGTTCAAAAATTTTGCGGAAAAGGTACTTAAAGGAATGGACCGACATAGACCATGGGGGTGCCATAGGGGTTTCTTACACCCTTCGGGCTGTTTGGACCAAATCGGTCCCTCCCATCAAGAGTTATCATGTGCACAATTTTTACGAATATTTTTGAACTTTTGTGGGGTAGGTACCTGAAGAAGTGGAACGATATGGCTTATCTACGAACTTAAAGTAAGTTTGGAAACAATATTACGAAGGCCAAATTTTGGACGGAATCGGCATTTCCGTTCGAGAATTATCTTGCGCTTCCACCTATAAACATGGTGTCATAGGGTTGGTTTTTCAACTTTCAGGCTATTTTTTCAGGTAGTATGGACTTGCCCCTGAGGAAACTTGTACCTTCGTATAGGGGACAGTGAACACAAGATGTTACAACAAAAACTAAGGCGATTCGAGAGCAGGTCCTAAACTGAACTTTTCCGAAATTTTGTGTGGGAGGTACTCGAAGGAGTTTACTGATTGAGTCCATATTGGAACCTCATCTATGTCTGGTAGAAATTTCATAATGTGCAAAGAATGGACCAAATCGGTTACTCCCTTCAAGAGTTATCGTACGCACAAATTTTCCGAACATTTTCGAACTTTTGTGTGGGAGGTACCGGAAGGAGTGGACCGATATAATCATCTTTGAACTTGAACTAAGTTTGGACAAAATATAACGAAAGCCAAATTATGGACCGAATCGGCAGATCCGTTCTAGAGTTATCTTGCGCTCCAACCACTACACACGGTGTCATAGGGTTTTTTGTAACTTTCAGGCTATTTTCTCAGGAAGTATGGACTTGCCCCTAATGAAACTTACAGCATCGTATAGAGGACAGCGAATACAACTTGCGTAAACAAAAATCAAAGCGATTCGAGACCAGGTCCTAAACTGAACTTTTCCGAAATTTTGTGTGGGAGGTACCCGAAGGAGTGGACCGAGTTTGGTAGAAATTACACGATGTGCAATGTATGGACCAAATCGGTAATTCCCTACAAGAATTATCGTGTGCACAAGTTTTGCGACAATTTTTGAACATTTGTGGGGGAGGTACCTGAAGGAGTGGACCTATGTGGCCCATCTTCGAACTTAAATCGAATCTGGACAAAATATTTCGATACCCAACATTTGAACCGAATTGATTGATCCGTTCGAGAGTTATCGTGCGCACCAGCCTGCCAGACAGACAGACAGACAGACAGACGGACGGGCTAGATCAAAATTGTCTGAAACGGATATCGTACAAACATACTTGGGGTCTGAAACAATTATTTCGACGAGGCACATTTTTGGTCGTATCAAAGTGTAAATACCCTCTTTAGCCTAAAGGCTCTGGGTATAAAAACCCCTATGACATCGTGTGTGATCTGCCGATTCGGTCCAAAATGTTGCCTTCGTAATATTTTGTGCAAACTTAGTTTAAGTTCGTAGATAAGCCATATCGGTCCACCCTTCAGGTACCTCCCATACAAAAGTTTAAAAATGTTCGGAAAAATTGTGCGCACGATAACTCTTGAAGGAAGTAACCGATTAGGTCCATACTTTGCACATCCTAATATATCTACCAGATATAGATCAGGTTCGAATATGGACAGCAAAAGCCTTTTTCAGCGGCAATTCCATACTTCTTGAGAAAACAGCCCGAAAGTTGTAAAAAAACCCTTTATCACCATATGTAGTGGCTGGAAAGCTCCAACCGAATACTGCGTTCGTCCACACTTTGGATATTGTAATATATCTTCGATTATTAGATGCAATTCGAAGGTGATGCTTATAGCTCTATTCCTTCCGGTACCTCCCCCACAAAAGTTCGGAAATATTCGCTAAAATGGTACGCGCGATTTCTCATAGACGTAGCAACCGATTTGGTCCAAATTTTGGATCTTTAAATATTGTCGAATCTTAGTTAATGTTCACATTTGGGCCCTATCTGTCCAATCCTTGTGTTCAACATTTTTGTGTGGTTCGACGATCCTTTGGACATTTTTACTGAAGGTTTTCCTAGTGGGCTTGTTTACAGTGATATTATGTTTTTCGTAGGCTGGTGTGATAAAAAAGCCCTATCTATCGATATACCCGCAAATGTTTGAGCTTTACTCCTATCCAAACTTTTGTCGGTTTATACGCCCAAAATTTGAAAAACCCCGTTTTTACGGGAAAAAAAAGTATTTCAATCCGCACGGGCTGAGGGTATATCTCTGTCGGCAAAGCCGACTGATCCTTTTTTTTTTTTTGTTTGAGTGGCAAATCCACACACGAAATCTGTAAAAGACTGTTACGGCTAGCACGACAACTCTAAAACCAAATATTGCTTTAGTCCACACTTTGCACATTGAAATATTTCTTCTATTCCAAAAAAGTTCGAAAATATTCGTTAAATATTGTCATAAACGGAGCAGCCGACTTGGTCCAAACTTTGGAATTGTAAATATGTTGTCCAAACTTAGGGTACACCCACACAAATATACAAAATTTTTTTTAGGTTAAGTTATGTTGAAAAGAGGGGCGAGTAATCGCCACATGTCCTGGTGGACATACACATAAGCCATGAAGTAGGCCTGTTGTGCGCTCTAGTCGAAGTTTTTTGAAGAAGGGGACTCTACTATAATTTATTTAAGGAACTCTGTTCCCTTAACAAAATCCCGTAATTGTTTTAGGTCGTCTACAATTACCTAATTAAGATCTGGTATTGTGTCGTTCCCTAAAAACTGGCATCTGATGTTTGCGAAAGCGGGGCATTGGCAGAGAAAATGCTCCAATGTTTCATCATCCTCTCCGCATGCCCTGCATACGCTGTTGTCTGCACAATTAATTTTTTGCAAATGAGCTTGTAAACCCAGGTGACCTGTAAGAACACCTGTAAGTCTACTCAACTCTGCTTTACCTAGCAGTAATAGGTTTTTAGTTTTTCCCACATTTGGGTCTCCCCATCGGCTTTTTGTGGTTTTCCCTAATTCCTCTCTATTCCATAGGGATAAGTGGGCATTTTTTGTCCAAGTTTTTAACTCTAGCCGTGACGCGTTTAGTGGCTTTGCGTTCGCTAAGTTTACGGTTGCTAATTCCCTTCCCTTTTTGCTAGAGAGTTTGCTATCTCATTACCTCTATTCGCCGCATGTCCCGGTACCCATATTAAACGCACCGTGCTATGCTGAGTATAGCTGTTGATCGAATTTATACAATCCAATAGTTTCTAATGCCCTCGTTGATGTTGTCCTTATTGCGCCGCTTACACTTAGACAGCACATTCGTTGGACTTTCTGTAGTATTTTAATATTACACTTTTTATCCATAGCTGTCCACCAGACTACTGAAGGGTATGTTAGAATAGGTCTAACTACGCTTTTGTATAGCTAGTGTGTCATCTTAGGATTAAGACCCCACTTGGCGCCTATAGCCCTTCTACAGGTTGGCCAACATCTATGAGCGTTATTGGCTCTCTATTGAATATGGTCTTTCCATTTAAGTTTACTGTCCAGAATTACTCCCAGATATTTGACTTTGTTGGAAATATTGATCCTCTTGCTTAGGAAAACTGGTTCTTCAAAGTGTCCCAGTTTTGTTTTCCTAGTAAACAGACATATTTCCGTGTTTTCCGGGTTTACATTAAGACCTCTTGGTCTAGCCCAGTTGTAGTTGTAGTTTAGGGCTGATTCAGCACTCCTGCATAGCAAGTTTGGATTCTTACCCCTCCGAAGTATCATAACGTCGTCTGCATAACAGACTGGGTCAAATCCCTCATCGGTTAAAGTCCTAAATAGGCTATTTATGGTAGTGACCCATAGGAGTGAGGATAAAATCCCCCCTGTGGCGTACCCTGACCAACTTTGTCCTTTATTTTTACGTCAAGTAGCCCGCAGCTTATCCATCTATTCCTTAGCATGTGGCTTACCCAGTCCCTAAGGGCCCGGTTCACCTGAAACTTATCTAAGGATTGAATAAGGGTTTCGGTGCTGACGTTGTTGAAAGCACCCTCGATATCAATGCATACCGCTAGTGTATACATCTTCCTGTCGAAGGTGCTCTTGATGTGGTGTACAACCTCATGTAATGCGGTTTCCACTGATCTACCTTTAACGTATGCATGTTGTTTGTATTTAAGCATATCGTTTGGAATCTTGCTCTTAATCATGGTGTCGACTATTCGTTCCATGGTTTTAAGCAGGAAGGATGTTAGGCTTATCGGACGATAAGACTTAGGAATTGCGTAACTTGCCTTCCCAGGGTTGGGGATAAATACTATCCTCGCCTCCTGCCAGGCTTTAGGGGTATACGCAAATTTTAAGCATAAGTTAAAAATTCCAGATAATTTGGGCGCAATGTAGTCCATCTCTTTCTGGAGTAAGGCCGGAAATATCTCATCCGGCCCCGCTGCTTTGAAGGGTTTGAAGCTCTTGGTGGCATCCTTTATCATCGCTTCATCAATTGTTGGTGCTTCCTCTGTAACATATTCCCTAACTACCGGCACCCCTGCGTGCGTCGCAGTGTTCGGCGGAAAATGTGTATTCATCAAAAGCCCCAGCGTGTCCTCATCTTATTTCTTATATCATTCACCATGATCTCGGTTTGTGTATGGGTTTTCGATAGAAATTTTTTATTTTGGATACATCATTTACGCTGTCTACCTGTTCACAGAAAAGTTTCCAGGAATTGCGTTTTGCTGTTCTAGTCATTTTGTTGTATTCTTTAAGTTTTGTGTGATAGTTGTCCCAGAATATAGCTAATTTCTTTCGTCGAGCTCTGTTGTAAAGCCTTCGGACCTCTTTGCCTTTGTTACGAATTTCTCCTGTCATCCAGAGTTTTTCGTAGGCAGATTTCCTCTCTCGAAGGGGACAACTTTCTTCGAATGACTTCATTTAGACCTCCGTTATAATGTTGACATTTCTGTATATATCTTCCGTACTAAAGCATTCATTTCTATCGTGCCCTAGCCTATCTTTTATTAGTTTTCCAAATTTTATCCAATTGGTTTTGGATTTATTTCGGAAACTTATAGGTTTCGGCGGTGGCCGTGCTAGTTCAAATCTTTTTTTTAAGTGCAGTTAAGGATCTGTTCTCGGATTCTTTGGAAATTTTTACCGAAGGTACTCCTAGTGGCCCTGTTTACAGCGATATTATGTTTTTCGAGGGCAAGTTCACTTTTCCTGATATAATGGCCCGAAAAGCTCTAAATTATATGGCGACCAACTGAAATGACTGGTGGGCGCGATATCTATAGAGAGGAATGACTCTCAAAATAAGACCCACTTCCAAAATTGACTATGTCGGTCCATTTCTTTAGATACCTCCTCCGCAACTTTTGAGCTTTAATCTAGTTCCATATTTTAGTCGCCAAATTCGTACGCCTAAAATTCTGAAGTTTCAATACTTCTTTACTTGTTTTTAAGGTAGTTAAAGACTTCGTCTACCTCGACATCATCAGTTGTGAAATAAGAATAGTACTGGTTGACAGATGCTACTTTGGCTCCACTAACCTGTTTAAAAAAGTAGCTACATTTGGTCAAACAAAACTTACACTTTACAAAACAGTGAAATATATTACACAGAACTATGTGACCTATTTTTCAGAAAGCGTGTACTTGTCGAAAAAATACGGACATTTTTGGAAATTTTTGAGACTTTATATTAACAAATGGATTTATTGCGAAAAAATCGGACTTTTGCCAATAAGATTGAATAGTACTCCCTTAAGTATCCTCTTTTACGACTAACCTCACCGCAGGTTTAGTCTGTGTGAGGATATATGGAACACTGTGGCGTATATTTGATTTGTAATAAATAAATAAATAAAAAAAATATACGCCATGAAGTCTTGAACTAAATTTTGAGTTCTATCCTAATTTAATCCCATATACATACATACATATGTATGTATATTGGCAATACTCTTCAGCAGATACGATTGCAATTTTTATTTGCTTTTGTAAAGAGTTTCATTGTTGCTTTTGTTCTCAACCAACGTGTGTGTGTGAACGAAAATAATGTTTTAATTAAAACCAATATAAAAACATTAAAATAATCGGTATACAAATTTATAAATTTACGTTGGGGACATTTGAATGTTTAATCAAGGTATGTCTGTATGGGGATTTTGGAGTGAAATCGGCAGCTTTTTAAAAAGTGGTTTTTGATTTTTTTTTTCTATTTTTTATTAGTTAGCCGATAAAACAACAAAAAAATACAAAAGAAAGTTTTTTTCTACTTGGACCAATATTAAACAAGTTATGAGCGAGTTTTTCCAGAATACGACATCTCATAGGCGCAAAATCTCTGTAACGTTTAGCTAAAAAGTTGAAAATATACTTAATTGTTTTGCTGATGAGCAGCATCAACACACCAACAAATAATGAAAATCAAAAACCACTTTTTGAAAAGTTATCCGATTTCACTCAGAAATCCCCATATATACCTATGCATGCATAGACGTAATCCACATAATCTATACTCATTAAAAGTTAACAGATGACCCATGAGAATGAACAAATAACTGAATAACCAAATACTTCTCTCCCTTTCTGTTAAATTTGAAAATGCAAATGAGACAAATATCCAGCATCCATAAGTGCATATATGTATGTATACATATGTACATACATTTGTATATTATTAGTAACAAATTATTATTCAATATAAAATATACAACTAATATTTATATTGACAGAGGACATGAAATTAAATTAAACAATCGAGAAAAGCAAACTGATGCACAACGAAGAATGTGGCCAATTTCTTTTGAATAAATAAATAGAATATTGGATATAAATATTTAAATAAATGTTATTTCTTTATTATTATTGCTAGAAGACCTAAATACAATTGGAATTATTTGGATGTGTAGAATATCAATTTGTTACAACGAAATGAAATGTTTAAAATTAAGAAAAATAAAACAATGTTGTCAATGAACGAAACAGATGCACCACAGAAATTGCCACTTTATTAATTACTTATTTAGATACCTAATATTTGTCCCATAAGGTGAATAAAACGTTTACTGCTTCTAGATTGTAGATTTTTGGAAGAAATTTTCCCTCAAACACACAAAGTACACGCGCTTCTCAAGGGTACTAGAACTGTTTTTTAGAGTGTGATTTTTTTTTTTTTGACGAGATGTGGTTTTGTTTCTTTGACCTCTGACTTTTTCACGATCGGAAATGTATCACATTGAAATAATGATTTAATCTGTTATAGTGAGTGCATGATGGAGACTTGCCCTTCAAATTCTTGCAGCATCGTAATAGGTGCTTTGAGCTCAACATGTTGCAAGAAAAATCAAAACGAGAGGGGGCTCTAAAATTCACTTTTCTGAAATTTTGTGTTGGAGGTATCCGAAGGAGTTGATATACTTATATAGTCTATATTATAAAAATGTTAAAAATATTTCGATGTGCAAAGTATGCATCAAATCGCTTAGTGCCTTCGAGAATTATCGTGTGCACCATTTGAGCGAAAAGTTTTAAACTTTTGTGGGGAGGTACCCAAAGGCGTGAACCGATATGGCCCACCTTAGAACTTGTTTCAATTTTACGCAAAACAATGCGACTACCAAGTTTTGGACCGAATCGGTTTAACCGTTCGATAGTTATCTTGCGGTCCAGCCAGCCAGACAGACGGACCGACATTGCTAAATCGACTCCAAATTGTCTGTCACTACTTTTTGCGATAATATCAGAAGTAAGAACAAGATCCTGAAATGAGGAGGCGAACCTTCGAAGACACCAAGTAAGCGTGGATTTTTTAAACAAATATTTTCCATGTCCTTCGAATACACCAACTAAGCGCGGATTTTTTAAACAAGTATTTTTCCATGACCTTCGAATACACCAACTTAGTGTGGATTTTTTAAACAAATATTTTTCTATGACCTTCGAAGACACCAACTAAGTGTGGATTTTTTAAACAAATATTTTCACATTACCTTGGACGGGTTTTTTAATAGACAGACGATTCTCTAAAGGTCTTGTGTAAGTCTTCCATAGATACATGTCCTTTTAAGGATACTCAATGGATAGAGGACCATCTACCCATCTTTTATAGGTCTTTTACAGATAAAATACCTTCTATAGGGTCTCTAGCGATAGAATACCTTCCATAGTTTTCTACAACTAAAATACCTTCTAAATATCTTTAACAGATAGAAAAGCTTCCATAGGCCTTCTACAGATAAGATACCTTCTATAGGGCTTATGTAAATAGAAGACCATCTGTCGGTCTTCTACAGATAGAATACGTTCTATGAGGCTCCTACAGCTAGAAGTCCTCATATAGGCCTTCAACAGATAGAAGACCTTCTACAAATAGAAGTCCTTCTATAGGTCTTCTACATATAGAATACATTTTAAAGGTTTTCTACGGATAGAATCCCTTCCATAAGTCTTCTGTAAATACAAGACCTTATAAATCCCTTCTGTAAATAGAAAACCTTCTATAGGTCTTCAAGAAATAGAAGACCATCTATAGGTCTTCTACAGAGAGAAGACTTTCCATAAATCTTCTACATATAGAAGACCTTCCATAAGACTTCTGGAAATAGAAAACTTTGTAGAGAACTTCTATAGAGAGCTCTCAGGTCCTCTGTAGATATAATTTAATTCTACACGTTTTCTTTAGATAGAAGACTATCTAGAGGATAGGAGAACTTCTACAGGTATTTAATAGTTTGAAGACTAGGGTTTTGACTTTTTAATATTTCTTCTCAAAAATAATTTCCTTTAGTGAAAAACATTCAATCCATTTTATTATGAACAAGTAAGAAAGTATCAGTTGGCTTTGCCGACAGAGATATACCCTCAGCCTGTGTGGATTCGTCTATGAGATGTATGTATATAGATATTTTAGCGAATATTTTGAACTTTTATGGGAAGGTACCGGAAAGAGTGGACCTATAAGCACCACCTTTGAATTTCATCTAATATTCGAAGAAATATTACGATGTCCAAAGTGTGGACGAACGCAGTACTCGGTTCGAGCTCTCAAGCCGCTACATGTAATGCTATAGGGGTTTTTTACCACTTTCGGACTGTTTTCTCAAGAAGTATGGGATTGCCCCTGAAAAACTTTTACTGTCGTAACTGAGGAAGCGAATGCAAGTTACTTCAACAAAAATCAAAATGATTCGAGAGCAGGTCTTAAAGTGAATTTATCCAAAATTCTGTGTGGGAGGTACCCGAAGGAATGAGCCAATATAGTCCATATTCGAACCTGATCACTCCCATGAAGAGTTATCGTGCGCACAATTTTTCCGAATATTTTTGAACTTTTGTGGGGGAGGTACCTGAAGGAGTGGACCGATATGGCTTATTTTCGAACTTAAACTAAGTTGGCACAAAATATTGTGAAGGCCACATTTTGGACCTCATCGGCAGATCCGTTCGAGAGTTATCTTGCACACGGGGTCATAGGGATTTTTACAACCTTCAGGCTTTTTTCTCAAGAAGTATGGACTTGCCCCTTATGAAACTTGTACCGTCGTATGGGGGGCAGTGAATACAAGTAGGCACAACAAAAATCAAAGCGATTCAAGAGCAGTCTCTAAACTGAACTTTTCCGAAATTTTGTGTGGGAGGTACCCGAAGGAGTGGATCGATTAAGTCCCTATTGAAAGCTTATCTAAGTCTGGTAGGAATATCACGATATGCAAAATATGGGCCAAATCGGTTGCTCCCTTCGACAGTTATCATGCACACAAATTTTCCGACCATTTTTGAACTTTTGTGGGGGAGGTAGCGGAAGGAGTGGACCGATATAAACCATCTTCGAAGTTAAACTAAGTTTGGACAAAATATTACGAAAGCCAAATTTTGAACCGAATCGGTTGATTCCTTCTAGAGTTATCGTGCTCTCCAGCCAGCCAAACAGACGGACATTACTAAATCAACTTCAAATTGTCTGAAACACATTTCGTCCAAACATACTTGGGGTCTAAAAATTTCGATAAGGCACATTTTGCCCGTATAAAAGTGTATATACCCTCGTTAGCATAAATGCTGAGGGTATAAAAAGGTTCCGTACCACCACCCTGTGGTAAAAGTATAACGTGTTAGTGCATTTGTATGTAACATGCCTAAGGAAAAGAGATAGACCCATAGTTCCTTCTAGGGATATGCATAGAATCATATTCTGAGTCGATTAATGCATGTCCGTCCGTCCGTTCGCAACGTACAGGTCGCATTTTTGTTCGATTTGGCTGAAAATTGGGGAAGATCTTTTTCTTAGCCTAATGAAGAACGCTATTGCTTTTGGTGAAAATCGGTTCAGATTTGGATATAGCTCATATATATATTTTCGGTCGATTTCAGGTATCTGATGCACCAAACACGCTGTATCTGTCCAATTTTGATGAAATTTTAATGTGTGATGGAATTCGGTCTATAGATAAATGTGCCAAATTATACAAAATCGGTTCAGATTTGGATATAGCTCCCATATAAATTTTCAGCCGATTTTTGGTATTTGGTGCACGAAAGGCGTTATATATATCTGATCTCAATGAAATTTGGAATGTGTGAAGGAATTTTGTCTAGAAATAAGTGTGTCAAATAATATCAAAATCGGTTCAGATTTGGATATAGCTCCCATATATATTTTCGACAGATTTAAGGTATTTGATGTGTTTGGTCTAGAAATATATGTATGTGCCAAATTATATCGTAATCTATTCACATTTGGATTTAGCTCCCATATATAATTTACCTATTGACAGTGGTGTAGGGTATCATATAGTCGGCCTGCCCGACTTTGATCCTTTCCTTACTGTTTTTTTAATAATAAATAAAAACTTTAAAAGCGAAAACTTGTTTATCGAATCACTTTATAATTAAGATGTTATGTAATTTTAGGTAAAACTCACCAAAATAGCATAGAGGCTTATGACGTTGTAAAATAGTCATAACCCTATAGAAGCCTTTCCACGGATAGGATACCTTATATAGGTATGGAACATCTTATACAGATATTATAAAGGTAGAAGATCTTCTACAGATATTCTATGGATTGCAGACCTTCAGTCGATAGAGTTCATAAGCACTGGTCCTATGCAGGGAGAGAAAGATCTCCAAAATTGTCAATATACTTCCCACAAAACTGAACCTCCCGATTTGATATATTTTAAATATTTTAACCATTTATTGGGATGCATTAATCTGTATTATAAATTAGCAATATGCTCCTAAAAAATTAGCATACGTTTCTTGAAGCAATTTGCAATATGTTTCAGACATATTCGTTTCTCATTTTCATTATTTTATGTGACAGCTTTTGTAGGTCATTTTTTAAATTACAAAACTTTTTATCATTTCTTACTTTATTTAGAATAGATTAAATGCGACTCAAAGTCACAAAAAATGTGTCAAGTGTGAGTGTTTCTATCGTGAATATGTCCAGAATAATATAAATCGACCCTTGCATGTTTTACAAGTTAACCTTGTACATGATTGCGTAGCTATTCCACGGCAAGAGGTTGTAGCTACAGTAGCAGAACAAACTTCAAATATAAATGTATATATATATGTACGAGTATGTATTTTTGTAATGAAATTCAATTCGACGACATTCATATTTCAGAATGAAATCTTGTAGCAAATTCTCTCTACTTTTGCAATTTGACAAAAAAACATTTTATTTTAAAACCCCACCAATGATTTTTATTTAAGATTTCCAATTGATACGTCCCCCTCTTATTTTTGTTCCTCCATGGAGAACTCTATTGACCTTTTCTAATATATTTTTTATTGAAAAGAATTAGAAGACGAACAAATAAACTTTGCCACAAAGTTTTCTTGTCTCTTACACAGTCGATAATCACCATCGACATGGTGTTTTTGTGTTGAACTTGAGGTCATTTGTTGGCTTTGTCGACAAATGTTTTTTTTTTTCTTTTATTGAATTATAAATACAAAGCTAAACAAACAAAACCCAACAACCGTTAAAACAGAGAAAGAAAGTTTAGAACCAAAAAATATATACGCAAAAACTTTCCCTTTGAAATGGAAATTTGTTGGGCTAGATATTCATTCTAACACACACATGTTTCCTTTGATGAGTTTGGGGTTAAACGGTTATTGAATAAGGATTTAGATTATGTGGTTGTTTATGACCCATCTTTTTAAAACATCGACCCACGCGGCTTACTAAGTTTGTTATTCCATTTTTAACTAAGTGAAATAATAATTTAAAAATGTTATCATTTTTTTCAATTTGGGTTCAGTATTTAATGTATATAGTGTCGAGTCACGTTTAGATGACACTTTTCATTGTAAAACTTCGGTAAATGGAGTTGGAGTAATACATCGTGTCATGCCACAATATTGTAGCAACAAATTGGAAAAGTTTTAAGATTTCAAGAACCAAATACGCTGATTTAACGTAGCAAAGCCCAGAACGTATCTTGGTCCCCCTTTCATTATACCCTACACCACTATGTGGGGAGGGTATTATAAGTTGATTTTGGCCAAAAAGTTTGTATCGCATCGAAATAATGGTCGGAGATCTATACATACAGTGGCGGCCATATAATTAAGAACGACATCGTATTAAAAAGTATTTGACTTGCTACGTTCCAAATATTTGAATATTTATATGGAACAATATTTGTAAATAAAGTACATGGTAAGCGCTTTCAAATAAAGCCAAAACATGTTTTAAATCTCCCTCGTTTATACGAAAGCAACCACGATTTATTAAAATAGTCATAAATCGACCTGGCCACATAATTAAGAACGATATAAGTAAAGGTTACTTTAAGGTAATTTTCATACACATTATGTGAATATATCGTTATGTATTTTAGAAATCGGCTACTTTGATTAATTTTTAGTATCAAATGTCCTTCAATGGTACATATTATTAAGTCTAAGTTTGATAATTAGGGCATACCTAAGGTTTTCCAAAATTTTCCCATAATTTGACGAATTTATTTTATTTTTGGGATCTAAAGCCACAGTTTTTGCTTCCTCTCATTCCCTCGACGACGCTCTAAACGATACCCAGTGATTGTCGTTCCATAGTCGGCGCTTATTTACCCTTAAATTGGCTTTTATCCCACTTGTTTGAGTCCTTTACGAGGGAATTGTCTGGGAAATGGTTTTGTAAGAGCCATTTCCACCTTATAAAGCGGTAGGATTTTTGTCTGCAGGTAGTATACAGGAAATGAAACAATAACATAACGTCTATACAAAAATTGGAAGAATTCCACACCGAATATTAAATTTATTAACATAATGTTTTGAATGCTCGAATTCCACAATAATTTTATGTATGTACATCAGACATACGTGTATACAAAAATTGTATTTTCATCCATAAAAATGATCGATTTGACTGGTTTTGATATTACTATGAGCTTCATTGATTAAAAAGTCTTACATAACTATGCCTACCACACCCACAAAGACATTGTGCAATGAAGGCTTTCAAAATATTAAACCTTTCATTTTTGTTCGGTGTACCGTTAGGCCAATTTTTGTACAGAACGAAATTATTTTTTTTATTTCCAGTCTACTACCTGCAAACAACAATCCTACCGATTTATAAAGTGGAAATGGCTCATACGAAACTATTTCCCACACAGTTCCCTCGTAAAGGATTCAAAGAAGTGGAGTAAAAATCCAATTTAAGGGTAAATAAGCGCCGACTATGGAACGACAATCACTGGGTATCGTTTAGAGCGTCATCGAGGGAATGAGGGGAAGCCAAAACTGTGGCTTTGGATCCTAAAAATAAAATAAATTCGCCAAATTATAGGCAAATTTTCGAAAACGTTAGGTATGCCCTAATTATCAAACTTAGACTCAATAATATGTACCATTGAAGGACATTTGATACTAAAAATGAATTAAAGTAACCGATTTCTAAAATACATAACGATATATTCACATATTGTGTATGAAAATTACCTTAAAGTAACCTTTACTTATATCGTTCTTAATTATGTGACCAGGTCGATTTATGACTATTTTAATAAATCGTGGTTGCTTTCGTATAAACGAGGGAGATTTAAAACATGTTTTGGCTTTATTTGAAAGCGCTTACCGTGTACTTTATTTACAAATTTTGTTCCATATAAATATTCAAATATTTGGAACGTAGCAAGTCAAATACTTTTTAATACGATGTCGTTCTTAATTATATGGCCGCCACTGTATATATACAAAAAGGAATGTCTCGGTGAGCTGAGACCATCTGGCTATGTGCATAAGTCAGTCTGTCACGCTGCAGGTCGCAATTTTGTTCTAATCGTCACGAAATTTTGGGGGTTAATAGGGTTCCTGGAGGGAAAGAAGCCTATTGATTTTAAAAATTATCATATTCAGGGGGCGGGAATGGGCAAAAAACGTATGTGCAGAAAAATACAAGGTTTTATTAAAATGCGAATAGCTCCGCTTCTATTAAGAGTATTCCACAAAGCTATGATAATGAAATTGGAAAACTTCACCTTTACACAAATGCAAAGTAAGTTGGCGCAGGTGAACAGACAACGGATATATCGCTATGGTCGCTAATCCAAACCAAGTTTTCGTTTTTGGGATTGTAATGTCGAGTATCACACCTCTGACTGGAGTCCTTGCAAAAGTACAGCAGGCATATGAAAGTGGAAAATCTCACCTTTCCAATGATCCAAAGTACGTTGAAGTAGGTGGTCAAATGACGGATATATTTGCTTCAAAATTTGGCTTTCGTAATATTTTGTCCAAACTTAGTTTAAGTTCGAAGATGGGCCATATCAGTGCACTCCTTTAGGTAGCTCCCCCAGAAAAGTTCAAAAATGTTCCGAAAAGTTGTGCGCACGATAACTCTTGAAGGGAGCAACCGATGTGGTCCATAGGATAGGTTAGTTTATAGGATGCGTAGCTGCAGTGATGGCAGCCACTCCACTCGGAGACCTTGTGATCATCCCGAATGTTGGAACGGATTATAGATGTGGTTATGATATGAAGGAGATGTAGATGTGTGATGATAGTCATGGATAGATGAAGATTGTTTGTGATGTGGTTGTAGATGGGTAGATTCCGATGGTTCAGATGCGGTGGTGATGGTTGCGGGTGAGATGTAGTGATGTAAAAGTGATGTCTGCAGATTAGATGTCATTTTCCGATATAACTATAAGAGTAGAAAGAGGTTGTAGATGAGACTTAAGATGTGGTAGTTATATAGATATACCCTGTAAGCAAAAACTATCGCGGAAGTGACGTAGGCGTGTCGCCCACGGCGATGAAAACAGTAGCGGCGATAGTCGCAGATGTCACCCTGAAGTGACCTCCGTTGTGAAGAAATTACCCACGCAGGCGAGTCGTCTTGGAAGTAACTCCAGCGACACCTCTAGAAGATCATTTCCGCAATAGTTCTAAAAATTAAAAAATTATTTTTTTTTGCTATTTAAATTTTTATTTATTTTTTTTAATTTTGTTATTTTTATTTATTTTTCTTCTCTTTTAGAGAAATTATTCTTTGCAATTTCAGCCTACATTAATTTTGTCATTTTAAAAATGTGATGTTTTGTTGCCTTACTTGGGAAGCGAACCCGGACCTTCAGAATGCAAAGCGAGGGAGTGCGAAACTCACTTCCAATTGCTGGCATGGTAGATGTAGTGAAGATTGTAGTTGTGAAGATTGTGATTAGTTGTAGCTGGGAAGTGGTTGACGAGGCTACTGTGTAGAGGTGGTGCTTGTCATATTCTCAGCACGTTGAAGCTATTTCAGGCCTTTTCCATGTGAAGTAGATCCGACGGCTCGGTTTGGTAGAATGCTGTTAAAGATTAGATGCTGTGCACACCCATGCACTGTCTTCTAGAAAAGAGCATAGGACAGCGACATAATAGGAGCCTACAGTAGTCAGCCGTGTCGTCTTCTTCCAATTTGCTCGTCATGGATCCTATTCTGCAGTGAACCGTGATGATCCCCACTGCTAGTTTCAGGTCTGATTTCCTCATTGAGAGCAGTGAGGCGGTTTTTGACTTGGACGGGATTGGCCAGATTGCCCTTGATGTGATGTAGTTGGGCGTGTTTTGCCAGTGTTGGCAGAATTTTTCCCGACATTTCTGCTCTATAATTTTCCTGAAGTGGCACAGTGGTGGCTTGATGGAATTGTCGATTTCAATGTTTTGTGACTCCTGCCTCGGCTGCCTCGTTTCCCTCGATGTTGCAATACAAGGTGACGATTGATTCCGTGGCTCCAAAGCGTGTTTGCAGTCTAGAACAGTAAAATTCTACCAGGCATAGATGAGGTTCCAATATGGAATCTAACATTCCACTCCTTCGGAAAAGTTCAGTTTAGGACCTGCTCTCGAATAGTTTTGAGTTTTGTTGTAGCATCTTGTTTTCGCTGCCCCCATTATGACAAAACAAGTTTTATCAGAGCCATGTCCTGACTTCCTGAGAAAAGAGTCGGAAATTTGTAAAAAAAAAACCTCTACGGTACCATGTGTAGTGGTTGGAGTGCCGATAACTCTCGAACGGATCTGCCGATTCGATCAAAAATTTGGCGTTCCAATCTTAGTATAAATTCAAAGATGTAACAACTTGTATTCGCTGCCCCCATTATGACAAAACAACTTTCCATACTTCCAGAGAAAAGGGTCTGAAATTTGAAAAAAACCACTACGGTACCATGTGTAGTGGTTGGAGCGCCGATAACTCGCGAACGGATCAGCCGATTCGATAAAAAATTTGGCGTTCCAATCTTAGTATAAGTTCGAAGATAGGCCGTATGGGTCCACTCCTTCAGGTACATCCCACACAAAAGTTCAATACTTTCCGCTTAAATGGTGCGCACAACAACTATGAAAGGCAGCAACCGATTTGATCCATACTTTTCATATCGTAATTTATCTACGGGACATAGATCAGGTTTGAATATGGACTATATAGGTTCACTACTTCGAGTACCTCCCACACAAAATTTGGGAAAAGTGCAGTTTGAGGCCTGCCCGCGAATTGTTTTGCTTCTTTTTGTAACAACTTGCATTCGCAGTACAGGGCAAGTTCATTCTTTCTGAAAAAATGGTCCGGAACAGAGAATGACTTCGATCACAAAAAATTTCATCACACTCGTCCATTTACTCGATTTTTGTTCATAACGTTGTTGTGTTTGATCTGCATAGAATGATTGTTTTTAAATAGGCTCGAACAAAACGATCAGGTTTGATGAGTTTTATCCGCACATACAAAATGAGCGTTTGTGGTTGTGTGTTTTGTTCACTAACAAGGGATGATCGAACATATGACTCGTTGGTAAACGTTCATAAATCTGATTTTCGTTTTCAATCGAGTTTGCTCTGGCTCAATGATTGTTCACGTGTTCGCTCAACTCAGTGTTTTTTTTTAACATTTCAGTAAATAGCAGTTAGTTTTTTGTTTATGAATTCTCATTGCATGAAATGCAAAATTAATAGAAAATTTGAACCTATCAAATGAATTTACGGATATTTTTATAATATTTATAAAATACTAGCGGACCCGGCGAACTTCGTTTCGCTATTAAGGAATAAAATTTCATACAAAAACTCAATTTTCGATTTTTCCAATTTTCCGACTTTTCCAGAGAGATTTTCCAAAATTTTCTTCCGTAAAGACCTTCTCCTCGAAAATACGAATAACTGACAAAAAATTTTACAGAAATCGGCCTAGCCGTTCTCATTTTATGAATTACTATACATTTTTTACACCATTTTTATATATATAGATTTACTTTAAATAGCATTTGCTGTAGTATGTATATAGTATCATATACTTATATGAAACATAAGAAATTAATTTTGAATTAATTAATTTATTAAATCATAGTTTTTAAATCATATAGGTGCATACTTTATTGAAATTAATGTTTGTTGTACTTTTATAAGAACCACTGTTGTCTCAAATCCAAATGAAATAAACGATTTTTTTGTTTTTTATATATATTTAATTTCTACTAATTTATTAATTTTTTGTGTATGTACATTTTAAATATTGTAAATCGAAAATATCCACCATTCATACAATTATTCACTGTAACTCATTTTTTAACACACACATACTATTTTCGTCTGTTGTGATTTCAATCAGATTAAATATTCTGAGTTTGAGTGCGATCAAATCACTCACTTCACAAGGAAAAATCAAAATAATCACATTCGCTGTGGCTGATCGTCCCGTTAGTAGCAATCAAATATGAGTTCGTAAACAAAGCAATCAAGCGAGCCACTTGAACGTGAACATCCAACTTCATTCAATTCAAGTTAAGTCACAACATTTTTTGTGTTTGTGTGAGCGACTCGAATAAACAATTTACAGCCGACGGTCTGATTGAATTGAATTAGTTTTTTGTTATGAGTGTTCGATCATACACAATCGCACTCAAAGCCAGTCTCTGGTCCGGAAGCTGTAAAAAACCCCTATGGCTTCATGTGTAGCGCCTGGAGCTCTCGATAACTCTCGAACGGATTAGTCGAATTGGTTCAAACTTTGGGCTTCGAATCCCTTTGATTTTTTATACCCTCCACCATAGCACGATGGGGCCAATGACAGGTTTTCGAGGCAACAAATCACTGGGGCAAGCTAGACCTTCCAAATTTTGTACATATGTTTATAATGGGCTTAGAAACTAATATGCCAAATTTGTTTCATATCGGTTCATATATACATATAGCTGCCGTATATATGTTCGCCCGATTTCAAGCAATTGATGGACCAAACACGCAAATTCTGCCCAATTTTTATGCGATTTGGAAAATACCACGGAATTAGGACTACAAATAAGTTTGCCAAGTTATATTGAAATCGGTTCAGATTTTGATATTGCTCCAATATATATTTTCCCCCGATTTTAGGTATTTGGTGCACCAATCCCGCTATGTATGTCCAATCTTGATGAAATTTGAAATGTGTGACGGATTTTGGTCTAGAAACATTTTTGGCAAATCATATTGAAATCGGTTCAGAATTGGATATAGCTCCAATATATATGTTCGCCCGATTTCAGGAAAATGATTGACCAAGCATGCAAATTCCATCAAATTACAATAAAATTTGGAAAATGTTGCGGAATTCGGACTACAATTAAGTTTGTCAAGTTATATTGAAATCGGTTCAGATATAGAAATAGCTCCCCCATATACATATGTTCAAATTTCATGGTTTTGTCTGTGCTTTGTTATAAGTTAATAAAAAAAAAGTTCCAAATTTAGTAAAAATCGGCTAAGATTCCGCCACAAAAGCCAAAGTTTGCGATATCTTTGAAATTATATATTATTATTGATATATACGTCTATTAAATTTTTCCGAAATCCAATTGGTAACATTAATGGGTTTCCGATTATTCGCCAAACAAAACATAAAAATGTCCATATTTTTAAGTATTACGACATCTGAAATCAGATTTTTATGAAAAGGCGCAGATAGGCGCAGCTAATTTGTTCACAAAATGATAGTACACATTAATACCTTTCACCACATATATATAATATCCTAGATCTACCTAGATCTCAAAAGTTATACTCCAGAGAACACATGGATAACAAAGCAAAATACTCCAAAAAAGACATAACATCTTAACTCAAAAATACATTTACCACACATAACATTTTTATTATTGGTTAACATTATCTTATTTTACATAACCATTGAAGAGCTTTCCATGTTTAAAAAATATAAAAATGTTGAAATGTTCTTTTTGGCGCCTAAAATTCTTTCACTACTTATTTATAATGAATGTCGGAAAATGATGCATAAGAAAATATGTCACCATTGCCAGATCAGTATGTCGCTATGTGATGTTACCAGATTGATTTTTTTTTTTTATTTTTAGTGATTCAGAGTGTTGGCAATCGAAATCGGTTATTATTTTTTTCAAATTGTTCACTTCAAAAATTGACTTTTTGCCTCGAAAACCTGCTATTGGGCCCATCGTGCATAGTATGGAGGGTATATTAAGTTTGTCATTCTGTTTGTAACACATCGAACTAATCATTTGCGACCCTATAAAGTATATATATTCTTGATCAGGATAAAATTCTAAGACGATCTAGCCATGTCCGTCTGTCCGTCCGTCTGTTGTAATCACTCTAGCGTCCGCAATAATTGAGATAGAGTGCTGAAATTTTGCACCCGAGGGTCTTTTTTCCATAGGCAGGTCAAGTTCGAAGATGGGCTATATCGGTCCACTCTTTGGTATAGCCCCCATATAACGGTACCTCCGGATTTAAGGTATTTTGACGTTCTTCGCCACATTTGCAGACCGAATTAGCTATAATTTGGCACTTAGGGTTCCTAATGATCAACAAACTTATATCCCAAACGATATGGGCATAGGTCCATGTTTTGGTATAGACCCCATATAACGGTACCTCCCGATTTTCGGTATTTTGAGAATTTTAGCCACAATTTGTAACCGAACTATCTGCAATTTGATATTTGAGGTTCTAAGTGGTCATGAAACATCTCCGCCAAACATTGTCAACATAGGTCCATGTTTTGGTATAGCCCCCATATAACGGTGCCTCCCGATTTTCGGTATTTTGAGCATTTTAGTTACAATTTTTAACCGAACTAGCTGTAATTTGACATTTAAGGTTCTCAGTGGTCATGAAACATCTCCACAAAACATCGTCAACATAGGTCCATGTTTTGGTATAGCCCCCATATATCGGTACCTTCCGATTTTCGGTATTTTGAGAATTTTAGCTACAATTTTCAACCGAACTAGCTGTAATTTGCCATTTGAGGTTCTCAGTGGTCATAAAACATCTCCAACGAAAAATCGTCAACATAGGTCCATGTTTTGGTATAGCCCCCATATAACGGTACCTCCCGATTTTCGGTATTTTGAGCATTTTAGTTACAATTTTTAACCGAACTAGCTGTAATTTGACATATAAGGTTCTCAGTGGTCATGAAACATCTCCACGAAACATCGTCAACATAGGTCCATGTTTTGGTATAGCCCCCATATAACGGTACCTCCCGATTTTCGGTATTTTGAGAATTATAGCTGCAATTTTTAACCGAACTAGGTGTAATGATCGGTATTTTGAGAATTTTAGCTACAATTTTGTTTATTTAAAAATAATCGTCAATATAGGTCCATGTTTTGGTATATCCCCCCATATAACTTTACCTCCCGATTTTCGGGAATTTTTTTTTTTATTTTTTTATTTTTATTTCAGAAAATCAATACATAGAAAGCTTCCTAGCCAATTATACATGTATTGGAGATTACTATAAAAATCTAATACTATGGTAGTAACAATTATAATTTCATAAAGCAAAACAAAAAATAAAATCATTAACAGTCGTCGACTAGCTCTCGTTGTGAACAGTTCATTCGACCGCATTATTGTTACAAAGTTCTATTCATTTAACGTTGTTTTTTTTTTCTCTCGATTAGTGCTCCCATAAATCGCAACTTATACTTTTATTTGCAGTGTGCCAGAAAAAAAAAACATAAATAAAGTTTTTTAAACAAATTGTGCATTATGCCCCCTGGGCCCCCAAATTTAGGGGACAATCAATTTGCCATTTTGGCAGAGAGTCCCCAAAGAAAAAGAAAAAAACCTAATAGAGGAATAACTTATGAATTCCCCTCCCTCCCCAATAAATCTACACCGAACCCAAGGTACGTAGTTGTATCATCTGTGGATCAACAAAAACCGTTGTCAGAGTTCTCTTGCTTTGCAATACAAAAAGCATTCGATCTCATTTCCAAAGAAATAATCTCTATTTCTCCATTGAGAGATGGTAGTTTGTTGTTGTTAGTCAATGACAAAGCTACTGCAGACAAAATTCTAAAAACAAAAGAACTGTATGGTGTATGTAAAATAACAGCAAAACTCCACGAGCAACTCAATTTTACGAGAGGAACTATTTACGCTCCCTATCTAAATAATATCCCAGAGAAAGAGATAATAAGTGAGCTCTCCGACAAGGGAGTTGTTGATGTATATAAATATGAAAAAACAGTAGATGGCAAAAAAATTAAAACCGGAGTAATTCTTGTAACTTTTGATATGTATAATCTACCAGAGAAGTTACAAATAGCTTATCACACAACAATAGTTAGAGAACACTATCCAAACCCAATGAGATGTAAACAATGTCAATTGTTGGGTCATACAATGAAACGCTGTAATAACCCACCTACATGCGTAAATTGTAATTTACCCCCTCATTCCCCTACTGATTGCATCAGAACATATTGTGCAAATTGCAGTGAAGCACATGCGGCTTCATCAAATTTATGCACTAAATATAAACAACAAAAAGAAATTCTAAAAATCAAAACAAAAAATAAATGTTCTATGAAACAGGCAATTCGCCTATACCAAAACCAACCTCTAAATACCATTGGCTCTAAAAGTTTCGCGGCTACTGTATCTTCTCAAGAAACAACAGATCAAGAAACAAACAAATCTTCTTCGGACATACAAAAATGTACAAAACAACAAAACACTATTATTCCAAAATCACCATCGAAAGAACCATTAAGTAAAAACACAACAACCCTCCCTCCAACAACCGCTAACTCTTCTCTTATTTCCAACAACACCTCTTCCTCATCCGCAGTCAAAACTAAAACAACAACAACAACAACAACAAGCTCCAATACTACACTAAGAAGAACAAACTCCAAAACAAATATTAACAACTCATCTCTTACTACTAAAAATTCTATTGCTAGTACTAGCAAAACTACAACAACAAAACAAAAATCAAATGAACTACCATCAACATCATCTCACCTCTCATCTAAAGAGAAACAAGTATCTCTTGAAAATGATACTCTCTCTCGTCGGATATCTAATACAGATATCCCTAAAACATCACAATCTATGGATTATTTGTCTGATAATTAATAAATGATAATTAATCATGGCCTCCCTCCATGGTATGTTGCCCCACATATGTTGTTGTCGCTATCCGTATACAGTTTGTATTCAGATGGTGACGACGGCTATGTGGGGGGACAAACCGTGGAGGGAGGCAATTATCAGATAAATAATACCAACCAACATATCAAACACACATTTTTTTCCTTTTAATACCATTATGGTGTTAAAAATTTTACAATGGAATATCAGAGGATACATAAACAATTATTCTAATTTACAGCTATTACTTGCTGATACTGATCCAGATATTGTGTGTTTACAAGAAACTAAGTGCAAGCAAACTCAAACTCCTCATACACCAAAACGTTATACAGGATACTTCTTTAACAGACATAACTCTGCTAAAGAAGGAGTTGCCATACTTTTGAAGAAAAATATACCACACGATATTGTACAATGCACTACAACACTTTGCTCAGTTGCTGTCAAAATCAACTTAGCAACTAGCTTCACACTTGTATCCCTTTATATTCCCCCCAACGAAAACATAACTGTGTCCCATCTTGACACCCTAACCAACATATCGTCCTCTGTCATAATTCTTGGAGACTTAAACGCCTGGAGTAATCTCTGGGGTTCCTCCAAGTCTAATAAAAGAGGTCATATAATCGAAACATTTGTCAACAATTCAAACTTGTCCATTTTAAATGACGGTTCTCCAACACATCTTAGCACCCACAATACGTTAACGCACATAGATGTTGCAATGGCATCTATATCGTTATTTCCAAAATGTTTCTGGCACACAGTAGATAACCTGTATAATAGCGATCATTTTCCCGCTTTAACAACGTTAAATATAAATGTTAATAATAAAGTCACTTTTCGATCTAAATATATCACCGAAAAAGCCGATTGGGATAAATTCCATAACAATATATCATTAGTAGAATCCAATTATCCTGTTTCTAAAGACATTAATAAGGAATCTGCCCAAATCAGGAAAATTATTCGAAAGTCAGCAAACAATAGCATTCCTCAAACGAGAAATGTAGTAAGAAGTAAAAATGTACCCTGGTGGAACAAAGAAATACAAAAATTGAGAAATGAAAAACAAGCGGCGTGGAAATTATTACGCCGAAATATAACTAGGGATAATCTTTTAGATTACAAAAAGAAAAATTCCATTTTCAATAAAGCTAAAAAGATAGCTAAGGCAGAAGCATTTCAACGTTTTACGTCTTCTATTTGTCCATCCTCTACGTCTTCACTTTTATGGCGCCAAATAAGGCTACTTACCGGTAATTGGCAACCCAACCAAATCCAAAGTATTGAGGTAAATGGTAACACAACATCCAATTCGGATATCATATGTTCTACTTTTGCCGAACATTGGTCATCTAACTCGAGCGACTCAAATTTTTCAACAGAATTTTGTAACAATAAAGACCAGTTGCTACTTTCCGCAATCACTCCAACAAATCCTTCTCCTAAAGCAAAGTGTCTAGACGACAATCTAACACTTCAAGAATTATACTACAGCCTGAAAACTTCTAAAGGCAAAACCCCTGGTTTGGATAAAATATCTTATCCCATGATTAAGAACACTCCTCATTCCTTTCACATTCGCCTCTTGGATCACTACAATGATATATACTCCTCCGGAGTAATTCCACAATTCTTCAAATCTGCTTCTGTGTTACCCATTCCTAAACCGAATAAACCAAAAAACCAAATCGATTCATACAGACCTATATCTTTATTGCCATGTTTGGCCAAAATTTTAGAAAAAATTATATCGAAACGGTTATTGTGGTTCATTAAGAAACACAATCTTATATCTAACAATCAAGTTGGATTTCAACCTGGTCTTAGCACAGTTGATGCCCTATTATTTATAGACCATATTATACTTAAAAATCAATCAACAAGAAGACATACCTCTATTCTTTCAATTGATTTTATAAAGGCATTCGATAAAATTGGAATACACATTGTGCTTCAAAAACTTTTAGAGTGGCAAATAGGACCAAAAATTTTCAATTTTATAAAATCCTTTTTAACAAATAGAAAATTTTCGGTGTCAGTAAATAATGTACAATCTCAAACAGTTTCTCTGTATAATGGTATCCCTCAAGGATCTCCTTTATCAGTCACACTGTTTGTAATTGCTTTTGACGATCTCAGTAAAATATTATCACAAAACAAAAAAATTGTTCATTGTATTTATTCAGATGATCTGTATATCATAGCAAAAACTCAAAACAATACTGAAACCAGCCACGAGCTTTCGAAAACTTTAGAAGAAATTGACAACTGGTCCATCAAATCAGGATCCACAATATCATATGAAAAAACAGTTCATCTGCATATTTGCAATAAAAGAAATTGTAACCCCATCGATATATCTTATAACAACCATTTCATTTCAAACACAAATGTCTGTAAGATATTAGGATTATATATAGATAATAAATATAATTTTAAGTCACATTGTGAATATATAAAAAAAAGCCTACAAAGTAGGCTCAATATTGTTAAATACTTATCATCTAAAAAAAGCCATGTACATTCAAACACACTATTGAAAGTTGTTAACTCTATAATACTATCTAAGATTGATTATGGTCTAATTTTTTATATAAGAGCACCTAAATCTGCTATATCACCCATTGAAAGTATATTCCATAATGCAGTAAGATCAAGTCTTCGTGCCTTCAGAACAACACCCATCGCAAATTTGATGGCTGAAGCTGGATTTGACAAACTCCACCTGCACGCGTACAAGTTGAAAGCTCGTCTTACGCACAAAGTAATATGTTCTCAACCTGGTATTTTGACGTATGAGTTATCTCTACTGAGAAAAAGGAAAATGGAGCTAAAACAAAATTCAACTCTGAGCCAGATTTTTAAAATCGCAAAACAGTTGAACTTGTCGCCTTACAAAAATCCGTGCCAAACACATCCACCGTGGGCTTTGGATATGAAAAACTTTGAAAACTCCTTAACAAACTTCCCTAAAAACTGTACTAATCCAACGGTTTATGTGACCTTATCAAGAGACATCTTTGAAATATACAAAGGAACAGGCTGGGAAATACTGTATACAGATGGATCTAAATCTGAGTTTAGCACCGCTTTTGCAGTCGTGAATGAAGATGGTGCAATCAAATCCACTGGGCTTCTTCCACAATATAGTTCAATATTCGATGCTGAAGCCATAGCTGTTCTAAAAGCCATCGAGATATGCAAGATACGCCAAACTAAGACGCTTATTTGTACAGATAGCAGATCGGTATTTTCTTCATGCAAAAATGGCTGGAACAAAAACGAAATTGTTACTTCAATACAACAAGATATGATAAAATTGAAATCAAAAGTTAAACTTATGTGGATTCCGAGCCATGTTGGTATAAGTGGAAACGAAAAAGCAGATATAGCCGCCAAATCTGTCCAACAACAATTTCCAACATATACATTCATACCATCCACAAAACAGAATGTAATAAAAGCTGCAAACAATCTTACAAATAAGGAAGCAGAAAGAATTTGGGCAGAATACAATCATACATATAAAAACATTAATCCAGACAAAAAGCCATTAATATTACCTACAAACACAAACATATATCAAAATAAATGTTATACCCGGCTAAGGCTTTCACACTGTTATCTAACTCATTCTTATATTCTCAAAAAGGAATCCCAACCAATATGTGATTACTGCAAGCGCTGTAATTTATCCGCCCATCATTTAGTCCTTGATTGCCCGGCACTTCAAAATTTAAGAGCGAAATTTTTCTCTTCAACGAGCCCATTGAATATGCTAAAAATTGCCTCTCCTGAAAACATCACCAACATCTACAACTTTTTAAAATACCTTAACATACATCATAAAATATAATTAAGATTATCTATTAATTACATCTTATATTTTTTCAACCTAAATTAGTTATATTGAAGCCGATAGCCTGTGTTGCTAGTGCTTTGTTAGTATAATTTTATTATAATTTGTTATTATAATAAATATTTTAAATAAAAATAAAAATAAATAAAAATAAAATCATTAAGTAATTAAAAAATGAAAAAAAAAAATGAAAAAGAAAATATTACGGCTCCCCAGCCATAAGTTTTAGGTCTCATAGTACAGAGGAATACTAAAAAAAACAAGTGATTATTTAGATCACAATTGGAAAAAAATACATTTTCAGCTTTTTCTTAAAGGTGGAGTAGGAATATGAAAACATTCTCAAGAAAGGTGGAAAAAAAAATTCCAAACTCGATAAACCCGAACGAGAAATGAGTGTTCAAATGTAGTATTTCTAATCAAAGGAACATCAATTTGTATGTTTCGCGTTGAATTAATAAATGAAAATTGATTAGCTAATATTTCAGGCTCATGAAATTTTATAAGCTTATAAAAATGTAAAATGACTCTTTGATTAATATAATTCTGAAAAGTACAACCAAGAAATACTTCCATTAGCTCAAAAGTACGCACATGATCATATATGCTTATTTGATAAACATATCTAACAATTTTCCGAATAATACTTTCAATTCTATCAATATTATATGACCAGGTTCCAGAAAAAACTTCAATTCCATAATTTACCAAAGACATCAACAAAGAAAAAGCTAGTTTTTTCCTCACAGCAGTTGGCGTATACGCTTTTAGACTATAAAGTCTTCTTAAAATAAGGCAAACTTTTCTGGAAATATCATTAATATGCTCACTGAAAATAAGACTCGAGTCAACATTTACGCCAAGACATTTCATAGAATCCACAATCTCAATATATGTAGTACCAATTTTAATTCTGGAGCGAGTCGAACCCTGATTCCGCGAACGAAAAACCATTGCCTTGCTTTTGAGAGGATTTATTTCCAACTTATTTAAAGACAGTAAATTAGAGACATGAAGAAGGTGGGAGTTTATAGCAGTATCAGAATCATAAGACGTAAATAAAAGAAAAAAATCATCAGCAAATACATAAGGATCGCAAATTGGGCTTTTGAAGGCAGTCACAATATCGTTAATGTATGAAAGAAAAAGTATGGGACCCAATATTGACCCCTGCGGCACACCTGACGTCACAAACCCTATAGACGATTCAAATCCATTTGCCGAAACATACTGTTTTCGATTTTTAAGGTATGAGCAAATTAACTGACACGCAGTTTTAGAAAATTTACAGTGGTCGCGAAGCTTTTCAAGCAAAACATAATGATTGACACGATCGAACGCTTTTGTAATATCCAAAGAAACAAGTGTACAGCTTACAATGTTGATTTAATTGTTGCCTAATGGACTCAGTAATTGAAAGTAGAGTCGAGGTTGTGTTGTGGTTTTTTCGAAAAGCAAACTGAAAAGGACTAAAAAATGAGGTTCGAAGATAAGGCTCAATTATTTGGTCCTTCATAACATTTTCAAGAATTTTTGATAAAGAAGATAGTATGGAAATCGGTCTATAGTTCCTAATATTGTTTTGAGCATCTTTAGGTATCGGTATAATTTTACCAAGCTTCCAAGCATCAGGAAAACTGGACACAGTAAGAATAGTATTTAAAATATGCAACAAGACATTAGAAATTGCAGGAAATATTTGTTTAATGAATTTGATCGGCACCGAATCAAAACCTGAGGCGTTGGATTTAATAGAAGTAAGTGATACTAATAGTTCATATTCAGAAATAGAACGAAAAGAAAAAGCATTTGCATCTTCAACAAAACTATCAAAATCGAAAGAAACATTATCTAAGGGAGACATATTACTCAAAAAGTTATTTGCTATTGTTTCAACTTCACTTTCTTCAATTTCAACATTTTCACGATCAATGCAACCTAATTGCCGAATTTTTTTTCCACATTTGAGTGCCATTGACATCGGCAAAGTAAGATCTGCCAAATTGAAAACGTATTTTCCTAATTATTGACTTGGCCTTATTCCGTAAGCGCTTATAAAAATTCCAGTTTTCATTGTTTGGATTTCTAATAAAGGCAGAATAGGCTCTATCCCTATCCTTCCTAGCTTGTATAATTTCTCTCGAATTCATCCACGAATGATCCATAGACTTTGCTCTTACTCTTGCTATTGGAACATTAGAGTGGAGTAGATTGATAAAGTTATTTAATATTGATAATTTGGAATCAACATCATAAACACGATATACAGAATCCAAATCAAACTCATTAATAAGTTGAGAATAATCATTGATTCTGAATTTGTTATAATCTTTAAAATCAATCCACCTTTGCCTTAGTTGGGTTTCGAACTTAAGAGAAATTAATATCAGACAGTGATTAGAAGAGAAAAACGGATATTGAATCTGGCTTTTGTGTGCTACATAAGACGGATGACTTGTGAGAAACAAATCTAACAATGAAGTGCTGTTTGTGGGAAGATTAATATGCGTAGGTAGCGAGTTCTGAACACAATGAAGACCACATCTGTCAATAAGTGAGCGGAAATTAAACGATTTTACAGTATCAAAAAGGTTATAATTAAAGTCACCCATTACAACTATATTTGAGTATTTATCGAAGATACCTGAATGAAGACTCTCAAAGACATCAACCGAACCACTTGGTAAATAAACCACACCAACAATAAATGAAGAGTTTACGCCGAAAATTTCCACAAACAATGACTCACAAATACCATAACGCATGCCCCTAAAAATAACTTTGAAACGTAAATTTTTTGATATGTATAAACATACACCAACTCCTCTGTTTGAACAGCGGTCATTTCTGATCAGGGTATAATCTGACAGGTCTAAGGAAGTGGAATAAATATTGAGTTTGAACCACGTCTCAGAAATTCCCACAATGTCCAAACCGCAATCACCAAAAATGTGCTTAAATTCTTCTAACTTAGCATTAGAGTTAGAAGGACACAAGCTTTGAGCGTTTATATGTCCAATATTAAGGTTATTAGAAAAAGAAGATGTAATGTTTTTCAATATAGTATTATCCGTAGCTACGGGACCAAGATTAATGTTAGGACTCATCAAGATAGCAGTAATATTCATATATATTGGGGAACCGAATAGTAAGTGTATATAATATATAAAAGATTTCAAATAACATTTTCAATGTGAAAAAAAATTCATTTAAAGTGGTAAGACCACTTGACTGAAAAAAGAAAAAGGTTTTTCCAGCAAAAAAAACTAGGTGTGAGATTAATGGAAAAACTAACAAGTTAAAAATTACATTGATTACTTTTGAAGAAATCAACACATTCTTGAAAATTCAACATTTTTGAAACATTATTAAGCATGATAAATTTTACTTTAAGAGTTTCTCGATTTATGAGATTAAAAGATATAATTTTATTCTCCTTCTTAAGCTTGAGGCAAATTTTCCAAACTCTATTGGCCAAATTAGAATAGTTATCATTTAGATATACGCGAGTTCCATCAGATCCACCAATTACATCAGAAACTTTAAGGGATTTGGTCTTATAATATGCAGCCATAACTTCATCACGCTTGCCAATATTCTTAAATTTGATTAGAATGGAATGTCGCTTTCTGATATATATGACACTATCTATATGTTCCGAAATAATATCGACTTTGAGAAGACCACAAATATAAACAGCAATGTCGTTTAACTTATCAAGATTCTCAGGCAGGCCGGTTACAACAATATCCGCTCTGTTTAATCTGTGCTGAAGACAGTGATTTTGAAGCTCAAGCTCCATGAATTTATTTTTATTAGAGACATCGTTCGAACTAACAAGATCTCTGAACTCTTGTACATCATCTCATATTTCCTGCAGACCCTTTGTTAAATCACATCGAATTTCGGTCACCATGGTTTCAAGTGTTTGTTTGAATTCAATTTGATCTTTTTTCAAATCACTGGCAAGTGAACTAAAACACTCTCTCATTGCAGCAAATTGTTGTCTAATTTCCGCTTTGAAGCCATCATCAATATCGTCTGTAGGATGATTTCCTGGATTTCCTACACACTTGGTGTATGCAAGATTTGCGTTTTTTGACAACATTGTGAAAAAAGTCTTCGTTATGTTTTCACAATTTGCATGGAACCATGTTTCACATTTGTTGCAGAGAACACAATTAGTGCCAGTTGTGTTAGCATTGCATTTTCCACAAGGATAACTCATTTTGATCGAAAATTTGTTGGATTTATATTACGAATGTGGTTCAAATAAGAATGCTAAAAAAAAAAATTCAGTGGTCACGAAATTTCTTCACTAAAATTCGTCAACATGGGCCCATTTTTGAGGGCCTAGTTGAAGTTCCCTGCAGCTATAAAACTTTTCCGCCAAAAAATTTAAAGATAGGTTAACTCTTTGATATAGCCCCGTAGGTGGTACCTTTCACCTAGCTGAACATATTTTTTAGATTAGATTAGATAACACTGTGCAACAAAATGGAGGCGTTATATCTTTGTTCACTGTTGCTTAAGTGCTCTACAAAAACAACAAACAAAGATATAATGCTAATTCATTATGGCTTACTGGGTCTCTTGCAAAAACTTCATCACGCCATAACGCAGAAGTTCGATTCACGGCGCATCTGTCCTTCGGGGTTTTTAATATACTCACCAGTGTCGAAAAGTTGATAGACCTAAAATTGTAAAAGGACCCTAATAATTCCATTTTAATTAAGATTTTTTTATGGTGGAGGGTATAAAAAGTTCGGCCCGGCCGAACTTAACGACTTTTTACTTGTTTCTATTTAATTTTCCCGCTACTTCATTTAACTTATTATAAATAAAGTTATAATAAAACAAAATTAATAAATGTTATTATTTTTATACCCTCAGCCTTTAGGCTATGAAGGGTATATACACTTTCATACGGGCAAAATGTGCCTCATCGAAATAATGGTTTTAGACCCCAAGTATGTTTGGACGAAATGTGTTTCAGACAATTTGGAGTCGATTGAGCAATGTCCGTCCGTCTGTCTGTCTGTCTGGCTGGCTGGAGCACACGATAACTCTCGAACGGATGAACCGATTCGGTTCAAATTTTGGCTTTCGTAATATTTTGCCCAAACTTAGTTTAAGTTCGAAGATGAGCTATATCGGTCCACTCCTTCCGGTACCTCCCCCACAAAAGTTCGAAAATGTTCGGAAATTTTGTGCGCACGATAACTCTTGAAGGGAGTAACCAATATGGTCCATACTTTGCCCATCGTGGAGCGTGTACCAGACTTAGATCAGGTTTTAATATGGACTCAATTGGTCCACTCCGTCGGGTACCTCCAACACAAAAATTTGGAAAAGTTCAGTTTAGGACCATCTCTCGAATCGCTTTGATTTTTGCTTTAGCAACTTGTATTCACTGCCCTCCATACGGTGGTATAAGTTTCATCAGGGGCAAATCCATACTTCCTAAGAAAATAGCCTGAAAGTTGCAAAAAACCCCTATGACACCGTGTGAGGAGGTTGGAGGGCAAAATAACTCCCGAACAGGTCTGCCGATTCGGTCCAAAGTTTGGTCTTAGTAATATTTTGTCCAAACATAGTTTAAGTTCGGAGATAAGCCATATCGGTCCACTCCTTCAGGTACCTCCTCCACAAAAGTTCAAAAATGTTCGGTAAAATTGTGCGTACGATAACTCTTGAAGAGAGTGGCCGAATTGGACCATACTTTACACATCTTAATATATCTACCAGATATAGATCAGGTTCAAATATGGACTATATTTGTCCACTCCATCCGGTACCTCCCACACAAAATTTCGGATACATGTTCACTTTAAGACCTGCTTTCGAATCACTTTGATTTTTGTTGAAGCAACTTGCATTCGCTGCCTCAATTTCGATGGTAAAAGTTGTTTCAGGGGCAAGTCCATATTTCTTGAGCAAACATCCCTGAAGTTGTAAAAAACCCCTATGGTACCATATGTAGTTGCTGGAGATCCATTCTTTTTAGTATCTTCTCCGCAAAACTTTTGATCTCTAATCCTAATCAACATTTTTGTCAGTTCAAACGCCCAAAATTCCCTAAATACATGCGTTTTTTGGGCAAAAATTGTTTCAATATACACAGGCTGAGGGTATATCTCTGTCGGCCAAGCCGACTGATACTTTTTTACTTGTTTTGCTAACATTTCACATTTGCCTTCAGCCATGGCGCATACAATATTGTTGGCATTCCGGCCATGAACACCAGCGATTACGATTGCCAGCACAACCACCGTACCACATTCGTTTACATTCATTCACACGACGATCATACCACCACATATTGCGCGAAGAACAACCAGGACCACCGTGGCCATTATTAAGTGGTGCATTACATGTGGGGTTGCCGAAATGTAGAAAAAAATTGAAAATTAATTTTTAAAATAAAGAATGTGAATTTTCGCACACTCCCAGTGAAAACGTACGTGGTCTGCCGGCACATTGACCATGGATGGTGGGTAAAATTAATGCAAGAAATACGATTGCATTCACAATGAGTATCATTTTTCTGTTTTTTTTTTTTTTTTTTTTTTTTGTGAAAGAAAATATTTTAAACGTTCGATGCGTAAATTTGACCTTATTTATATCTAGAAAAAAATTGTTTGTTTTGCAATCAAAACAAACTGAATTCTGTGTAAATAGAAACACCTGTTCGTGGGATTTGTGAAACTTATTTTGAGGACGTGTTTTGATGTTATGTGTCCATATGTTTTTTTACGAAAATAAAAGCTACAAATGATTCATTGTCTGTCGTACTAAATGTCGCACGTGTTGCTTTGACCTCCATATTTAAAAAAACGCATTGAAATTGTTAAAACCTTACTTGATATAGAAATATTTGAGCCGTTAATACACGGAAGATATTTTTAAGGTATGCACATGCGCCTTGCACGCTGAATGTCCGGGATTGTTTCCTAGGCCTGGCATTATCAACGGTGACAAAATAGCCCTCAGTAATCTTTGCGACATTTCCTGAGTATTTCAGCCATGTAAAACTTGTACAAGTGGTATCTTAAGATACGCCGTTCAGACTCGGCGATAAACAGTAGGTCCATTATCATTAAGCTAATATGAATCGGGGGTGCATTCATTGATATGTGAGAATTCACCTTTGCTCAGTCTGGGATGTTTGTGTAACAAAAAACAAATTCGGGCATATACTAAAAGATATACAAACCATTCTTTAGAACTAAGAATGTTATATGATCTCATAGATCATAGGCTAAGTAAAAAAGCAAGGGGATGAACGATTTTTTCCCAAAAAAAAAAAAAAACGTATTTATTTAGGGGGTCTTCAGAATTTTGGGGGTATAAACATTCCGACAAAGATATGGATTAGGATAAAATGTCATAAACTTTGCGGGGTGGAACATGAAGGAATGGACCGACATAGTCCGTTTTGAAAGTGTGTCTTATTTTGGTAGTCATTCCTCTCGATAAGCTTATTATATCAAGAAACATGGAGCATACAAGGCGTACTTTCGGTACAAATTTCCAAGGGATTCTCGCACAGACCCTTAACCACACTTAACAAAATGTTTATAATTTGTGTGGAAATTGACCGATGGGGAACACTTTTGAACGGAAACTTAGTTTGGACAAAATATTTCCGAAATTCAAGGTTTGGACCAAATCGGTTGCTCCGTTTATGAGATATTGCGCGTACCATTTTAGCGAATATTTTTGAACTTTTGTGGGTACGGAGGTACCATCTTCGAATTTCATCAAATATTCAAAGAAATAGTACGATATAAAATGTGGGGGAAAAATTGAACTTTTGTGGGGGAGGTACACGAGTGAGTGGGCACATATGGGCCATCTTTGAACGTAAACTAAGTTTGGACAAAATATTATTAAAGCCAAATTTTGGACCAAATCTGTTAATCCGTTCGATAGTTATCGTGCGCTCAACAGAACAAGAACAGACAGACGGACGGAATTGCCAAATCGACTCCAAATTGTCTCAAATGGATTTCATTCAAACATACTTGTGGTCTAAAATCCTCATTTCGATGGGGCATATATTAAAGAAAAACAAGCCCGTCTAAAGTTGACGACCCCCGCAAACGTTCTAAGTACCATGATCTGCGAATCTGCAGCTGGAATGTTAGAAAAAGTGCAATTTACGCACTGGCAGATGTACTTGAAAAGTACAAGGCCGATATAACTGCCACATATGAAATACGATGGATTTAGAAAGGCGTCACAACAACACCTAAAGGTGAGGCGCTGTATTATATATGTGCCATGATATAAAGCATGAGTTAAGTTGCGGATTTGTAGTTGGTTGGAGTTTAAAACATCTGGTCTCCCTCTTCACCTCGGTGAATGAAAGACTCGCTGCAATTCGATTAAAAGCAAAATTCTCCAACATCAGCTTTATTTGCGCTCATGCTCCCACTGAAGACAAGGACGAACAGACCAAAGATATATTTTACGAGCGCTTAGAAGAAACGTATGCCCTGCCCATGACATTAAAATTATTCTAGGCGATTCTATTGACAAAATTGGAAAGGAGAATATCTTTGGCCCAACAGTCGGGAAATTCAGTCTCCACAGTGAAACATCTGACAATGGTATGAGGCTGATAGACTCTCCGGCTGCAAGAAACATGGAAGTTAGCAGTACCAGATATAAGCATGTCGATATTCATAAGGGAACTTGGCTGTCGCCAGATCAAAGAACAATAAATCAAATTGATCACGTTGTGATAGATGGAAGACATGCATCAAGCGTGTTGGATGTACCATCGTTCCGAGGTGCAAACATAGATTCGGACCACTACCTTGTTGCAGCAAAGGTAAGTACCCGATTACACGTAGCGAATAAAGTACGAACAGACACAATACGAAAGTTAGACATCGGTAAGCTGCAATCGCAACATATAGCCACAGCATATTCCACTCAACTTGCCCAATTGCTTAATCAAAGCACTCCTCGTCCCGATAACATATCAACACAATGGCAAATTATTGCCCACTTCATGCAATCATCCGCAAAATCCATATTTGGATTCCAGAGACATCCACCAAGGAACCCATGATATGACCAGGAGTGTCGTGCTGCTACTGAAGAGAAAAATGCGGCATATAGGACTACTCTACAATCAGCTGCAACGCGTAGCGCACGAGAGAGGTATCGGGAGAAAAGGAGAGAGGAGGAATGTGTTTTCCGGAAAAAAAGAGAGAAGGAAAAGCGGGAGTGTGAAAAAATCAATGTGTACAGGAGCCAAAATTAAGTCCTTAAATTCTACCAAAGAGTGAAACATCAAACTGATGACTTTGGTATAGGCACATACTCCTGTAGGGACCAGCAAGGTAATTTGGTAACAGATACAGCTAGTGTGCTAAGGTTATGGAAAGAGCACTTTTCCAACTGAAGAAGACGAGGATATTACATATCCAATCCCAGAAGATGGTATTGAATGTATACCACCCGGCCAAAATGAGTTAAAGACAGCAATTAAACGGCTGAAGAATAATAAGGCAGCCTGAGCCGATGGCCCACCAGCCGAGCTGTTCAAAACCGGAGGCGACACGCTCATAAGGTGTATGCATCAGCTAGTTAGCACAATCCGGCAGGAAGAACGCGTACCCGACGATTAGAACCTGAGCATCCTGTGTCTCGGAACAACCTCCTCTGGACCTCCGACCACCCACTTCCGAGCTTCGGAACAACCTTCTCTGGACCTTCGAACTTTGCTCTTTCTATATTCAGTCCACAGACACATCAAAACCTGTTCGCTACTACACACGCAACAACACTCAAACAGCAAAATAATATTTTTTCACTCGATTTTACTCTTCGAGCAAACTCGTACTCTATTTTGAGTACTTTCTCTCGCACTCTTATTTTTATTTAGAGTAATCGCGAGTGCTACCAAATAAAACAAAGTAGTGGAGAGTAAACTTCTTGTAAAACTCGTATTTTTCGTGTACTCCTACTCGCAGGTATTTTTCACTCGCTAGTAAAAACGAACAAATCGGACTTTTCACTCGCACTCTTCGCCGTATGCGGCAAATCCTGGGGAAGACCCAAGAAATGCAGATCGAACCCTACCACCTTTTTGTCGATTATAAAGCAGCCTTCTAATGTCCCCTACGCCCAAAGGTATTCCAAGCCATGTCTGAATTTGGTAACCCGGAATGGTCACTTTGCTTTGTAAGAAGACTGATACCCGGTTCTCAGTTCAAATAGGAACCTCTCCGAAGTGTTTAGTACCAAAAGAGGTTTCAGACGAATAGACAGCCTTTGACTGATACCTTTAGGATAGTTGAAGGAGAATCTGCTAAGGTGGGTCTGGCGGTAAACGGCGACAAGACCAAGTTGATGGTGTCGACGAACAATGCGTCCATACAATTCGTACCAACTGTGGAAGTGGGTTCTTATAATTTTGAGGTAGTTAAAGACTTCGTCTACCTCGGACCGCCATAAACAACAACAGTTGTGAAATAAGAAGAATAGTTTTGGCCAACAGATGCTACTTTGGCTTTTGTAAACAGTTTAAAAACTAATCCACATCTCATCAAACAAAAACAACGCTTTACAAACCATGTCATGAGAATGGGTAACAATGAACCCGTTAAAAAGGCGTATAAATACGGGCCGGTACATGCAGAACTCGAAGGCCAAGGCTTCGATGGAGCGAACAAGTGAAGCGCTCTATATCCCTGTTTGGCAAAATAAAGCAACAAAAAGAGTTCGGTTTATGGAACAAATGTTCTGTATAGGGCCAGCTAAGTAAGTAAGGAAATAAAAGAGCAAAATATTTATTAGGATATCTGTATATAGGGGATTTCTGAGTGAAATCGGACACTTCAAAATTAGGTTTTTGATTTTCTTAGGGTAAGGGAGGAGGTAATACATGTCACCCTTAAAAATACAACTCACACGGAGAGTTGACAGTCAAGTTGAAAATCTCACGAGTTTTCTCCGGGATTGCTATGTGAAGTCTTGCCCATTAACATATCAAAGTAGGAGAGATCAGCTGGGAAACCTCAAAAAAGTCAGCAGGAGGTCATACAACAAGGCTAAGAAGACCAAACTTAGTACGGACTGGGATCTATACAGAAATAGTTACAATAAGTATAAAAGTGTGGTCAAGAATGCAAAGAGGAAATTTTGGATTAAAATTAGTGAGGCAATATATGAAGTTAATGTAACGGCATCGGATTTCATAAGGTGTTCTCAAAAGATCCCAAAAGTAATGGAAGCATCAAACGAAGTGATGGCACGTGGGCGAACCCTGCTCTAGAGACTCCAGACAAAGACTTACTTTCCGGGATGCAAGGATGCTATTTTTTTATTCTAGTTCGATACGAATAGAACCTACACTCCTAACGAGTGGGTCTTTGTTGATAGGTTAATAAATAAATTGGGTAATCAATACATTTCAATCCTATAAATCTCCTCGGCCGGATGGTGTCATTTTGGCGATGCTTTAGAACGCACCGCCTGTTTTATTCGCCATATTGAAGTTGGTTTTTAGGCCTATCCGCTATTGACGTACATACCGGAACTAAGGAAAGAGGTAACAGTGGCTTATATTCCCAACGCTGAATTGACAAGACGAGGCTCCCCATTCTCTGACCTTCCAGCCCTGCTAACCTACTGCAGGAGCCTTCTTATCATAGTTTAGATACGAATAGAACATACTTTCCTAAAGGGCCTTGGTTGATAGGCTAATAAATAATTCAAGCCTTAGTACATACTGGGACCTATACAGAAATAGTTACAATAAGTATAAATGTGAGGTCAAGAATTCTAAGAGGAGTTCTAGGATTAAAATTAGTGAGGCAATGTAGGATGTTAATGCAGCGGCAACGGATTTCATAAGGTGTTCTCAAAAGACCCCAAAACTATTGGAAGCACCAAACCAAGTGATGGCACGTGGGCGAACCCTGCTCTAGAGACTCCAGACAAAGACTTACTTTCCGGGATGCAAGGATGCTATTTTTTTATTCTAGTTAGATACGAATATAACCTACACTTCTAACGAGAGGGTTTTTGTTGATAGGTTAATAAATAAATTAGGTAATCAATACATTTCAATCCTATAAATATCCTGGACCAGATGGTGTCATTCCGGCGATGATTCAGAAATCATCGCCTGTTTTGATCACCATATTGAAGGTGGTTTTTAGGCTTTTCCGCTATTGGAAAGAGGCCGCAGTGTCTCATATTCCCAAGGCTGAACTGGCAAGACGATGCTCTCCATTCTCCGACCTTCGGGTGGAGGACTGTGGTGGGATTGTCCAATCACCACGTTAGCATGGATGTAACTTTCTCACCTATTCACCACTTCTGCTCTAAGACTGGCGAACTGCAAGCTCTTTATAAGTGAAAGTGCCGCCGAGAAGACCATAAAGCTCTGTGATGTTATGAAATATTAACGATACCAGAATTTGTAGGGTGGGCCTGATGATTTCTCTGACAAAATCAATCAACCAAATCTATGTAAATATATAAAAAAATATATAATTATGTGAACACCATTTGGGAGGGGATTTGAAACTTTCAGCCCTATAATCGAGGGTAGTATGGAGGAAAATATAGCGTTGTAATAGTGACCACAATAACTACCTGTAGTAGAAAATGTACTTTAGTGCTGGAGGAAGGAAGGAGTGGTCCCAAATATTGGGACATTTCGGGGTTCCATATCTTGGAAAGTAATGTCTAATTCCAAGGATTATACGCTACAAGACGATTTGAGAAGTGGTCTTTAGCTTGGCTTTAACACAAAAAAGTTGAACTTATGAGGAGGAGTTACTTGAAGAAATGACTTTGGGAGTCATTCCTTGCGTATTTTATCGTTCATCTTAGAATTTGGTTTAAGTCTGAGCGAAATATTACGATCATCAAAAGTAGGACTGTCATTTTTGTAAACCATTTCTTGTAAACGTATTACTTTTAAAAGCTTTCAGGCCATAATGTCAGGAAGTATGGACATGCTGATGCACCGGCAAAGTGCTCATCAGCCTTTTTAGATGGTATCCAGGGGACCGGACTTATACCGCTCCCACTACTCGTAGATATTTTCTGTATATATTGACTAGAAAATGTTCCAATTTTGTCCATTGCGGCAAACTTTTCCATTTCCTCATATCAAGAAAACAAAAACTGGCGGTCGAACACCTCTCCCATTCCTCCCTATTGTCTTTGGAGAGATAAAAAGAATTTAAATTGCATTTCCAAGAAATATACCCCACATTTCCTCATAACAATAAAAATGTTATTGTACGTAGTAAAGAAATGAGCTTAAATTGAGTTCATGATTACAACAACGAAAACACTCATCAACCAAAACGGTGATTATTCATTGAACCTTGCAATTGTAAACAATTATTTATGATGATTTAATGCAAATAAAGAAATGCAATAATTTTTTTTCCTTGTGCCCGCATACATATGGACGTGTGAAAACATATGTATGTACTTAGACTTAAGAGCTAATAAACAAACAAACAAACGGATAAACATGCATTTCAATGTGTTCGCAATATAAAGTGAATTGATAATTTGTAATTTAAATGGAAACTTAAATTGTATTGAATTAAAATGTGAAATAAAAAAAATCACATTAAAAATTAAAATACTATTTTAAGCTATTAAGGGCCACCTAACGCCCTTAATTTTCTTTAGGGTATGTTCTACAAAAGAATATACCTCAAAAGGTGTACTCAACTAAAAATTCCATTAATATTTCTAAAATGATTTCATATTGCTGACATCAAATTTAAGAACTAGCTGCATGTGCTACCTATAAAGCTAGCCAACACCGCCGCTTCCTTCCTTTCATAACTTCATAATTTGTTTCCACCATGTTGTTATTTGTTTAGCACCAAAATCAGGTGTCCAAATGTCAGGCCAAATAAATATTTTCCAACAACCCTCAAGTAGTCATCAGAATAAAGTGTCAGTTTACACAAAGTGGATATGAGCAAATATCACAACATATGACCAGGCTTTTTTTATATAACGGTATTGTGCTGGTCTATCAGGACACTTGCCATGATAGCACTTGATAAATAAAATAAAAATGTCTTCTTGTCGTAATGCAGACATGTCATACATGTGTACGTGGATTTTTGTTTGCTGTGAAAGAAAGTCAGAGTAAGGAGTCAATTGCTTTGATATTTGTGTCATAAAAAACTCTCAAAGGAATGAAGGGAAATGTAAAAATGGAAATGAATAAAGAAGGGAAGAGAAAATAAATATAAGGACCACAAGGTTGTCATCGGTGACCATTAAAGTCGATGAAAATGTTTTTTTAATCAAGTTTTTTTTTTAAGAAATTGTTCAAAAATCCACGTGCTTAACAAATATTCTTTAAAAATCCACGTGCTTAGCAAACATTCTTTAAAAAATCCACTTCCTTAAAAAATATATTATTTAAAAAATCCACGTGCTTGAAGAATTGTTTAAAAAATCCACGTCCCTGCAAAATATTGTTTAAAAAAGGCAAGTCTTTGAAAAATATCGTTTAAAAAACTCACGTCCTTGAAAAATATTGTTTAAAACACCAACGTCCTTGAAAAATATTATTTGAAAATCCACGTTTATTGGTCTATAGGTCCTCCGAAAATATCCTTAAAAATCCACTTCTATTGGTCCAAGCGTCCTTGAAAAATATCCTTAAAAAAGCCACATTTATTGGTCCAAGCGTCCTTGAAAAATATCCTTAAAAAAGACACATTTATTGGTCTAAGAGTCCTTAAAAATACCCTCAAAAAATCCAAGATTATTGGTCTAAAAACCCTTGAAAAATATCCTTAAAAAATCAAAGTATGTTGGTCCACGGGTCCTTGAAAAACTTCGTTAAAAAATCCACATTTTTTGTTCTGAGGGTCCATAAAAATATCCTTAAAAAATCCACGTTTGTTTGTCTAAGGGTCCATAAAAATATCCTTAAAAAATCCACGTTTGTTTGTCTAAGGGTCCTTGAAAAATATTCTTTAAAAAATCCACGTTTGTTTGTCTAAGGGTCCTTGAAAAATATTCTTTAAAAAATCCACGTTTGTTTGTCTAAGGGTCCTTGAAAAATATTCTTTAAAAAATCCACGTTTGTTTGTCTAAGGGTCCTTGAAAAATATTCTTTAAAAAATCCACGTTTGTTTGTCTAAGGGTCCTTGAAAAATATTCTTTAAAAAATCCACGTTTGTTTGTCTAAGGGTCGTTGAAAAATATTCTTTAAAAAATCCACGTTTGTTTGTCTAAGGGTCGTTGAAAAATATTCTTTAAAAAATCCACGTTTGTTTGTCTAAGGGTCGTTGAAAAATATTCTTTAAAAAATCCACGTTTGTTTGTCTAAGGGTCGTTGAAAAATATTCTTTAAAAAATCCACGTTTGTTTGTCTAAGGGTCGTTGAAAAATATTCTTTAAAAAATCCACGTTTGTTTGTCTAAGGGTCGTTGAAAAATATTCTTTAAAAAATCCACGTTTGTTTGTCTAAGGGTCGTTGAAAAATATTCTTTAAAAAATCCACGTTTGTTTGTCTAAGGGTCGTTGAAAAATATTCTTTAAAAAATCCACGTTTGTTGGTCTAAGGGTCCTTGAAAAATATTCTTTAAAAAATCCACGATTGTTTGTCTAAGGGTCCTTGAAAAATATTTTTTAAAAAATCCACGTTTTTTTGTCTAAGGGTCCTTGAAAAATATTCTTTAAAAAATCCACGTTTGTTTGTCTAAGGGTCCTTGAAAACTATTCTTTAAAAAATCCACGTTTGTTTGTCTAAGGGTCCTTGAAAAATATTCTTTAAAAAATCCACGTTTGTTTGTCTAAGGGTCCTTGAAAAATATTCTTTAAAAAATCCACGTTTGTTTGTCTAAGGGTCCTTGAAAAATATTCTTTAAAAGAACATTGTTTTTTGTTCTAAGGGTCCTTGAAAATGTTCTCTAAAAATCCAAGTTTCTTGCTGTGATGGTCCTTGAAAAATATTCTTTACAAAATCCACATTTGTTGGTCCTTGATAAAACCACCGATTTTTGGCCAATATTTTCAAATGATATATAAACTACTAATTAATTACAATATTCACATATCCTTAGCACAGTCATAACATGAATCAGCACAAATATTCATCATCGTAATTTATGGAATCTTTCATCAACACACACAATCACGGGCCACCTATGTGTGTCTAAACGTAAACTTACACACCCAATCATACATAAATACACACCCAGCAAACCAATCGTACCGACATCGTAACGAAATAGAAACAAAATTCGGACGATATTTTAACGAAAGTTGTATGAAGTGGTTGATATAATTTCGGAACGAAATGTCGGAGCGAAATCGGATCGATTTCGGCCCGATTTCGCAACGAAGTCTAAAGAAAATCCTTGGGAAATTCGGAAGGGAAATTTAATTCCAAGGTTCGCTCCGATATCGGAACGAAATCGGTACAAAATCGGAACTATTTCCCCTCCAAAAAATCGTTTAGAAATCGGAATGAAATCTGAACGATTTTGCTTCCGAAATTGTTCAGACGTTTCGGACATCCGACATTTGGTTTGCTGGGCATGTACATTGAATCGATTCACACTTTCATTTATTAATGCAAAGCAGCAAATTGCAATTGGCACCTTATTATTAGTCATGCCATGGCCAATAATTATAGTAGAAAGCAACAAAACAATAACAACAACAACGAAGGAGAACAAAATCAAAGAATTTAATAAATAATCGTTTCAAAAGAACTATAAATAATTATCAGTTGTTAATAAATTAATGGCACAAAAGACAGACGATTGGTAATTAGCAACACTACATTTTTATTAGACGGAAAGAACGAAAGAAGGTGATACTCTTCAGGACGTGAATAATGGTTTTGATGATAATCAACCAACCACACACATACACAAACTGTCGACATCGAAATTAGAAGCAATGGAAATGGGTATGGTACAGACCATCTTTGCGGTGCCACAAAACTCATAACTGAAATTATTTATCGACATGTAGCAATTTTCGAAATTATTGCAATGCAATGAAGACAAATGTGAATGGAGAAGGAAAATAAATATTATGTGCAGGGAGAGTAAAATGTTTATGTACGAGTATTGAGTTAGAATATTAAACAAATGCTGTTTCTTTAAGGGGATGCTGTAGCAGGACGTGTGTTGTTGGAGTTGAAAATAAAATAGATGTCGGTTTTCTGCGTATCTTCAACTGTCAATAAGATTTGAGGTGACTGTTCATGTGGACATGAGCTTTCCCTTGAATTTCTACAATGAAGTGGACAATTTTTTGCCTTTATGCTGAAATATTATAGGAATTTCTTATCTGCAGTCAGGACATGAGTATGGTTAATGTTGAACAATTTAGGTACTGTCTGCATTGTCGCCAGTCTTCACTCACCGGGGTAAGACTGGAAACTTTTCATTTACATACACGCAAGATAATCTGCAACTATAATCTTCAACATCTCTGCAAGAATCCGTAGCTCCAAAAAAAATTAGATTCTCCAAATAGTGTGTAGATATTTGGCCCTATTATGTCATTTTATTAGTTTCCGAATTTCAATACATACATGTGTGTAAAAATAAATTCAAATGTTTATTTTTAATTTGTTTAAAATTCAATGGAATTGAAGTGTTTACTGCCTGCCGGTAATGCTGACTTCAAATGATTATTGATGTTGCCAACAAATTCGGAAATACTCAAATTTATTTTAGAAGCCATAAGTGATTACTAATAGTTACGTTAGCGTATAAATGAATGAACATATGTACATCTATGTTTGTATGTACATTTGCGCATAACCTAAAATAAATACATATGCTACTGTGAACAGTGTTCTGAAAAGAATAAGACCATCTAAATTTTATCATTAGATAAGAGAATTTCTGAATATGTTCTGGAGACAGAAGGCCTTTATATGGTCTTCTATGTTCAAAATATATAGGCAGAAGAACTGCAAAAGGTGTTCTGTAGGCAGAAAATATTCAAATGGTCTTCTGGAGAGAAACAAGTAAAAAAGTACACCCAAAGAAAAAAATATGATTGATCCAACAATATTCGAAGAGCAAAATATGTATTGTAACGATATTGTTAGATTCCGCATGTAGCATTGTGAGTCCAACAATCATTTTTGTTAATTACAACAATTGCTTTTGTCATATCCAACAATAGTTGTTGTCATATACAACAATAGTTTTTGTCTGCTGGACAACATGATTCTCTTTCCTTCGACAATTTTATTCTCTTCTCTCGGTATTAGATGACGCAGTAAAAAAACAATTTTGGTGAGTTTTGTTTGTTTGTGATCCTCTTATCTTTGTTTTTTTTTTTTATTTTATCTTTGTTCTTTTTGTGTATGTACACAATAAGATTCTTGTTATACCCTCAGCCTTTAGGCTAAAGAGGGTATTTACACTTTGATACGGCCAAAAATGTGCCTCATCGAAATAATGGTTTTAGACCCCAAGTATGTTTGTACGATATCCGTTTCAGACAATTTTGAGTCGATCTAGCAATGTCCGTCCGTCTGTCTGTCTGTCTGTCTGTCTGTCCGTCTGTCTGTCTGGCTGGCTGGTGCGCACGATAACTCTCGAACGGATCAATCGATTCGATTCAAATTTTGGGTGTCGAAATATTTCGTCCAGATTTGATTTAAGTTCGAAGATGGGCCATATCGGTCCACTCCTTCAGGTACCTCCCCCACAAAAGTTCAAAAATGTTCGGAAAAATTGTCCGCACGATAACTCTTGAATGGAGTAACCGAATTAGTCCATACTTTGCACATCGTGACATTTCTACCAGCCATAGATGAGGTTCCAATATGGACCCTATTGGTTCACTCTTTCGGGTACCTCCCACACAAAATTTTGCTTAAGTGCAGTTTAAGGCCTGTTCTCGAATCGCTTTGATTTTTGTTGCAGCCACTTGTATTCACTACCCTCATTACGACGATATAATTTTTTTCAAGAGCAAGTCCATATATCCTCAGAAATCACGAAAACTGCAAACAACCCATATAATACCATGTGTCGTAGTTGGAGCGCACGATAACTCTCGAACGGATCAACATATTTGGTTAACATTTTGGGTCTTTCAATATTTTGTCCAAACTTGGTTTAAGTTCGAAGATAGACCATATCGGTCCACTCCTTCCGGTTCCTCCCCCACAAAGGTTGAAAATTTTTCGCCAAGATTGTGGGCATGATAACTCTAGGAGGGAATAACCGAATTGAGCCAAAATTTGCTATTGGTAATATTACTTTCAGGCATAGATCGAGTTCTAATATGGACTATATCGGTCCACTTATTTGAGTACCTCCCACACAAAATTTGGAAAAAGTATAGTTTAACAACTCCTCTCTGATCTTAATAATTTGTGATGCAGCAGGTTGCGCTTGCGGCCCCAGTTACGACGATGTAATTTGTTTTCGTGGGCAAGTCCATACTTCCTGAGATAATGACCCAAAAAGGTCCAGAAAATCCTACCGGCACCACCTGGCTAATGTGTAAAATAACCCTTTAAGAGAGAAATCGATTTAGCTCAAACTTTGTAAATTGAAATGTAAAATTGTAATATATTTAAATTCAGAAAATTAAGTACAACATATTTAATTATATAGTCTGTAAGGAAAATATCCATAGACTAATAAAGAAGAAAAATATTTCCTACAGATTTGTATTAGGTCCGAATATGTACTACATCGGATCACTCCTATGGGTACACCCTACCCAAAGTTTGGAAAAAATGCACTCGTCTTGGATCATTCTGAATTTTGTTGCAACATGTAGTTTTTTGCGGCAGCTAAAAAACCTACAGAAGTATTGTGTTTACTTTTTTTCTTCGGGTACTTGGCTGAGGGTATATCTCTGTCGGCTCAGCTGACTGATACTTTCTAACTTGTTTTTATTTGTTTCTTCTTTCTCATTATTGTTTGTGTTTCTGACAAGTGTTTTTGGTCGTAATTTGTGTTTTCTTTTCATATTTGTTGCGGTTTCATGGTATTCCTTATGTTGGGGCAGGTGCTTGGAGGATGATCACAATGGAGTAAATATGTTTTTTCATTCAATTTGTTGTCTTTTTAGTTAGACCTGGCAAAACCTGGCCATGTCTAGTGTTTGTCAATACTCATAATATTATACGTGATATTTATACCAAAGTTATGCGAAAAGTGTATATGAGAATTATATACGATCAAATCAAAAACTTTAAGTAACAGGTTTTCAGGGCTGACGATAGTTTTTGTAAAGATTCTAGATTATGATAGTTCTTATCATACACGCAGAAAAATTTATGTTAGAAATATGTTTGGATCCAAACAAATATATGTTTGGGACCGGTTGCAAACAAATTAATGTTTGGATCCAAACATAATATGTTTGGGTCCAAACAAATATATGTTTGCAACATTTTGTAACATATCTCAATTTGATATGTTTGGGTACCAACATATTTTTTATGTTAGAACATTTTTTTCATGGGTGGAGAGAGGATGTTTGTCAACGAGAGTAATAACAATGCTCTCGCGGCTGTGGATTGCTGTTTTATAATGAAGAGTTGTGTGTATTGTATAATAGAAGACGTAGAAGCGAAGAAGGGGGCTTTGGTGGCGTGTATGCGACAAACTCGTGTGTTTCTTGTTTTGTTGTTGTTAACCAACTTAGGAGGAGAAGAAGAAAAGAAGAAATGATATGAATTATATTTTATTTCTTTCTTCAGTGTTTTAGATGCCTTTGTAGAGTCAAGACGGTAAAGTGAGTGAATAAATCAGTGTTTTATGTTTTCTTAAAGAAATTGTGCTTTTTAGTAAATTAAATGCCCAATACATTTTATAATTGAATCGGAAAGTTGAATGGTATTATTTTATTGGACAAGGAAGAAATCGCATTTAATATTGGTAATTACATACATACTTATGTATATTTGAAATATGGCATATCCATATTTATTTATTACATTACATAATCATTTGATTCTAGATGCCGATTCCCCGCTGATGATTTCAACTATGAGGACAATTTGTTTTATTTCACAACAAAGGAGAAGCGTTCAACTACGTTTCTATATATTTTTTCTTTTTAAAAGTGTGACTATTTACAAATTATTTCAATCAGTTTTTCTTTTATTAAATTGTGTTATGTATTTCTTTGGAATTTTGTATGTACCTATGTGTTTGTTGTTCTTTTGCCTTCCAATAAACAACCTCAACATTTGTGTGTATACTATGGAGATAGCCAGTGAGTTCTTACTGAGAGCAAGTGAGCACACATTTTAAAGTGTTTTACATTGAATTTTACGCTCCCTTGCTCTTAGTAAGCGCTCACTGGTGCATGTGTTTGTTTTTTTTGTGCCTTTTGGGTTTGTATTTTTTTGCACCCAAACATATAAAATGTTTGCACCCAAACATAAAATTGTTTCCACCCAAACATAAAATTGTTTGCACCCAAACATAAATATCTTTGCACCCAAACATATATATGTTTGCACCCACACATATATATGTTTGCACCCAAACATATATTTGTTTCCACCCAAACATATATTTGTTTGCAGACCCAAACATATATTATGTTTGGGACTGTTGCAAACATATATATGTTTGCTGCAAAATATGTTTGGGACATATGTTAGAGAGGCCGATTTTTTTTGCGTGTAGGTATTGTCAATGATTTTTACAATATTGAGGAATTTTGCAAGTTGTTTTTGTTTTGTGTGTTTGGAGCAAACGATGGTATTTTTGGATTTGCAATTGCAATGTTTGAATCTACGTGTATCAGTCGGCTTGCTGACAGAGATATACCCGCAGCCGATGTGAATTGAAACTTTCATCTACGGATAGGTCGAATGTATTTGGGGTCTCTTCAGAATTTTGTGTCCCATTTTGTACATTTGAACTTGCCGACAAAAATTTGGATTAGGATTAAAGTTCAAAATCACTGTAAACAGGATCACAAAGAATAGCATCGATATACATTTCCAAAGGATCTTCAAAGAGACCCTAAACTGCACTTACACAACAATTTTGAACTTTTGTAGGAGAGGTACCCTAAGGAGAAGACCGATTTGGGCCATTTTAGAAGCTAAATTAAATTTGGACAATATGTTAGAAGTTTGGACCAAATTGTTTGTCCCATTTAAGGGATATTTTGCATACAATTTTAGTGACTTTTTTTAAATATCGGGAGGAAGTACCGGAAGTTGTTCATCATCTTCGAACAGAAACTATGTTTAGATAAAATATGACCATGACCAAATTTTGGTCCACATCGGTTGATCAATTCAAGAGTTATCGTGCTCCACTACACATGCTGCCATAAAGGGTTTTTACTCCTTTCGGGCTGTTTTCTCAAAAAGTATGGACTTGCCCCTGAAAAACTTTTACCGTCGTAATGGAGGCAGCGAACAAAAATTAAAGTGCATCGACAGCAGGTCTTTGGAAAAATTTTGGAGAACATATGACGAAGTCCTATTTCGGGCTGTTTTCTCAAGAAGTATGGATTTGCTGAGGGTGTATGGACATGCCCCTGATGAAACTTGTACCGTTGTATGGAAGGCAGTGAATGCAAACTGTTACAACAAATATCAAAGTCATTCGAGAGCAGGCCCTAAACTGAACTTTTCCGAAATTTTGTGTAGGAGGTATTCGAAAGAGTTGACCGATTTAGTCCATATTAAAACGTCTCTAAGGTCTGGTATAAATTTTACGATGTGCGAAGTATGAACCAAATCGGTTACTCCCTCCAAGAGTTATCGTGTGCACACATTTTACAAACATTTTCGAACTTCTGTGGGGGAGGTACCCGAAGGAGTGGACCGATTTTGTTCAAACAAACTTGGGGTTTAAAACCATTATTTCATATACTCCCGTTAGCATAAATGCTGAGGGTATAAAAATATTGTTAAGGTCCACCAAAGACAGAACATGTTCTAGAGGTTTTCCATAGGTTGAAGACCTTTTAGAGATATTCTATAGACAGAAGACGTTAGAAATGTCTTTTAGAAACAGAAGACCTTAAATAGACCTCCCAGAAAAAGAAGACGGTCGACGATCTTCCAAAGGTCTTCATTAAGCAGAAGACCTTCTAAAAGTGTTCTATGGGCAGAAGATATTCTAAAGGTTTCGTTGTTGTTGTTGGGACAGTGTGTATTATTGTATGTTTGTGTGTTCGTTTTTCTGCTCAATCTGGCACTGGGTCTATCTGCAGTTCCATCGATGGGATGTAGCCACAGATCCACTGGAATTAGATGAGTAGGTTTGGCAGGGCAGTTGCCGCACCCTGTTGCTGTTCTCAGGGCGACATCCTGACAGGTTTAAATCCTTCCCCCATTCGTATCACATAATCTCGGGGACCAAACTGGAGCCGCATAGCTTACCAGAGACAGGCCTATCGCGTAATGTGTGGTCAACAATGTTTCTAAGTCAGCACCCCAAATGCTGCCGACGGACTTGTGGACCTTCTTCTTACTTTTCAGTTTGTATATATACGTGATATTCAAAAGGTTTCGTTGTTTTTGTTGTCAGTGTTTATTAGTGTTGTCAGTGTTTATCAGTGTTTATTAGTGTTTGTTTGTGTGTTCGTTCTTCTTCTCAATCTGGAACTGGGTTTATCAACAGTTCCATCGATGGGATGTAGCCTCAGATCAACTGGAGTTAGATGAGTAGGTTTGGCATGGCAGTTGCCGCACACTGCGCAGATATTTTGCACGGTGCTATCGATATTTGCCCTATAAGAATTAAAGCGACTGCAATATTTCGAGCGTACTATAAAATAATAATTGTTCCACGAACATCCCATGCGCTACAAGGGAGACTTCTTTCATATCAATTGCCTAGTCCGAACGGCGTGTCTTAAGACACCACTTATAGAGAAGTTTTACATGGCTGAAATACTCAGGAAATGTCGCCAACATTACTGAGGGGTATTTTTCCACCTTTGAAATTTTTGATTTTGCCTGGCCGGGGAATTGAATCCACACCTTCAATGTGCAAGGCGGGTATGCATACCATTGTACTACGGTGGCACCCAATATCCCGAGCGTAGTTGAGCGAAAACTACTCTGGTTTGTCGTTGAAGCTTACGCTCCTTAACTGCGTTAGATGAAAAATGTTCACCGATGACTTTATTCACACTATATTTGCTTATGCCTTAGCAACTGCGTCCGCGGGAATACTACTTAAACACAATTGATATGACTGTGAATCTAGGGATTTTCTCCTGAATCGTTGGGCCACTTCCTCTATAGCGTGGATTTCCTTCCTGATGTGCCTGGATGTGTCGGGCCTACCCACAAGATGGTGATTGGGATGGCTCTCACGGTAACACTCGAACAAGTACTGCAACGAAAGCATCTCATTGTGTTGTTGTTCTAAAAGAATCTTTGCCTCCTCATGTAAATGGTCCACTGAAGACTTGAGGAGGCACCCTGGTGCTGTTCTCAGGGCGACATTCCGACAGGTTTGAATCTTTCCCCAATTCGTATTACATAATCTCGGGGACCAAACCACATTATCTCGGGGACCAAGCCTATTGCGTTATATGTGGTAATCAAGATTTCTTTATCTTCCAAGTGCTGCCGGCTAAGGACTTTTCAGTTTGTCTCAGATAGCTGCGGCATGCGCGGGCGACGTGAACGTAGTGTCAAATGTGACCCCTAGAATGTTCAGACAGTTTGTAGTCGGACTTCTGCTGCCATCGACCACGACATTCAACTCTCTTCCAAACTGCCATCCGTGTGGGGAACGGAGTGGCCGCTGATTCATTGGCGGATATTTGCATATTCCTCGCGTGCGAATAGCTGGTAAGATCGGTTAAATAGGAGTTCAGTCTCTCACAGATGTCATCAAGGTAGGTACCTGACGTCAGGATCGTGCAATCATCCACTTACTTTACGATCTCGATGCCGTCTGGAGGGGGCGGAAAACAGGAGAGGTAGAGGTTAAACAGTTTCGGAGATATCATCCCACATTGGGGAACTCCCTGTTTCACTATACGGGGTTTGGGTTTCTTGTTACGGAATTTCACGTACGACTGGCGTCCACACATATAATTGACTATCTAACGTTACGGCCGGAGGGTTGTCTGCTCAATGTCCTCACACAGCGTAGAGTGCCTGACAGTATCAAATGCTTTTGATAAGTCAAGCGCCACCATTACTGTTCTATCACACGGCTTATCCTGAGTGAATCCTCGAATATGTGTGGAGATGGCGTGCAGCGCTATTGTCGTACTGTGCTGCTTACGGAACCCACGCCGGTGATCGGCAACTGAATACCTACTCTGAACGCTGGGGAGGACTAAGGACTCAAGGGTTTTTGCTACGGGCGTCAAAAGCGAAATCGGCCTGTACGATCCACTTTTGCTGGCATCCTTGCCTGGCTTCAGTAGCGGGACCACCCTGCCCATTTTGCAGACTTCGGAAACAATGAGGGTGGCTAGCGACAAGTTGAGAACTTTAGTGAGATATTCCACTCCCGGCTCATCCAGCTGTTTCAGCATTACCATGGAGATTCCATCAGGGTCCAACGCTTTGAATGATTTAGTGTTCCTAATGGCATTCGCAACATCGTCCGTTGTAAACTATGGTGGTTCATCTTCGGTAGGAAGAGATCTGATGTGACGTAGTACTCTTCTCTTCGTCCTGTCACTCTTGGGGTGCTCTACAAACTGCCGATTGAAATAACTTGCGCATCTCTTCGGGTCAACCAACGTAACGTCGCTTCCCTTCAATGTTGCAACTCTTCAGATGATATAACCATTTGTTCCGCTTATGCTCGCCGACCAGCCTGTTAACTTCCAGTGCCATCTCCCTGACTCTGGGGCCATTGGGGTTGGCCCGTCTGCTTGGAAGTTTGGTCTTACTTCGGGTATTCGACCAACAGGCGGCCCGTTGGCCTGCGGCAGTGATGATGTCTTGGCACATCCTTTCCCCAACCCAAACATCAGACGGATTGGACAGTTCTCTGAAGCGATGATTAGTGAACTCTCTGAAACTCGGTCAATCAGCTTTCCCCTGATTAACCAATGTGCGATGTACAGAGGTGATGAAATCGGGTGGTCTGCTAATGGATACAATTATGGGGAGATGGTCTGCTCCAAGGGAAATGATGGGTTGCCAGGTGACGTCATTTTTCAGACCATGTGACACGACTGTTATATCTGACGACGACTCCCTGCGGGCTGTGTTCATGCAGCATACAGCGACATAGTCCCTGTCGTAGTAACTCACGTGCACAAGTCCAGAACAACCCCTTAGATGAACCCAATCCTGACATCTATTGCATATCACCGAAAGTTGTATGTGGCTAAAGATGCGGTTGTGACAAACTGAGCACAAATATATTGGTCCTGGGCCTTCTTCCGTCCCGGCACGGACCAAAAGTTTCCGGTGCAGGCATTCCAGGATATGCTACTCCCAACACTGAAAAACGAAACAAATACAAACATATGTACACTAAGGTGGCAGCCGCTGGCCGGAGCACTGATGTTGTGTGTTTTCAGGTCAATCCGGTACGAGAAAACCCGCTTCCGTGGGATTGTAGGTTTGTTGTGGTCTATGGGTCCTCAAAACATGATATAGGTTAGTGTGGCTTAAGGGTCCTCAAAAACTTATTTAAAAAATCCACAATTTTTTTGTTCTATGGGCCCTCAACAAATTATTTTAAAATTCACTTTATGTGGTCTATGAGTCCTACAAATCTTTAAAAATCAAAGGTTTTTGCGGTTTATCGGTCCTCCAAATGATTTTAAAAATCCAAGTTTTTTGTGTTCTGTGAATCCTCAAAAATTATTTAAAAAATCAAATTTTTTGTAGTCTTTGGGCCCTAAAAAAATTTTACAGATTTTTGTGGTCTATGGGTCCTTTTGAGTTCTGTGAGTCCTCAAAAATTATTTAAAAAATCAATTTTTTTGTAGTCTTTGGGCCCTCAAAAAATTTTACAGGTTTTTTGTGGTGTATCGGTATTCAAAACATTTTTTTAAAACGCCACGATTTTTGTGGTCTAAGGGTCCTCAAAAATTATTTAAACAAGTGAGCAAAGGCTATAGTCGGGACGGGGCCGACCATGTGATACCCTACACCACTACCCGTGTGCATAAGCTTTTCACTGGTAAACATTTCTTTTAGGGAATATAAACCGACTACCACCAAAAATAATATGCCTCTTTGTCTCTGTCCCCATAGGCAACCAAAATTTCGTGACCATCCAATCAAAATTACGACCTGTAGCTTGATTGCAAAAAAATGGAAGAATTGGATGCATAACCGACTATTGTGGTATCTCCCTTGTTTGACCACATTCGCCAACCTGCTTTACACCAATGTAAAGGTAATATTTTCTACTTTCCTTGCCAGGTTTTGCTTTTGATATACCTCTTAAAGAAACAGAGATATTGGCTTTGAAATAAAACGTAGACCTTTTCTCCAAATAAGTTTTTGTCCATTCCGACCCCTGAATATTATCCGACCATCACTAAAATCAGTAGGCTTCTTCCTCTGTGGGACCCCCATTAACGCCTAAAATTTCGTGACGATCCGATCAAAACTGCGACCTGTGGCGTGATTACAAAAAAATCGGCAAATGGGATGCATTATCGACTATTGCCATATCTCTGCTATTTGACCACCTATGACAACCTAATTTTCATCGTTGTAAAGGTGATATTTTCTACTTTCCTTGCCAGATTTTGCTTTTGATATGCCTCTTAAAGAAAAAGAGATATTGGCTTTGAAATAAAACGTTGACCTTTCTCGAAATAAGTGTTTGCCCATTCGGACCCCTGAATATTATCCGACCATCATCAAAATCAAAAGGCTTCTTTCTATTTGGGACCCCCAAAATTTCGTGACCATCCGATCAAAATTGCGACCTGTAGCGTGATTACAAAAAAATCGGAAAATGGGATGCATTATCGACTATTGCCATAGCTTTGCTATTTGACCACCTATGACAACCTAATTTACATCGTTGTAAAGGTGATATTTTCTACTTTCCTTTCCTGGATTTGCTTTTGATATACCTTTTAAAGAAACAGAGATATTGGCTTTGAAATAAAATGTTGACTTTTCTCCAAATAAGTGTTTGCCCATTCCGACCTCTAAATATTATCCGACCATCACCAAAATCAATATGTTTCTTCATCTGTGAGACCCCCATTAACCCTCAAATTTTCGTGACGATCCGATCAAAATTGCGACCTGTAGCGTGATTTCCAAAAAAATAGAAAAATGGGATGTATTACCGACTATTGCGATATCTCCGTTATTTGGTTACCTACGCCGACCTAGTTTGCATCATTGTAAAGACGAGATCTTCTACTTTCATAGTCAGGCTTTGCTTTTGGAAAATTTTCAATCAAAGCTGTGATATTTGTCAATATAATTAAAATTGCAAAAAATGAAAATTGGGGTTTTATTTGCTACTATTGCTATATCTTCGTTGTTTGATCACCTACGAGCACCTACTTTACATCATTAGAAAGGTGATATTTTCTGCTTTCATTGTCAGGTGGTATAACCCATATAGAAGCTGAGATATTGGCTTTGGAAAAAAACGTTGTCTTTTTATCCACCTAAGTTTTTTGCCCTTTCCGACCCCTAAATATTATCCGACCATCACCAAAATCAATAGGCTTCTTCCCCTCCGGGACCCCCATCAACGTCCAAAATTTCGTGACGATCCGATCAAAATTGCGACCTGTAGCGTGATTACAAGGTTTAGATGGACAGACGGACAGACGGACAGACGGACGGACGGACGGACTGACGGACGGACACACATAGCCAGATCGACTCAGCTCGTCGAGACATTCATTTTGGTATATATAAGTATGGGTCTACGACCATTATTTCGATGCGTTACAAACTTTTTGGCCAAAACCAACTTATAATACCCTCCCCACATAGTGGTGTAGGGTATAAAAATCCGCTCAATTTGGTCTATGGGCCCCAAAAAAAAATTATTTAAAAAGTCCACGGTTTCTTGCAGTCGATGGGTCCTCAAAAATTATTTAAACAATCCACGTTTTTTGTACTTTTTAGGTCCTCAAAAAAAATTATATGGTCTATGGGTCCTTAAAACATCATACTGGTTTTTGTGGTCTATGGGTCATCAAAAAAATATTTAAAAAAAATCACGATTTTTGTGGTCTCAACAATTATCTAAAAATCCGCTTTATGCGGTCTATGCGCCCTAAAAAATATTTAAAAAGTCTACCGTTTTTTACGGTCTTAGATCCTCCAAATTATTTAAAAATCCGATTTTTTATGGTCTATGGGACCTCAAAAATTATTTAAAAATCCAACTTTTTGTGGTCTATGGGTCCTCAACAAATTATTTAAAAATCCGTTTTGTAGAGATATAAGACTATATATATGTGTTCTAGAGAAGATTTGCTAAAGGGCGTTTTAGAGACAAAAGACCTTCGGAAGGTCTTACCCTCAAAAGACCTGCTATAGCCAGAAAGTATTCTAAAGGTCCTTTAGACAGTGATCTGCTATTAACAGAAAACCTTCTACAGATTTTATAGAGACAAAAGACAATCGAAAGGTCTTCTAGAGATAGAAACTCTTCAAAAGGTATTTCGGACACAGAAGTCCTACTAAAGGTCCTCTATAGACAGAAGACCTTATACAGGTCTTCTGAAGAGAAAAGACCTTCTAAAGGTCTTCTAGATACAGAAGACCTTCTTAAATCAGAAAAACCTTCTAAATGTCTTTTAGAGAAAGAAGACCTTCTGAAGTTCTTCTAGAGGCAGAAGTCCTACTAAAGGTCTTCTAGCGACAGAAGATCCTCTAAAAACTTCTAGAGGAAAACCTTCTAAAAGTCTTATAGAGAAAGACGACCTTCTATAGGTCCCCCTGAGACAGGAAACCTTCTAAAGTGAAAGAAAACTTTCTATTGCCGGAAGATGTTCTAAAGTTCTTTATACTCCTTCAAAGATCCTTAAGAGAAGCTGTTCTAGAGACATAAAACCTTCTAAATGAATTCTAGAGACAGAAGATCTTCTAGTGGAAGAAGAGCTTCTGAAGGTGCTCTATCGCCAGGAGACCTTCTGAAGGTCTTCTGGAGAGAGAAGACCTAATAAAGGCCTTCTGGAAGGAGAACACCTTATAAAGGTCTTCTAGAGACAGAAGACCTTAAAAAGGTTTTCTGTAGGTGGAAGACTTTCTTAATGTCTTCTAGAGACAGTAGACTTCTTAAGATCTTCAGGAGACCTTCTAAAGGTCGTTAGTAAACAGAGGATATTCAAATATCTGAGGACGCTTGAAAGTCTTCTAAAGATAGAAGACCTTCTCAATGTCATCTATATAGAAGATCTTACAAAAGTTCTACAGACAGAAGTCTCTATAAAGGTCCTATTTTTATACCCTCAGCACTTATGCTAACGAGGGTATATACACTTTCATACGGGCAAAATGTGCCTCATCGAAATAATGGCTTTAGACCCCAAGTATGTTTGGATGAAATCTTTTCAGACTATTTGGAGTTGATTTAGCCATGTCCGTCTGTCTGTCTCCCTGTCTGGCGGGATGAAGCGCACGATAACTCTCGAACGGATCAACGGATTCCATCCAAACTAGGCTTTCGCAAAATTTTGTCCAAACTTAGTTAAAGTTCGAAGATGGGTTATGTCGGTACATCCCTCACAAAAGTTCGAAAATGTTGTATGCACGATAACAATTAAAGTGAGTAAACGAGTTGGTCCATACTTTGCACACCGTGAATTTCTACCAGGCTTAGATGAGGTACCAATATGGACTCAATGCGTCCACTCCTTCGGCTACTTCCCACACAAAATTTCGGAAGAGTTCAGTTTGGGACCCGCTCTCTAATCATTTTGATTTTTGTTGTAACAATTTGTATCCACTGCCCCCATACGAAGGTACTAGTTTCATAAGGCGGAAGTCCATACTTCCTGAGAAAATAGCCTGAAAGTTGCAAAAAAATCTATGACACCGTGTGTAGTGGTTGGAGCGCAACATAACTATCGAACGGATCTGCCAATTCGGTCCAAAATGTGTCCAAACTTTGTTTAAGTTAATATCGGCCATAACGGTCCACTACTTCAGGTACCTCCCCCACTGAAGTTCACAAATGTTCGAAAAAATTGTGCGCACGATAACTCTTGAAGTGAGACACCGATTTGGTCCATACTTTACATATCCTAATATATTTACCAGATATACATAGATAAGGTTCGAATATGGACTATATTTGTCCACTCCTTCGGGTACCTTCCACACACTCATTCGGGTAACTTCCACACAAAATTTCGGATAAATTCACTTTAAGACCTGATCTCGAATCAGTTTCATTTTTGTTGAAGCAGCTTGTATTCGCTGCCTTACTTAAGACGGTAGTCCATACTTCTCGAGAAAACAGACCGAAATGTGTAAAAAAACCCTATGGCACAAATGTAGTCGCTGGAGAGCACGATAACTCTCGAACTGATCAACCAATTTGGTCCAAAATTTGGCCTTCGTCATATTTGTACAAAGTTGGTTTCAGTTTGAGGATGAGAAATACCGGTCCTCAACTTCCGGTACTTTTCCCCAATATTTAAAGAATGTCACAAAAATGATATGAACGATATCTGTTGAACGGGGCAACCAATTTGGTACAAACTTTGGATATCCTAATATTTTGTACAAATTTAGTTTAAGTTCTTAAATGACGCATATCATTCCTCTCCTTAGGGCAACTCCTCCGCAATAGTTCAACATTTGTGTATAAGTCCAGTTTAGGTCCCGTTCGAAGATCCTTTGGGCTGTCCACCGATGCTCTTCGTTGTGGTCCTGTTTACAGTGATATTATGTTTTCCGTGAACAAGTCCATGTTTCCTGGCATACTGGTCTACAAGTTATACGATGACCCAATGAAATGACCAGTTGGAGCGATATCAATCGAAAATGACTACCAAAATAACATCCACTTCCATGGACTATGTCGGTCCATTCCTTCAAGCACCTTCTCCGCAAAATGTTTGAACTTCAATCCTAATCCACATTTTTGTCGGCAAGTTCAAATGTCCAAAAATGGATGTTCGTAGATGAAAGTTTCAATTCACTGAGGCTATATATCTGTCGACAAAGCCGATACTTTTTTACTGGTTACGGAAAACTTTTTGTAAATTAATTTAGTTGGAAATTGCTCCACCCAAACGCACTGTTCGTTGTCGTCATTGTTGGCAATAAAAATTTCATTAACTTTTGTGAAGAGCGCTACAGGCTGATGGCTAAACGCAAACAATTTGTCTTTTTGTTTGCATTAGAAACCGACCCCACAAATATATTTTAACGCTTCCAGTCATTTGTTTATTAGCGCTTTAGAACAGCGAAAAGTGTATCAAATTGAGGTATTGATGAATATCTATAATATGGATACACAAATATTTTTGCGTAAGTATGTCGGCTATACAGTGGGGTAACACTTTTTGTGATGAAATAAAATAGTTCGCTAAAGCTAAAGTACACAAAATTAAAAAAATATTTGTTTACTTACACGAAAATATGTATTTATTAAGCAACATTTATTACCTGTAACAATAGAAGAAATTATGTTAAAATATATATTTATTGTTTTATTTATACATATAATTTCTTTGTTTTTATTAATAATTTTTAGTTATATTATTTTTTCAAAAACATATCAACAATATAAAATATTTAACAATCCCACTGTGCGACATGTTTATTATTACAACAACCACTTTGTACACAAGTGTAAATTTATGAACACCAATCATCCATCCCATCAAGTGTCGTACCCAGCATGGCATAGCCAGACCTCTAGCTGTGCACATCAAATGTCTTCATTTTGAGTGTAATTCGTCAAACTGCTGTTGGATGAGAATAACTAAATGGTGGGAGGTGGAAATAATATTTTCTTTGTTATAAGTGAAAACAAAGTAAGAAAACAATTTTGACTTTATAAATTTGTTTTAATTTGAAACATTCGTCACAGTGTCAAGCGGTACGGGTGTGCGTGAGTTAGATTAATTCTATGACGACTTCAAATGTATAAATATTTTTTGAGAAAGAAGTCAATATTCTCATTAGGAGCAACATCTGTTGTATTCGGATAGACTGACCTTAAGGTTCTTCCCCCATTAAGTATGGGGGCGTTGTTGTGGAAAGCAGTAGACTTTTTATTAATGCTACCTCTAATTTGAATAAAAATAATATTTAGAATAACAAAAATAACACCGAGAACACAAATCTTAATCAAGTGTTTCGTTTTGGGTGAAATTATTTTCATTAAATGTTTATTTTCATTGGTTTTATCGAGTTGTGATTTTGTGTAGGCTAAAATATTTATTTTTTGTTTAAATAAAAAAATAAGCCGTCATTGTTTTTTCTGTGCGTAATAATATGAAATTGCGCAAGTTCTGCTGCCAAGTTTGTAGTACAAATTTCACTGAAATGAAAACTGTTTGTATGAAAAACGCCTTAGAATAAAGAGGACATCAACTAGATTTGTTTTAAATGTTAAGGGCTCTTAAAATCCATTGAATATTCCAAACAAACTAAAAATATGAATCAGTTTCTGCCGACTGCTGTACACACTCAACCTACGACAATTAAAACAAGTGAGCAAAGGCTATAGTCGGGACGGGGCAGACTATGTGATACCCTAAACCACTATCCCTGTGCATAACCTTTTCACTCTTAAACATTTCTTTTAGGTAGATGTTAAAGTTTTCACCTATCTGGCTTTTATACCAAACTACTTAAGGCGAACTGAAACAAAATAATTAATATTTAATTTTATATTGGACTACTGTCGACATCTACCTGGTAGTGATTTAAAGCTTTGCTGGTCTTCTTGATTAGCATTTTACATGTATTTAATACATCAAAAAGGAGCAGAGGTATTTGTCATTAAAATTAAAACATCGAAATATTAAAATTGTGATTGCTTAGCGCTTTTTTAATAACTCCAAAAGCTTACCATAATAGCCACGTTTTGTATTAATATAAAAATCAGATGGTTTAGTTTCATTATCAAGCTCTCTCCTTGGAATATGTCCAAACAGAAACATCTGAAATGGAAATAAAATTGCATAAATTGGAAATTGGTATACTGCAGCGTCTTTTTCAACATCACAAGCATTTCAGCAAATTTGGTAACGCAATTGCGAGCATTTTAAAGCTCAGAATGTCTTCATTGCTTAAACACATCCAACCAAAGCTGAGATATTCGTCAGTACAATTCAAATAAACAAATGAGAAAGTGGGACGTGTGTCATCCTATTTAGCATCATAATGAAGGTGATATTTTCCTCATCCATTGACGGGCTTTCCTTTTGGAATACGACTACTAAAAGCGGATATATTCGAATAAGAATAAAACGTTGAAATTTTGTCCACATAAGTTCTTTGCTCTTGAGTATTATCCTACCACTACCTAGCGCAATATGCGTCTTTCTCTCAGGGAGCCCTATTAACCACCAAAACTTCGTGGCGATCCTATTAAAATTGCGACCTGTAGCGTGGTTACAAAAACAAACAAAAAAAGAAAAATGGGATGCATTACCGACTTTTGCGATATCTCCGTTGGTTGACCACCTACGCCAACCTATTTTGCAACAATGTAAAGGAAGTCTTATCTTTATCCATTTAGGGCTTTTCTTTTGGAATACGCCTAATAGAAGTGGAGATATTCGCATATGAATAAAACGTTGAATGTTCTTCACATAGGTTTTTTGCCCATTCCGACCGCTGAATAATATCTGACCATCACCAAAATCAAAAGGTTTCTTCCTCTGTGAGACACGCATTAACCCTCAAAAATTCGCGACGATCCGAACAAAATTGCGAGCTGTATCGTGATTAAAACAAGTAAAACAGTATCAGTCGGCTTTGCCGACAGAGATATACCCTCAGCCTGTGTGTATTTAAAATTTTTTCCAAAAAAAAACATGCATTTAGGGGGGTTTCAAGATTTTGGGCTTATTAACCGACAAATATATGGATTGGATAGAGCTTTTGTACCATACTTGTCTACGAAAAACATAATATCGTTGTAAACAGGGTCACTAGGAAAACCTTCGGTGAAAATTTCCAAAGGATCCTCGAACAGACCTTTAACCACGCAAAAACGTTGAACATTTGTGTGGGTGGTACTCCATGGAGTGGACCGATAGGGTCCACATTTAAACAAACTATTTAGAGATCCAAAATTTGGACCACATCGGTTGCTACGTTTATGGAATACCGCTCGTACCATTTTAGTGAATATTTTCGAACTTTCGTGGGGGAGGACCTATAAGCACCACCTTCGAATTTCATCTAATATTCAAAGAAATATTACGATATCCAAAGTGTGGACGAACGTAATATTCGGTTCGAGCCCTCCGCCCTCCACTACATATGGTGTTTTTTACACCTTTTAAACTGTTTTCTCAAGAAGTATGGACTTGTACCTGAAAAAAAACGTTTACTGTCGTAATTGAGGCAGCGAATGCAAGTTGCTTCAACAAAAATCAAAGTGATTCGAGAGCAGGTCTTAAAGTGAATTTACCCAAAGTTTTGTGTGGGAGGTACCCGAATTAGTGGACGAATATAGTCCATATTATAACCTGATCTATATCTAGTAGATATATTAGGATGTGTAAAGTATGGCCCAAATCGGTCTCTCCCATTAAGAGTTATCGTGCGCACAAATTTTCCGAATATTTTTAACTTTTGTGGAGGAGATTCCTGAATGAGTGCATCGATATGGCTTATCTTCGAACTTAAACCAAGGTTGCACAAAATATTACGAAGGCCACATTTTGGACCGAATCGGCAGATCGGTTCAAGAGTTATCTTGCGCTTCAACCACTACACACGGTGTCATAGGGTTTTTTTGCAACTTTCAGGCTATTTTCTCAGGAAGTATGGGAGCAGTAAATACAAGCTGCTACAACAAAAATTACAGCGATTCGAGAGCAGGTCCTAATTTGAGGGAGGTACCCGAAGGAGTGGACCGATATAGTCCATATACCAACCTGATACATGACTGGATGAAATAATACGATGTGAAAAGTCTGCACCAATCAGAAACTACCGAGCATTTTGTTGCAGATTTGTCATTTTCGATGGTGCTGTCAGGGTTTCTTTTAGCTTTTAGGTCAATATCTCGGGAGGTACGGACTTGCACAAGAAAGAAATTGTACCGTCGAAAAGGAAGTCGCAAGGACAACCTACAAAAAAAATTCAAAACGATCCGAAAGGAGCTCTTAAAATTCACTTTATCCGAATTTTGTGTGGACGGTATCCGAAGGAGTGGACCGATATAGTCTATATTCGAACCCGATATATAACTGGAAGGAAAAATTCGATGTGAAATGTTTGGATGAAATCAATTACTCCCTTCGAGAGTTATCGTTCACACCATTTTACACAAAAATGTTGAACTTTTGTGGGGAAGGTACCAGAAGGAGTGGACCGATATGGCCCATCTTCGAACTTAAACTAAGTTTGGACAAAATATTACGATACCCAAAATTTGGTTCGAATCGGTTGAACCGTTCGTGCGCCCCAGCCAGATAGACAGACAAATGGACGAACATGGCTAAATCGACTCCAAATTGTCTGATCGCATCAAAGAAACAAAAAAATCAAAATTAATAACTTGTTTGTTTTTTGTTTTTATCTGGCCTCGAGCCTATACAAGTTATAAGAAAATAATATAGTCCAAAGGTCAACAATAATTATTAAAATAGTTAAAGGTTAAAGGTTTTTTTTATATCAAAATGTATTTTATAGGTCTAGGCTAATAACACTATGCAACACTGAAAATGCAAACAACTTCTAGTATGCATTTTTAGAAAGTACATATTTAGATTACAAAAACCCTATTAGGGTTTTGTTCTGTCAAATCCAGTTCGGATATTATAGCCTCATCTAAACCGGGCTAAATCTACACTTTTTTGCATTTATCAGGCCTTTATCTCAGAAACGAATAGGAATTTCGCCTTACTGTCTTAGGTAATATTGTAGCCCTAAACTAGTAGAACATATCTTTTGAAAAAAAAAAAAAAAACAAATAAGAAAAAATCCATCTATGGCATAAAAATCTATAAAATATAGAAAATTTTACATAATTCCTCAAATTCTGGTCAGTATAGGCTAAACTATTGGGAGTTGAACCAAGTAACCTTTTACAAAAATCTTCCAAATAAAGTTCTCAATAGTTCTTTAGAACATTCTGAAACTCTAAAATGATTACTTCATGTTGTTTCAGCGGTATTTTGCATCATATCTTTACAGTTTATTCTCGCATTTCGGATTTCACCACATTATTGACATTTTTGTTAAATCGTCGTTGAAAAATGTACTGAAAACAACGGCATAGGGACATTTTACAACAATGACATGTTCTGAAGAGTTGTGTATTACATTCTAGGGAATATTTTTCCAAAAGTGAATATTCAGAAAAAATTAACGGTTTTGGAGATACGATGCAAAATGTATAAAAATTGTGGAATTTTTGCATATATTTTGAAATTTGAGGCAATAAATGTAGTTTTTCGAGTTCATTATTTCTCCAAATATTTTATTCTTGTGCTTATCTACAAATTTGCTTCAGAAGTCAGAAGAAGATTCGCATTGGTTTCAGATATATAGCCCCGAATTTCTTTAAAAACTCAATATTTAACCATGTTTAGATGGGACCATAAAATCCGAGCTGCATCTGACATAACAAAACCCAACTAGGGTTTCTTGTCGTTTGGGTCTGTACTTTCAAAAAATCCTCAGTTCGAATTGTTTGCACAAGATCACCTTAAAAATGTTGCACAGTGTAACCCGACTGCTAAGCTAAACATTTATTGTTCTTTTTGGCGAGCGCACACAGTATGGTCTTATCCCACATAAGATAAAATGGGACCTGGGACTCCGACAACCAAGTGACACGGTTGCCGGCGTCTTAGCGTTTTAAGCCACCATCAACTTGTCAAAGATTCCGATGAAAAATATTGGTGATCAAAATCTTCTGATACAGAAGGAAAAATACTAATAAAGGTGGAAAAAAGTTGCCTAAGTATTTGTAATAAAGCACTGAGAAATAGGGTTAAGATTTGGAAATTAATAACTATCATTAAAATAAATAAATAATTCGAATATACAATTTTCGAATGATTTGTGGTATAATTGCTAGTTTCCAAGCTTAGATTTCGTCCACCCATTAAAATAACATTCTAATATGCCTGATGATCGGTCTAACCACCCGTGAAATGTAGCATAATGGTTGAATGTTTTGGGCTTCGGTGGATTGCTAATTTTTTAATATACGCCTTAGGTCATAACAACTCAACTCGAAAGAGGATTAATTCAGAAATCCAGGACGTTGTCATGTTACCCACCATGTAATTTTAAGAATATACAGGGTGTTTTTTTAAGCCCGATAGAACTTGAAATTGTAAAAAATAACACACAAAATTAAATTGTAATCAAATTTTTTTTTTTTATTCGAAAGATCAATACGTGACATTAATATTTGAAAATGATTTCGGGCATATGGGCACCGCGGCTGTTCTTGACGAAGTGCATTCTGGACGTCCAATTTTTGGCCACTTTTTCGAGCACTGCTGGCCGTATGTCACGAATAACACGAACAATGCTGGCCTCCAAGGCATCAATTGTTGCTGGTTTTTCAGCATAAACCAGTGACTTCACGTAGCCCCACAGGAAATAAACGAGAGGTGTCAAATCGCACGACCTTGGAGGCCAATTGACAGGTCCACTTCTCGAAATCAACTTATCGCCAAATTTTGATTTCAATAAGTCGATGGTTGCGTTCGCCGTATGGCACGTAGCGCCATCCTGTTGAAACCACATCTCCTCCGGATCAATGTCATCCATATTTTCAAACAAAAAATCATTGATCATGGTGCGGTAAGGATCTCCATTGACCGTAACGCGAGCTCCGGCCTCATTTTTGAAGAAATAAGGTCCGATGATGCCACCAACGTGAAGACTGCACCATACGGTGCATTTTTCTGGATGTAATGGAGTCTGTAGGGTCTCTTGTGGATTGGTCTCACTCCATATGCGGCAATTTTGCTTATTAACAAACCCGTTAAGCCAAAAATGCGCCTCATCGCTGAACACAATTTTGCGATAAAACAACGGGTCATTTGCCAACTGCTCTAGAGCCCAATCGTAGCGTAATTTCGTAGCGTTGTTCAAGCGTGAGTCTATTCATGATGATTTGTCAGAGTATACTGAAACAAATAAAAAAAAAGTTTCATCAAAATTTAATTTTTTGTGTTACTTTTTACAATTTAAAGTTCTATCTAGCTTAAAAAACACCCTTTATTTAATTCGACAACATTTAATTATTGGAGTGATATATATTTCGTATTTAGTTTTTTTTATTATAATAAAATAAACATTGAATCAAATCCTTTTAAATAATGGCTTCAAATGGTTTTTTTGTGTCAAATTCCACAAATTAAGTTTTCTTAACGACGACATTGTCTTTCACAGGCTGCCTTGCTGCAATGACGATTGTTGTTGCCACGACATCCTCTGTAGCGCATCTCTTTGCATTGTCTATCTCTGGGATCATAGTACCACATGGTACGTGGGGTACAGCGTCTACCACGAGTTCCTAAGTCTCTGGGTCCTTGGCAAGATGGATTTCCTAGAAAAAGTCCACTTTAGTTAATAGATTGCTACTACTTTTAAAGAGATGACAACTTACTTGGTCTTCCAACACAGCTTTGTGCACTGACACAGGCCAACAATGCGAATATTGCAATAATTATCGATTGTAACTTCATTATGTTGATGATATAACTTTGAGGTTGTTGTAAAGCTTCAAGTGACAGAAACCTGAATGTGATGATTTTTCCAGCTCACTGGTGAGTTTTTATAGCATGTCGAAATATTTTGTAATTAGATGAGTTCAATACCTACATCCATTATTTTCTTTTTAACAAATGTTTTTACGCAATTTTGTACATTTTTAAATCCATACAATTTCCCTTGTTATTGTACAACAGCTACAAAGGAACAAATATTTTTCGACAAGTTAACACTTCGACATCTGTAATAAATTAATTGAATAGCAAAACTGTTTTATAAAAGAAATTAAGAAATCAGATTTTTATTGTAAATTTGCATTGGATTGTTTTGAAATATCTGGTATCTTTTATACATCACATTGTTTTAACACTACAATTATTATTTACTCAAAAATTGTCACAATTCGTAAACAAAAGAATGTCATCCTTTATATTCTGAAATACGAATGGCAATGGGAATATTCCATGTGGAATCTTCTCCCACTATATAAATCAGCACTTGGTTTTAGGTAGTCATCACGTCGTTGCATATCACTCCAGCTGTACAACCATCGCCATTTACTAAAAAAATTATGAATTTCCAAGCCATAATTATTGCACTATTCGCCTTACTGGCCTGCGTAAGTGCCCAAGCCTGTGTTGGAAGACCAAGTAAGTTGTCATCTTTTCTATTTTAAATTTTTATTTTAACTATGGTGGCCTTTTCCAGGAAATCCATCTTGCCAAGGACCCAGAGACTTAGGAACTCGTGGTAGACGCTGTACCCCACGTACCATGTGGTACTATGATCCCAGAGATAGACAATGCAAAGAGATGCGCTATAGAGGATGTCGTGGCAACAACAATCGTCATTGCTCCAAGGCAGCCTGCGAAAGACAATGTCGTCGCTAAGAAAATCGAAAAATTGGGAAATATGTTGATGCTTCGTTAAAAAAATATTCTGAATCTTTACAAACTGAAATTTTTATTTGAATTTTCTTATATTAAATTTTTTTTGAATACATTATTTGAAACGAATATTTATTTTTTTCATTATATACAGAACGACAGTAGGCCTTCTTATGGGATACTAGTAGGCTCTCTAATCAAAGATCAGTAGGTTTTCCCATAGAAGACCAGGTCGTCTTATCAAACACCAGTAGATTTTCTTATAGAAGACCAGTAGGGTTTCTTATCAAAGACAAATAGGTCTTCTTATCAAAGACCATTAGGTTATCTTACAGAAGACTAATAGAACCCCATGTAGAAGACAAGTAGGTCTTTTTATAGAAATCCAATAGATCTTCTTATCAACGACCAGTAGGGTTTTTTGTCGAAGACCAGTAGATCTTCTTAGAGATGACAAGTAGGTCTTCTTATAGAAGACTAGTAGGTCTTCTTATAGTAGACCAGTAGATTTTCTATTCAAATATCAGTAGGTCTTCTTATAGAAGGTCATTTGTTCAACTTATAGATGGGCAGTTGGTCTCCTTATAGAGGTCCAGTAGGTTTTTATACCCTCCAACATAGTATGGGGTATGTTTGTAATACATCGAACTAACTAACCATATAACGATACCACCGATTTAAGGTATTTTGAGGATTTTAGCTACCGAATGGATTTTGACCGGACTAGCTGAAATTTGACATTTGAGGTTCTCAGTGACCAAAAAATTTCTCCACTAAAAATTGCCAAGATAGGTCCAGGTTTTGCTATAGCCCCCATATAACGGTATCTCTCGATTTAAAGTATGTTGATGCTTTTAGCTACATTTTCTGACCGAATTAGCTGATATTTGACATTTTAGGTTCCCTGACCAAAACTCTTCTCCACTAATAATAGGTCCAAAATAGGTCCACTAGTGGGTATATTACACTGCCTCCCGATTTATGGTATTTGAGGCTTTAAGCTACATTTTTTGACCGAGAAGCTTTAATTTGACATTCGAGGTTTTCAGTGGTCCCGAAACAATTCCACCAGAAATCGTCAGTATAGGTCCATATAACGGTACCCCTCGATTTTCGGTATTTTGAGGATTTTAGCTACAATTTTTAGCCGAACTAGCTGTAATTTGACACTTGAGGTTTTCAGTGGTCACGACATTTCTCCACCAAAAATCGTTAACATAAGTACATGTTTTGCTATAGCCCCCATATAACGGTACCCCCAATTTTCGGTATTTTGAGGACTTTTGCTACAATTTTTAATCGAACAAGCTGTAATTTGACACTTGAGGTTTTCAGGGATCACGACATTTCTCCACCAAAAATCGTTAACATAAGTACATGTTTTGGTATAGCCCTCATATAACGGTAACCCGATTTTCGGTATTAGAGGGTTTTAGCTACATTTTTTAACCGAACTAACTATAATTAGACACTTGAGGTTTTCAGTGGTCAGGAAACTTCTCCACCACAAATAGTTAACATAAATCCATGTTTAGGTACAACCCCCATATAACGGTTCCCCCGATTTTCTGTATTTTGGCGATTTTAGCTACAATTTCCAACCAAACTAGCTGTAATTTGGCACTTGAGGTTCTCAGTGGTCCCGAAACTTCTTCACCACAAATGGTCCACATAGGTGCAGGACCTTGCCATTTCCGATATTTTGAGGAATTTAGCAACAGTTTTAGCAATTTTTTAATTTGACGTTTGAAGTTCTCAGTGGTCCGGAAACTCCTCCACCAAAAATCATCCACATAGGTCCATGTTTTGGTATATCCCACATATAAAGTTACCAACAGATTGAAGAAATTTTTAAATAAATTTTTTGACCAAATTATAGCATTTTTGGACCTAACAGGAAACTAAATTTAGCCATTTAATTCAGAATATTTTATAATGGAGGGTATAAAAAGTTCGGCCTGTACGAACTTAATGTTTTTATTAAAGCTAGCAGGTCTTCCTATGGAAGACCAGTTGGTCTTTTAACAGAAGACTAGTAGGATTTTTTATAAAAGACCAGTAGGTCTTCTAACAGAAGACCAGTTGGTCTTCTTATAGAGGACCAGTAGGGTTTCTTATCATAGACGAATAGATCTTTTGTGGGTTGTCTTAAAGAAGACCAGTAGGTATTTTTATCAAAGACCAGTAGGTCTTCTTATACTTATCAAACATGACTTGGTCTTCTTATAGAAAACCAATAGGTCTTTTTACAGAAAAAAGCAGACCTAAACATAAGACTAATAGCCTCTTATACTGGTTTTCTATAAGAAGACTTTCCGGAAGATCTTCTTGTCTTCTAAAGATCTTTTTTCTTATATACGAAAACCTCTTGGGTTTCTATAAGAATATCTACTGATCTTCTATAATAATGTATACAGTTATTTTATAGCAGAACAACTTGTCTTCAATAAAAGGATCTACTCTTCCTTGAAAAGAAAACTTACTGGTCTTCTATAAGAAGGCCTACTCATATTCTAGAAGCAGACTTACTTATAAGATGGCCTGCTAGTTTCCCTTAAAAAACCCAGCAAACCAAATGTCGGATGTGCGACACGTCTGAACAATTTCGGAAGCAACGTCGTTCAGATTTCGTTCCGATTTCTAAACGATTTTTCGGAGCGGAAATAGTTCAGATTTTGTACCGATTTCGTTCAGATTTCGTTAAGAAATCGGATCGAAATCGATACGATGTCGCTCCGACATTTCGTTCAGAAATCGTTACGGTTCTGGATCAGATATCGGACGAATGGTTTGCTGGGAAAGTTTCCCATTAGAAGGCCTACTGTCGTTCTGTGAGTAATTAAAATAAGAAACATTTGTTTCAAATAATTTATTCTAAAAAAAAGAAAAAAATATAGTCTAACAAAATTCAAATAAAAAAATTAAATTTGCAAATATTCAGAATATTTTTTAAGCGAGGCATCAACATATCAAAATTGTGCCAGGTATTCTTAACGACGACATTGTCTTTCGCAGGCTGCCTTGGAGCAATGACGATTGTTGTTGCCACGACATCCTCTGTAGCGCATCTCTTTGCATTGTCTATCTCGGGGATCATAATACCACATGGTACGTGGGGTGCAGCGTCTACCACGAGCTCCTAAGTCCCTAGGTCCACGGCAAGATGGATTTCCTGGAAAAGGGCCGCACAGTTAAAATAAAAATTAAAAATAGAAAAGATGACAACTTACTTGGTCTACCAACACAGGCTTGGGCACTTACGCAGGCCAGTAAAGCAAAAAGTGCAATAATTATGTCTTGGAAATTCATAATTCCTTTAGTAATTGGCGATGGTTGTACAGCTGGAGTGATTTGGAACGATGTGATAACTACCTAAAACCAAGTACTGATTTATATAGTGGGAGAAGATTGCATATGGAATAATCCCACTGCCATTCGTATTTCGGAAAATAAAGGATGAGATTCTTTTGTTTACGAATTGGGACAATTTTTGAATAAATAATAATTATGTGTTTAAAACAATGCGATGTATAAAAGACACCAGATAATTCAAAACAATCCAATGCAAATTTACAATAAAAATCTGATTTCTTAATTTCTTTTATAAAACAGTTTTGCTATTCAATAACTTTATTACAGATGTCGAACTGTTAATTTGACGAAAAACAAAAATATTTGTTCCTTTGTAGCTGTTGTACAATAACAAGGGAAATTGTATGGATTTAAAAATTTACAAAATTGCGTAAAAACAATTGTTAAAAAGAAAATAATGAATGTAGGTATTGAACCCATGTAACAACAAAATATTTTGGCATGCTATAAAAACACACGAATGAGCTGGAAAAATCATCACATTCAGGTTTCTGTCCCTCGAAGCTTTACAACAACCACAAAGTTATATCAGCAACATCATGAAGTTACAAGCGATAATTATTGCAATATTCGCATTGTTGGCCTGTGTCAGTGCACAAAGCTGTGTTGGTAGACCAAGTAAGTTGTCATCTTTTCTATTTTAAATTTTTATTTTAACTATGGTGCTCTTTTTCAGGAAATCCATCTTGCCAAGGACCCAGAGACTTAGGAACTCGTGGTAGACGCTGTACCCCACGTACCATGTGGTACTATGATCCCAGAGATAGACAATGTAAAGAGATGCGGTACAGAGGATGTCGTGGCAACAACAATCGTCATTGCTCCAAGGCAGCCTGTGAAAGACAATGTCGTCGTTAAGGAAACTTAATTTGTGGAATTTGACACGAAACAACAATTTGAAGCCATTACTTGGATGTTTATTTTATTATAATTAAAAAAAAAAACTAAATACGAAATATATATCACTATAATAATTAAATGTTGTCGAATTAAATATATTCTAAACATGACAAAGTCATGGATTTCTATTGATTCTTCTTTTTAGGTTTTGAGCAAACGTGTGGCGCGCGTTCGTCAAGAAGAACCATAAACTCTTAGCTTGGCCGTCGGTTTATTAACCTAGACCTATAAAATACATTTTGATATGAAAAACCCACGCTGCTCTTACAGCAACTTTAAATGGAAGGTGCTTATACCTGGGAAGTTTTTGTGGATTCTGAAACTACAATGTTCATAGATGAGAAAAATCAAAAAACAAAAAAAAAAATCGTCGGAGCGCTTTTTAAATAAATCGCGATTCATGTTGACATTTTTAGTGTTTTTTTTAGGTTTTCACGATTTTGCTTGGAAATCGCAATTCCTATCGGAATAAGACTAAATAAAGTGTTGTAGCTATGAAAATTCTCCACAAGATTGTCCTTTGTGGTATTTTCGTAGGGTTTAGCGTTATTGAGATATAGTAGTTCAAATTGGGACAATGCACTGACTGTATCGTCTGCTTATACAACAGTGTCATTACTACAATTTCCCAACTTAAACTTATATATCTCAAAAATGGTAAAAGCTAGGAAAAAGATACGAAAGTCAAACTTGTAGAGAATTTGCACAACTACAACATTTTCTTCAGTCACGTTCCGATATTACTTGCGGTTTTCAAGCAAACTCCCGAAGTCCTGTGAAAAAAATCTGAATGATTAATCTGAACTTCTATATCTCAAAAACGGTAAAACCTACGAAAATATTATGCATGCCAATCTTGTACAGAATTGTCGATACTACAACATTTTCTTTTGTCCCATTTCGATAGGACTTGCGGTTTCCAAGCAAAATCGTGAAAACCTAAAAAAACCTAAAAATGTGAACTTTGTATTAAACTTTTTATTTAAAAATCCCTCCAACGATTTTTTCTTGTTTTTGGATTTTTCTCACCTTTGAACATTGCTGTTTTAAAATCCACAAAAACTTCCCAGGCGTAAGCGGTTTTATTAAAAGTTAGTTAAGGCGCACCATGTATGTCATTGTATTATAAGGTCGCGATACAGTTGATACATTGCACAGTGGCCAATTTCCCAAAAACCTGGCCAAAAATCGAAAAAACCATTGCATCAATTTACCCTAAATAGTGTCAAATATTGTTTACAGGAGTCCACTGCGTGTAGTTGTGCAAACATATATACGTTTATTGTTTAGTAAGTGGGTATAAAAGGGGGCCAAAGTGACCCCATTTAGAAAAAAAAATTTTCTCAATATTTAAGTTGTTTATTAAAATCTTATAATATCCAAAATAAACAGCGGTTTGTTTTTTTTTTTTTTTTGTAATTGTAATTAAAGGTATGCGAAACGTATTCAAAACGTTCAGTGTCGCGAATGAAGTGCGCGTTTTCAATAATTGATATTTGTACTTGTTAATTTTTTTTTAAGATAAATTTTCACAAAGAGCGATGAAAATAGTTATGAGTAAGATCGAGTTGGGCTATGTAACTTATCATTTCATAAAAAGGGAAGAGTTTTTTACCAAATTACATCGAAACATCCTGCCCATATTTGCCCTTCTCGTTTTTATGCCACATTTTGTCTTGCAGGTATATGAAGAAAAGACAAAAAAATTAAAAAATTTTTTTTAAGCTACATGAAAGATTTTTGGTACATAGATTGGGAAAAAATCCCATTCTTAAATCTGTCCGAGATACTAATTTTGGTTGTTGCGCGCAAAAGTTATGGCGGTTTCAATTCTGATAAAAAGAAAAAAATCTTTAAAAGACTCTAATCATTATATTGAGTAACTCTCTTAATTAGGGGCTCCCTACATACTATATGTTTACTGAGGTCCAATAACTTTAGTGAAAAAGTCTATGTAACTCTACGTCGAAGCAGTTTAATAATTTAGACGAAGTTTTAGCTTTACCAGTTGAGGAAGCAAATTTGCGGTATGGTTTAGCGACATTACATGCCTGGATCCACTTTATGGAATATTTCTTGCATGTAGGATATAAATTAGAAAACAAAAAGTGGCAAGCGCGATCAAAAGAAGATAAAAGTAGATTGGAAGAAAGAAAACGGGAAATACAGAAGAGTTTCAAGCAGCAATTGGGGCTTATTATTGACGCGCCAAAAGTTGAACAGCAATGATGGTAACACGGCGCGAAGGTTTTTACCGATTCGACGAAATCCGCCGAAATTTTAGGTTAAGATGCCGAATGCCTTAACCGGGCTCACGTGTTTTATCTTGTGGTTTCGCAGTAGATATTAATCTTTTTAAGCAATACTGCTTGGATACTGCAAAATTATTAATAACAAATTATCGGTGGTATTACATGCCCACATAAATTCATGAAGTACTCATTCATGGTTTTCTCATTGTTGAGTGGGCACCACTACCCATCGGTCACCTTTCCGAAGAAGCTCAGGAGTCCAGGAATAAAGATATTAAGAAATATCGAGAAAACTTTTCTCGGAAATCATCTAGAATAAACACAGTGACGGATATAATGAACTGGTTACTTGTATCCTCGGATCCTCTCATTTCAAGTCTACGTTCAGACCGTTCAAAAAAAATCAATAATCTATCCTCAGCTGCTATTAAATTACTATCTGCTACCGTCATTGGGAATGCTGAGCTAGTAACCATAAATCCCAATATAGATTCTGAATCATCAGACGAGTGCGAGTCTGACAGCGAATAGTAATAACTTTTTGTGTGTATTTTCAGAAATTATATAATATACATATGTTTATTATTTGGCCATTTTCATCATATTTATAATTATTATAATAACTTATAATTTTTTAAATGATCAAAAATAATATGGAATAAAATTTGAAACTTCAATATCATACTTGCACGTCTTTTCTTACACAAATTGTAATTCATTGGTGACATATAGTGGAATTTAACGAAGAACATTATTGTCTTTGACGCCATTATTCCAAAATGATGTTTTGTATCACAATTTTATCTAAATTCACAAGAAGTACGACCTTAACCCTAATTTTTTTTTTCAATTTTGCATATTTCTGGAATTTAGGTAAGATATAGAGTTTTAGTGTATTCCGGGACCTATAGTAAAATTTGATGGCGAACAAATTTGTAGAATATTTTGATCCGATACGAACTCATTTAATAGGAGAAGGGACCAGAAAGACCCCCTCAATGACCGTCTAAGGGTTAAAAAATACGAAAAATGAAATCAGCGACCCGAAAAACATAAGAAACCAAGGTTAGGCTTGAATCCATTCATTTTTAGAGTTTTGGCCAGGTTTTTTGTAAAATTGCCCACTGTGCATTGTCCCAATTTGAACTTCTATATCTCTGCAAGTGGTGTCTTAGTACACGCCGTTTGGACTCGGCGATAAACTGTCTCCTTTGTCTCTTCCGAGATGTTTGTGGAACAATTATTATTATATCTCAACAACGGTAAAATTAGGTCAATCTTATAGAGAATTTTCATAGCTACAACATTATCTTTAGTACCATTTCGATAGGATTGTCTACATTTCAGCATACTTGCTTTGCACTCTAAAGGTTCGAGATCGCTTCCCAGGTCAGGCAACGAAACAACATCACATTTTTAAAATGAAAAAAATAATGTAGGCGAAATTCCTAATTATAAATTATCTAAAATCGTTCCTTTAAAAAAATAAAAATAAAAAGTTAAAATAAACAAGTAAGAACGGCGTTAAGTTCGGACGGGTCGAACTTTTTATTTCCTCCACCACGAACTGTATTGAAGTGAATAGGAACAATTAGTTTAATTTCTGAAAGTACTAAACTCTTCCTTTTATTGCAGGATTAGTACATATATTCCAACTGATAATACTCCCTTAAAAACAGCTCATATTGGGAGACATGGTTTTTCTTTCCAAAATATGGACCAATATTTACAATTTTCCGAATTGAGTGAAATACATAAATTTGGGCAATACCGACTAGACCTAAACCTGGATATTCTGGATTTGGATAGTTAACAACTTCGGAAGCACCGTTCTATGGAGGCTGTATAAAACGTTGATCTGTACCGATAAATTTCTGGAGGAAAGTTTCCTAACTCCAGCGAAGATTAAATACCAAATTTATTCCCACTGAATAATGTGTATAAACTTTAAAAATACCGCAAATTGGGAGGGACCTTTCTATATAAAAATATAAATCAATACCGGAAAATTTCAGGTGGAAAGTTTTATACCACCAACGGAGACTAAATATTAAATTTCATCCATTTCGATGGGAAAACCTTCAAAATACCGAAAATCGGGAAGTACGCTTCTATGGGGGCTATTTGAAGACATGGAGTTATACTGATAATTTTCATCTGTAATATTTTATATACCCATTACAGACTAAATACTAAATTTCAGTCATATCGGTGGTATATTGAGGCCACAACTTTCTAAATACCGGAAATCGGGAGATACCGTCCTATGGGGCTATCTGAGGACGTCGACGTATACCGGCAACCCATGACAGATTAAATACTAAATTTCAGTCATATCGGTGGTATATTGAGACCACAACTTTCAAAATACCGGAAATTGGGAGGTACCGTCCTATGGGGGCTATCTGAGGACGACTACATATACCGGCAAATTTCGAGTGGAATGTTTCATACTACTATCAACGACTTAAAACCAAATATCAGTTATTTCGGTGCGGAATTGAGGCTACAACTTTCAAAATACAGAAAATCGGGAGGTACGGGACATATATAGACAAATTTCTGAGGGAAATTTTTGTGTCCCAGTAAATTGATAAATACCAAAATTCAGCCCTTTCGGTGGAATAATGGGGATAAAACCTTTAAAATACCGAAAATTGGGCGTTTCTCCTCTCTCCTTTTCTTCCGATACCTCTCTCTTGCGCTACGCGTTGCTACCGATTATGGAGTAGCCCTATATGCCGCATTTTTCTCTGCGGTAGCAGCACGACACTCCTAGTCATACCATGGATTCCTTGGTAGAGGTCTCTGGTATCCAAGTATGGATTTTGCGGATGTTTGCATGGAGTTGGCAATATTTTGCCATTGTGCTGATATGTTATCGGGACGAGGAGTGCTTTGATTAAGCAGTTGGGCCAGTTGAGTGGAATATGCTGTGGCTATCTGTTGTGATTGCAGCTTACCGATGTCCACCTTCCGTGTTGTGTCTGCTCGTAATTTATTTGCAACGTTTAGACGGGTAGGTACCTTTGCTGCAACAAGGTAGTGGTCCGAATCTATGTTTGCTCCTCGGAACGATCGTACATCCAACACGTTCGATGAATTTCTTCCATCTATCACAACATGATCAATTTGATTACTTGTTCTTTGGTCTGGAGACAACCAGGTGCCCTTATGTATATCGAGACATTAAAATCTGGTACTGCTAACACCATGTTTTTTACAGCTGGAGAGTCTATCAGCCTCATACCATTGTCTGATGTTTCACTGTGGAGATTGAATTTTTCGACTGTTGGGCCAGAGATATTCCCCCTTGCAATTTTGGCATTAAAATCGCTTGGAATAATGGGCAGGACAACGGTCATAAGTTTCTTCTTAGCGCTCGTAAAATATATCTTTGGTCCGTTCGTCCTTGTCTTCAGTATCTTCAGCATTAGCGCAATTAGAGCTGATGTTGCAGAATTTTGCTTTTAATCGAATTGCAGCGAGTCTTTCATTCACTGGGGTGAAGCTGGAGACCAGATGTTTAACATCCGACCAACTACAAATCAGCAACCCAACTCATGCTTTGTGTCATGGCAGCTATAATACTGTGCGGCCTTGTTCTTTTCATGTACATCTGCCAATGCGTAAACTGCACCTTCTCTATAAAGAGTGCGAACATTCCAGGTGCTGATTCGCCGATCGTTATCCTTAAAACGTTTGCGGGATTCGTCATCTTTAGAGGGGTTTGTTTTTCTTTTCTTTCGTTTTTTCATAGTAGGCTGCTTTTTCGAGGGGAGTGTTACTAACCCGACGCCCACACCCAAGTTTTTAATGTTCTTATGGGTGTTAAAGGAGTGACACCACGGGGAGGTCAGTGTCCACTTGAGGTGAAAGAGGGACCAAGATAAATCCTGGGCTTTGCCATGTTAAAGCCGGTCATTACCGTTCCTTGGTACTTTTCATCCCTTCCTTGGTATCTTTCATTATGAGGCTATAACCTTGAAACTACCAAAAATCGGGAGGTAACGTTCTATGGGGGCTATATCAAAACGTGGAGCGATGTAGACCATTTTCAATACCAAACATCCTAGGAATAATATAAACTTCTATACCAAATTATAAAGCTTTATCTTAAAAATTACGAGCTGTATCTTGATTTCAACAAACGAACGGGCGGACTGACCGACATGGCTATTTCGACTTAGAATTTTATGCTGATCAAAAATATGTACATACATACATATATACTTTATTGGCTCTTCAACGAATATTTCGATGTGTTATAAAAATCAGGCGTGTAGTTATACCCTCAGCCTTTAGGCTAAAGAGGGTATTTACACTTCGATACGGCCAAAAATGTGCCTCATCGAAATAATGGTTTTAGACCCCAAGTATGTTTGTACGATATCCGTTTCAGACAATTTTGAGTAGATCTAGCAATGTCCGTCCGTCTGTCTGTCTGTCTGTCTGTCCGTCTGTCTGGCTGGCTGGTGCGCACGATAACTCTCGAACGGATCAATCGATTCGGTTCAAATTTTGGGTATTGAAATATTTTGTCCAGATTCGATTTAAGTTCGAAGATGGACCATATAGGTCCACTCCTTCAGGTACCTCCCCCACAAATGTTCAAAAATTGTCGCAAAACTTGTGCGCACGATAACTCTTGTAGGGAATAACCGATTTGGTCCATACTTTGCACATCGTGTAATTTCTACTAAACTTAGATGAGGTTCCAATATGGACTCAATCGGTCCACTCCTTCAGATACCTCCCACACAAAATTTCGGAAAAGTTCGGTTTAGAACATGGTCTCGAATCTCTTTGATTTTTGTTTACGCAAGTTGTATTCGCTGTCCTTTATACGACGCTGTAAGTTTCATTAAGGGCAAGTCCATTCTTCCTGAGAAAATAGCCTGAAAGTTACAAAAAACCCTATGACACCGTGTGTAGTGGTTGGAGCGCAAGATAACTCTCGAACGAATCTACCGATTCGGTCCAAAATTTGGCTTTTGTAATATTTTGTCCAAACTTAGTTCAAGTTCAAAGATGGATTATATCGGTTCACTCCTTCCGGTACCTCCCCCACAAAAGTTCGAAAATGTTCGGAAAATTTGTGCGAACGATAACTCTTGAAGGAAGTAAACGATTTGGTCCATACTTTGCACATTATGAAATTTCTACCAGACTTAGATGAGGTTCCAATATGGACTCAATCGGAAAACTCCTTCGAGTACCTCCCACACAAAATTTCGGAAAAGTTCAGTTTAGGACCTGCTCTCGAATCGCCTTGGTTTTTGTTGTAACATCTTGTATTCACTGTCCCCTATACGAAGGTACAAGTTTCCTCAGGGGCAAGTCCATACTTCCTGAAAAAATAGCCTTAAAGTTGAAAAACAAACCCTATGACGCCATGTTCCTGGGTGGAAGCGCAAGATAATTCTCGAACGGAAATTCCGATTCCGGCCAAAATTTAGCCTTCGTAATATTGTTTCCAAACTTAGTTTAAGTTCGTAGATAAGCCATATCAGTCCACTCTTTCAGGTACCTACCCCACAAAAGTTCAAAAATATTCGGAAAAATTGTGCGCACGATAACTCTTGATGGGAGTGACCGATTGGATCCATACTTTACACATTCTCATATATCTACCAGATATAGATAAGGTTCGAATATGGACTATATTTGTCCACTCCATCCCGTACCTCCCACACAAAATTTTGGATAAGTTCACTTTAAGACCTGCTATTGAATCACTTTGATTTTTGTTGAAGCAACTTACATTCGCTGCCACAATTACGATGGTAAAAGTTGTTTCAGGGGCAAGTCCATACTTCTTGAGAAAACAGCCCGAAGGGTGTAAAAACCCCCTATGGCACCCCCATGGTCTATGACGGTCCATTCCTGTATGTACCTTTTCCGCAATATTTTTGAACTTAATCCTAATCAACATTTTTGTCGGTTCATACGACCAAAATTTTGAAAGCCCCTAAATACATAAGTTTTTTGTGAAAAAGTGTTTTAATTTGCACAGGCTGAGGGTATATCTCTGTCGGCAAAGCCGACTGATACTTTTTAACTTGTTACATTATAACTTTGACCTAATGAAATGACACTGTAGGCTTCTTCATATCAACTATACGTTCAATATCTATTGTTTACCATGTCAATGGTGGCACAAAGAGGAACTTATTGAACAAAGTAATGTGTGGAGAGAGGAATGGCTTAATCAAATGCTTGAATACTATACGAACATGTGTGAGGATGTGTTGCCAATACGCATTGGCTGGTGCAAACAAGAATTCATTCAATCGTCTAATTGTATGCTGTGAGTACACAGTAGATACATACATACATACATACATACATCTGAGATCAATAAAATTCCAAAAGAATCGTATAGCTAGCCGCCAATTGTGTAAACAAACAAACAACAACACCACCAACATAAAGTATTATTTTGTTGCTGTTGTTCTCCGTCTATGACGACTCAAATATCGTGTTATTGCTTTACTGTGTTTGTTATTCTGTTTATGTTGTTGCTGTTGTGTGGTTAGTTGGTGGCGTTTAATGAGAACAACTTGGGTTGCCACCAGATGTGTATGTGTTATATCCGTGCGATTGTTATTATTGCGGTTGCAACTGTTTTTTTTTTTTGCTGCTGTTGTTTTTATTTTGTTTATTTCTGAATTATTTACTTTTCCGTATATTTATTTATTTTTCATGTCATTTACGCGTGTTTTTTTCACGAACTTTTCTCCTTCATTAATTCAATTCACTTTTTATGCCTTTTGTACAATTCAATTCAGTTAAAATTTCCATCATTTCATTGATGCAGTGTTCATAAAAAAGGAATTGTCTGTGTCCATAGTTTTATTTTTATTTAATGCGGATGCTTTTGATTGATTCTATTGTGTTCAGATAAAAGATTATAAATTACGAAGGAGGAAAATAATAAGAGGAAAAAATTAAATAAATTTGCTTTAACTTTCATAAACTCTTGACCAAAAAAGCCCGTTTTTCATATAAAAACACGTAGGACAATATAATACAATGTCCCCCTTTTAATTAGTGAACAAGTAACAAATTATAAATCAGCTTTGCCGACAGAGATAAATCCTCAGCCTGTGTGAAGTGACACGTCTATGGATAAATCGATTACCGGCTACACAACCGATATCTGATTTTGTGTCCCATCGAAATAATGGCTTTATTTGGACGTATGAATTTGAGGAGAAAATATCAAGAATTTTTGGCTATTTATCTTAACGATAGAAGACGTTCGGAATAAATGCTTACGTTTTGCTAATAAATTTGATTTGGATTAAAGCACAAAAGTGTCGAAATTTTCGGTATACCTGAAGGAATGGGGCTATGTTCGATAATAAAAGTAGATCTTGCTTTAGGAAAGATTCCCTTCTTATATATCGCACTCACCAGCCATTTGATTATCACCGTTGGATTTAGAGCTATGTCAGGAAGCGTAGAGTTTCTCCCGCAAAACATAATATCGCTTCGGTAAAAAATTCAAAATGATTTATACAAAGGCCTTAAACTGCACTTTAGTTATAGGTTGGACATTTGTGAGGGAGACATATGTATGTGTGAATATTAGGCCGGGGCGATTTGAAAACCTTAATGGGCCCTTCGCGTTTCTGATTCCTGGGGTTGAACTGAGCAAAAAGTCTACTGGACCATATATCTACCGTGAAAATCGAGCCTCCCGATTTTGACTTTAAGTTTTTTATTGACGTTTTTTGGATATTTTGGCATATAACAGCCAAACCATTGAGATTTTCGATCCAACACAAAGACAAACATTGTAGCCAAGACAGTAATTGAAAACTCTCTAATACATCGCAAAAGCATTGGAAGGCTCCTTCAGGCAGTTTTGGCCTTAAGAATGTGCAAACTTTTCGGAAAATGTCGATAAATGACATTGTGGTACAAAATTTGACCCGAAAAATATTCGAGTGTTCTGATGCAAAATTATATCGCGTTGGGATCCATGGACAACGACAATGCCTTTATTTCGTTTGGGTCACTTCGTTTAATTTTTTTATAACGGTAAAAGTAGTGAAAATCTGGGTTTCTTACATTTTCAAATTTAAAGGGGCATATCTTATTTTTTCCACAACGGATTTCTTTTGATCCTTCTTCCTTTTAAAGGGGTGAATAATGTCTTTTGAATAAACTATTATTTTTTTAAATCGGTTAACAAATAGCTAAGTTATAGTGGTTTGTGTCTGAAAAACCCCACAAAAAGCCTATAAAGGAATTTCTCATAATTTTCAAAAATATGATGTTTTTTTTTGTTTTGTTCAATATTTATTTTGAAAATTATGAGAAATTCCTTTATATGTTTTTTGTGGGGTTTTTCAGACATAAAACACTATAACTTAGCCATTTGTTAACCGATTTAAAACAATAATAGCTTATTCAAAAGACATTATTCACCCCTTTAAAAGGAAGAAGGATCAACAAAAATCCGTTGTGAAAAAAATAAGATATGCCCGTTTAAATTTGAAAATGTAAGAAACCCCGATTTTCACTACTTTTACCGTTATAAAAAAATAAAACGAAGTGACCCAAACGAAATAGAGGCATTGACATTGTCCATGGATTCCAACACAATATAATTTTGCATCAGAACACTTGAATATTTTTCGGGTCAAATTTTGTAGCACAATGTCATTTATCGACATTTTCCGAAAAGTTTGCACATTCTTAAGGCCAAAACTGCCTGAAGGAGCGTTCCAATGCTTTTGCGATGTATTAGAGAGTTTTCAATTACTGTCTTGGCTACAATGTTTGTCTTTGTGTTGGATCGAAAATCTCAATGGTTTGGCTGTTATATGCCAAAATATCCAAAAAACGTCAATAAAAAACTTAAAGTCAAAATCGGGAGGCTCGATTTTCACGGTAGATATATGGTCCAGTGGACTTTTTTGCTCAGTTCAATCCCAGGAATCAGAAACGCGAAGGGCTCATTAAGGTTTTTTTCCTTCCACACAAATCGCCCCACCCTAATGAATATGTTGTTCGATGCAGTCCCTCTGGGACGTTGACGTACACTTGAAAGAAATTATACGACGTACAAAGTTTTGGTCAAATCGAATACTCATTTCGAAAGTTATCGTTCTCAACAGTCATTTTTTAGAGCTCTTGATCCATTATATCAGGAAAAAACAGACGACGGTACAGTTTGTGGAAGTAGTATTGAACCGATATAGTCTATATTACATACTGATATTGTTTTAAGAAACAATGCAATGAGCAAAGTTTGGACCAATTCGGACCATTTAAGCAAATATTTTTTAACTTTTGCGCGGGAGGTACCCGTAGAAGTGGGCCGATATGGACAATCCTTGAGCATCAATCGCTCCTTGGACCCAATCGCTCGAACCAACAACAACAACATTGTGGACATCGAAGATTTTCCCGCCTTTCTGACCATTTCCTGAGGAAGTCCATGCTTCCCCTGAAAATAACTTGTACCTTCGTAGTGGCAGCAGCGAATATAATTTGTTACCACAAAAGTCAAAGAGATTCAGGGGCAGCTCTTGAACTGAACTTTTCCGAAATTTTGTATGGGAGGTATCTGAATGAGTTGACAAATATAGGCTATATTCCAAACTGATATATGTCTCGAAGAAATATTACGATGTGTAAAGTATGGAACAAATCGGTTTCTGAAATCGAGAGCGATAGCTCACACCACTTTACAAAAAAAATTGAACTTTTGTGGGAGAAGTACCCGAAGGGTTTAAACGACATGGCCCATCTTCGAACTTAGACTAAGTTTGGACAAAACATGCAAATGCCATATTTTGAACGAATTGGTTGATTAGTTCGAGAGTTATCATGCGCACCAAACAGCAAGACGGACGGATGGACGGAGTCTGAAACGAATTTCGTCCAAACGTACGCGGGGTCTAAAATCATTATATCGATAAGGTACGTTTTTGTCGTATTAAAATTTATATATCTTCGTTTATCAAAACGTGTTATCAACGTTGGGATCTAACGCCATGAGCGTTCAATCATCCACGTTCGTAATTATGTCAATACCGGCGGGAGTGCTTTCTGGAGATAACACCCTTCCTTGGGTAACTCTCCTTTTTCATTCTACGGGGTTTGGACTTCCAATTCCACGTATGACTGAATTCCACGTATATAGTTGGCGATCCAAACTAAGAAATTGTGCGCATGAGCAGAAATGTTGTCCCTTCCGCGTAAACTGTAAACAAATCTGACAACCATATTAAAAAACTTTTCTACTCTCTTCAACTGCTCATCAGTTGTAGCTGATATAAACTAAATGCCATAACAAATAACTGACATTAGCAGTGCGTGAGCCAGATACCTTTTAACAAAGAGGGGCAGGTAGAACTCAGTGCTATATAATTTTCGAAGAACATTTATGATCTTAGGAAACAAAGCATCAATATGTGCAGAAAATTCAAATTTAGAATCAATAATGACACCTAGACACTTCATCTTGTCCACAAAATGTATAGGGGAACCATCAATAGTGGGACCAAATATCATCGACTTAGATTTAGAAACATAAATCACCAAATTGTTGCTATCTAACCAATGTGATATGTCGCATAATGTAGAATTAATATTAGGCTGCGATTCGACAGCAGTTTTACCATTAAAGACTAGATGAATGTCATCAGCATACAAAAACGGAGTACACTGACGTCTGTGTACACTGTTGGCAATATCATTGATGTATAAAATAAACAGAAGGGAACCCAGGATTGAACCCTGGGGTACTCCACTGTATATATTACGAATATCGGAAACACTACCATTAAATGTAACGAATTGGGAGCGACCCAACAAAAAAGATGAAATTAATGCACAAGCAGATGAATCGAACAAATAATTGGATCGAAGTTTACTTATCATCTTCGAAATATTCACTCGATCAAATGCTTTGGATAAATCCAATGCAGCCAGAACTCCATTTTCACCTCTGCCAACTGTCTCTCTAATGGCATCAGTTAAATCAATCAGAAGCAATGTAGTACTAAGCCCTCGTCTGGAACCATACTGGCATGGTTTAAGAAGACGATAGTTATCAATAAAATGCTCAATTTGCACCTTTGTTAGATGTTCAGCGATTTTAGATAAGGCTGGCAAGATACTTATAGGCCTCATGTTTTCAACACCATTTAACTCCCTTTCTTTGGGCAATGGCACTACGCGTGCTACTTTCCATGCTTTTGGGAAGACTGAAGTTGTCAATATATTACTGATGAAATAAGTGATATGTCTAGAAATATATGGAAAAATAAATTTAATAAATTTTATAGGTATGCAGTCTACATCCAAGGATTGAGATTTTATCAGCGACACAAGGCTTGTAAAACATCCACCTCATAAACACAAATAAATGAAAACAACTAAAAAAGTATCAGTCGGCTTGGCCGACAGAGATATACCCTCAGTCTGTGTATATTGAAACATGTTTTTCCCAAAAAACCTATGTATTTAGAGAGGTTTAAAAATGTTGGGCGTATGAACCGACAAAAATGTTGATTAGGATTAAAGTTTTGCGCAGGAAATACTTAAAGAAATGGATCGACATTGACCATTATGGAGATGGATCTCCAGCCACTACATATGGTGCCATAGGGGGTTCTTACACCCTTCGTTCTGTTTTCTCAAGAAGTGTGGATTTGCCCCTGAAAAAACTTTTACCATCGTAGTTGAGGAAGCGAATGTAAGTTGTTTCAACAAAAATCAAAGTGATTCGATAGCAGGTCTTAAAGTGAACTTATCCGAAATTTTGTTTGGGAGGAACTGGATGAAGTGGACAAATATAGTCCATATTTGGACCTGATCTATATCTGGTTGATATATTAGGATGTATAAAGTATGGACCAAATCGGCCACTCCCCTCAACAGTTATAGTGCGAACAATTTTTCCGGCCATTTCTTAACTTTTGTGGGGAGGTACCTGAAGGACTGGACCGATATGACTTATCTTCGAACTTAAACTATGGTTGGACAAAATATTTCTAAGGCCAAATTTTGGACCCAATCGGCATATCCGTTCGAGAGTTATCTTGCGCTCCAACCACCTCACACCGTGTCATAGGGGTTTTGTGCAACTTTCAGGCTATTTTCTCAGGAAGTATGGACTTGCCCCTGATGAAACTGGTACCGTCGTATGGGGGGGGGGGAGTGAATACAAGTTGCTAAACCGAAAATCAAAGCGATTCGAGAGCAGGTCCTAAACTGAACATATCCGAAATTTTGTGTGGGAGGTACCCGAAGGAGTGGACCGATTGCGTCCATATTGGAACCTCATCTAAGTCTGGTAGACATTTCACGATTTGCAAAGTATGAACCAAATCGGATACTTACTTCAAGAGTTATCGTACGTAAAATTTTTCCGAATATTTTCGAACTTTTGTGGGGGAGGTACCGGAAGGAGTGGACCGATATAACCCATCTTCGAACTTAAACAAAGTTTGGACAAAATTTTGGACCGAATCGGTTGATCCGTTCGAGAGTTATCGTGCGCTCCAGCCAGCCAGACAAACAGATAGACAGACGGACGGACATTGCTCAATCGACTCCAAATTGTCTGAAACACATTTCGTCCAAACATACTTGGGGTCTAAACCGTTATTTCGATGAGGCACATTTTGCCGTATGAAAGTGTATATACCCTCGTTAGCATAAATGCTGAGGGTATAGTGAATACTTACCATTCACATTGCTTAAATCTACTACAACTGCACTACCAACAATATCATTTTGTACGAAGCAGTCATTCAAGACTGTAGCATCAAAGTTCGTTTCATGATTGCTGTCATTACCAATAAGACCTCCTGCACGTAGATATTTCCTAACCAAACTTTTGTACGCTCACTCCTAAGGACAGATTTCGCTCTGTTTCTAAGAGAGCAATATATGGTCCAATTAGGCTGAGAAGGGTTTCGCAAATACTCCTTATACAAAGGGTTTAGCTACATTTTTTGACTAACCTACCCCTTATTTAACATTTGAGGTTGCCTACCATTACGAAACTTATCCACAAAAATTATCAACAAGTTTCATGTTTTGGTATAGCTTCCATATAATTGGGATCGTTTTTAAACCTTTGTCAACATGTTGGGTATGCGGCCCAAGTTAAGGCGGTTCAATTTCTTCGGGGGCAAATCCATACTGCCTGCGAAATTGGGCTATAAACGTCAGAAGTATTGTGGTGGCTTATTTTCTTTAGATCCGAGGCTGAGGGTATATCTCTGTCAGCACAGCTGACTGATACTTTCTTTCTGAACTAATTTAGGCATTTGAGGTATCAGTAGGCTAAAGATTTCTCAACCTAAAATTATGTACACCGATGGAAAGTAAATATTCCATTTTAGTTCAGAATATTCATGGTATAAAAAACTCAGCGCGCTCGAATTTAGCGGTTTTTTATTTTTGTACCCTCAGTATTTATGCTAACGAGGGTATATACACTTTCATACGTGTAAAATGTGCCTACTCGAAATAATGATTTTAAACCCCAAGTATGTTTAGACGATATCCATTTCATACAATTAGGAGTTGACTTAGCCATGTCCGTCTGTCTGTCTGTCTCGCTGGAGCGCACGATAACTCTCGTTCGAGATGGATTCGGTCAAAATTTGGCCTTCCTAATATTTTGTCGAAACTTAGTTTAAGTTCGAAGATGGGTTATATCGGTCCACTCCTTCCGGTACCTCCCCCACAAAAGTTCGAAAATGTTCGGAAAATTTGTGCGCACGATAACTTTTAAAGGGAGCAACCGATTTGGTCCACACATCGTGAAATGTCTACCAGTCTTAGATGGGGTTCCAATATGGACTCAATCGGTCCACTCCTTCGGGTACCTGTCATATAAAATTTCGGAAAAGTTCAGTTTAGAGCTTGCTCTCGAATCGCTTTGATTTTTGTTGTAACAACTTGTATTCACTGCCTTCCATACGACGGCACAAGTTTCATGAGGGGCAAGTACATACTTCCTGAGAAAATATCCTAAAAGGTGCAAAAAAACCCCTATGACACCGTGTGTGTGTAGTGGTTGGAGCGCAATATAACTCTCAAACAGATTTGCCGATTCGGTCTTTGGTCTTCGTAATGTTTTGTGCCAAATTAGTTTAAGTTCGGTCCACTCCTCCCCCACAAAACTTCAAAAATATTCAGAAAAATTGTGCTCGCGGTAACTTTTAATTGGTAACTCCGATTTGGTCCATAGTTTACACATCCTAGTATATCTACCAGATATAGATCAGGTTCGAATATGGACTATATTTGTCCACTCCTTCAGGTACCTCCCACACAAACTTTCGGATAAGTTCACTTTAAAACCTGCTCTCGAATCACTTTGATTTTTGTTGAAGCAACATGCATTTGCTGCCTTAATTACGACGGTAAAAGTTTTTTCAGGGGCAAGCCCATATTTCTTGAGAAAACAGTCCGAAAGGTGTAAAAGTCCCCTATGGCCCCATATGTAGTGGCTGGACACCACGATAACTCTCGAGCTGATCAACCGATTTGGTCCAAAATTTGGCCTTCGTCATATTTTTTCCAAACTTAATTTCAGTTCGAAGATGGGCAATACCAGTCCACTACTCCCGGTACTTCCTCCAATATTTAAACAAATGTCACTAAAATGGTATGCTCGATATCCCTTGAACGGATCTCCTAAACTTTGGATCTCCTAATATTTTGTCCAAATTTAGTTTAACTTCTAAAATGGCCCATATCGGCCCTCTCCTTAGGGTACCTCCGCCATTGCATTATAGGTAATTTGGCCTGGTTTTGAGGCAAAAATTAATAGCGGGTGATATGTGGGCTTTTTATACATTTTTATTGCTTTATATGTAAAAGTAAAATAAAACAAAGAATTACAATGTAAAATTCGGATATAGCGAACACCGGTTACAAGAAACTACGTTTATAGCGAACAAAGTTTTATGTTTCCAAAGAATTTTTCTTAATATTTGTACATACATTGAACTTCTTAAAACGATCACGATTATAACAAACAAAAATTGTTACCCCGCAAGTAGAATTTTTTACAATTTGTTAGGATTTTCAGGCCCGCTTTAAAACACAAGCGATAGCGACGAATTTAAGCACTTTTTCAAATATTTTAACACATGATATTTAAAAGTAGGCTTTAATAAGAATTTTACAGTCGAACTCGTTCACAACGAACGCCGGATATAACGAACAACTTTTCTTTTTCCTACCCCCTATTCTCAGTTTACCTATTTTATTCGTTCCAACCCAATGAACGCGGTTAAAACAAAAGAAAAATGGTTACAATGAACTAAAGTACTGATCCGCCAAAAGATTTTTATAAACGTTAATATGTTTAAAATATTGATTCGCGAAAAGATCTGTATAAATATTATATTTTTAAAGGACCAAATAAATCACGCAATCGTGATCCCTAGTTAGAACATATTACGGCTATAATTAACAAAAATGTTGACCACAACACGCCTGTACATTTTTAGAACACCTGGTGAATATTTCTTTAAAGAAAATGTCTTTTTAGTTCAAATCGGATGCTTTTTTGTGTTTAATATTTCCTTCACCAAACAAAAAATTTAAAAAATATATATTTTTCTGCAAGGAGGTCACCTTCAAAAAAGTGATATAACTCAAAAAACGCAAAAAATCGCACCTTGGTAATTATGTAGTTGATTCAGAACCCTTTGCTGAAGATATTCCCGGTAGCAGAATTGCGGTCAAAGTTGGACAATTTTGTGAAAGTCTATAATATAAAAATATAATTTTGTAAAAAAAAAAATAATTCTTAGGTTGTATCCTATATGACGATTTCTTCTGCTGTAACAAACATTTTGAAGAAAATTATTTCTTAAAACAGAAAGTACACACCACCAGCATTCCACTGAATATAATATCTTTGTATTTAATTATTACCAAACTCTTACAAATTGCGTTTAAATTCTGCTCTGACTTGTAATCTTTTTTAACATTTTTTATTTTGCCTTCGAAATTTTGATTTAAAGTCCCAATTTACATTGGGCGAGTTTACTTGCGGCAATTGTCATTTTGTAGGAGAGAGAGGTGAGGCATATGGTAACCCTTTGCCTCTCAGCACCCTCTCTGACCTACAAACTGACAATTGCCGCAAGTAAACTCGCCTAATGTAAATTGGGACTAACTTCGAATTATACCGCGAGTTTTGAATATTTTTGAAAACAAATTGCACATCCATAGAATTTGACATGTTCTTTCTTCGAATCAAATTAGAAAACTCGCGTTATTAAAAGTGCAAAAATTGACTTTTTGCCTAAAAACCTGTCCAAATTACCTATAGTGCATTGGCTCAACTTCATTTATTACCCTCTATTACTCGTATGTGCTACTTGAGGTCTGTTCGAAGATCCATTCGAAATGTATACCGATCCGTGGACAAGTCCAGGCATACTGGTCCAAAAGTAATACGATGACCCACTCAAATGACTAGTGGGCGCGATATCTATCGAAAAAATATAACTCCCAAAATAAGATCCACTTACATAATGGACTACGTCCGTCCATTCTTCTAAGTACATCCTTCGCAAAGCTTTTAAACTTGTAACGCTTTTGTTCTTGTAGGGGTCGCCCTTACATTAAATATGCTCTGTGTTCACTCAATTGCATTTTGTTTTGAGGTAAAATGCAAGATTTGTTTCATTTTTATACCCTACACCCTGTGGTAAGGGTATTATGTGTTAGTGCATTTGTATGTAACATGCCTCAGGAAGAGAGATAGACCCATAGTTCCTTCTAGGGATATGCATAGAACCACTTTCTGAGTCGATTTATGCATGTCCGTCCGTCTGTTCGCAACGTACAGGTCGCATTTATTGTTCGATTTGGCTGAAAATTGGGGAAAATCATTTTTTTAGCCTAATGAAGAACGCTATTGCTTTTGGTGAAAATCGGTTCAGATTTGGATATATCTCATATATATATTTTCAGCCGATTTGAGGTATTTGATGCACCAAAAAAGCTGTATCTGACCAATTTTGATGAAATTTAGAATGTGTGATGGAATTAGGTTTATAGATAAATGTGCCAAATTATATCAAAATCGGTTCCGATATAAATTTTGGCCGATTTTTGTTATATATTTCCGATTTAAATGAAATTTGGAATGTGTAACGGAATTTGGTCTAGAAATAAGTGTGCCAAATTTTATCGAAATCGGTTCGGATTTGGATATAGCTCCCATATATATTTTCTCCCGATTTAGGGCATTTAATGCACCAAAGACGCTATGGCCCGTTATTACATCCTTTCTGTAGTTAAATATTGGCCGGTACCGGACAGATAACCCGTTTTTTATTCTTACATGCTTGTTAGAATGTCTGTTAGAATAAGTGTCAGATAAATTAAGAGGAACTTTGTGATCCTTTTTAAATTTAAACTGTGCCCGAGAGTATGCTGCACCAAAAGCAAGAAAAAATTGTCAGCAAATTCAAATCAATCAATCAGATTTGAGTACATTTTATGTATACAGACTTATTTGCTTGATATTGTCATATTTTTACAAAATTTAACATTTATATTAAATGGAAGATGTAATAACTAATCCCAGGTAATGCGAACTTTATTCTTTACAATTCTTGAAGTAAGGTATAACTAAAATACACTTTAATGACAAGATGTAAGAACGGGCCTATGTATGAATGTGTGACGGTGTTTAGTCTAGAAATATATGTGCCAAATTATATAGTAATCTGTTCACATTTGGATTTAGCTCCCATATATATTTTACCTATTCACAGTGGTGTAAGGTATCATATAGTCGGCCCCGGCCGACTTTGATCCTTTCCTTACTGGTTTTGTTTTAGGATGTAGATCCGGCCAATATTACCCACACATTGTCTTTTACCATCATAAATAGTTTAAAAATTCTTAGTCATCGCCATTTTAAAATTGAGTACCTCGTCAACTGACTCAATTCTCACTCAATGGGAGAATTTGACTGAGAGGATTTCTTTGTCTATACATTCATTAGTCTATAGTTCAAATGTCCAAAAAGTGAAACACAATTTTGAAAAGACCCTAAGTACATTCGATCTGTCGGCAAAGTCGACTGATACTTTTTTACTGGTTTAACTTATGGTTCATTATCTATGGACTTGCCCCTGAAATTTTTACCGTCTTGATTGGGGCGGTGACGACAACATGTTGGAAAAAATTTCCAAAGCTGTACGTTTGTGATAAAGTTTGAAATTTTTTTGTGCGATGTACTCTCACCCGACCATATCCGAAACTAATCCATGTGCAAAAAATATTATGATATAGAAAGTTTGGTCCAAATCGGTTACTTCTTTCAAATATTCAAATATTATTCAAATATTCCACATTTGTGAACGCTTTATCCAACAATGAAAAAACTGTTATTCTTGTGCTCTTAAAGTACTTTAAAAATGTGACCCTGTGTTAAAATTAGCACAGTCTAACTAACACAAACAAACAAAATGCGAAAAAGGTCTAGTACCCGCTTTCTGAAGAAGTACACACATTAGTTATTTTCGTTTTCTTGTTTGGTTTTCATTTTGGAAATTTAGTGAAAAAATTCCCTTTCAATGCCACAATGTCTGCTGAGAAAGAATCCATCACCAGCAGCAGCCATGGCGGCGCTGTTGTTGCTTTGTGTTTTGCCGTGGTATGTAATTACGACGATTCTTGCACCTGAATAAATCTCAAAAAAAAAACAACGTTGAAAGTCTTACAAAAACAACATTAAATATTCTATTTTCATTACACACAGCTGTAGAGGTTGTTGGTGTTGTTGTTGTTGCTGCTTTTGTTGGCATGTAGAGGTGGAGAAAAGTGTAAAAAACCACATAACATTCCGGCAAATGAAACTGGTCAGGCTTATGGTACCAGCTAATTCAAACACATTCATTCACCAGCAACGGCAACACGAACAACAACGACATGTCCTTACATGGACACGTTGCTCCTCAATTCAAAATGTTTGTTTAGCACATTTTTTTTCTTATTGCTGGTGTTTTTCATTTCTTTTTTTTGCATTTTTGCTTAGCTTTCATGAACCACTCGTCGTAACCTGCTCTTGTAGACGTTGTTGTAGTTGTACTTTTTTTGCTGTAGCCACTTTAACACACTCTTGCAAAATGTTGCTGTTGCTGCTGCCTGTTGTTGTTAAAGGTCAAAATGGCCAATTTATGGCTTAGAAAATGGCAGACAAACAGCAGGCAGTACATCGAAGGGATAAGTACACACTCGTATAGCCGTGGCTATACCACGAAATGTAGCTGATATGGAATGTTAATATTTTTTTGCTGCCATCGTCGGGAGGTCAGTGTAAAATTTCTCATTTGAAGTCACTTTTTGTTTTACTAGAAGTGACCCAAAAAGAGAAGTTAACATGGACATGGCTGCAATTCAATAATTTAAATAGTTTGTTTGCCAAAAGGAATTCTAGAGTTTTATCTTTAAAACTGGAATTACTAGATTTTCTTTACATGCATTTGCCTTCAGAATAAGTTTTCGACATTCTCTTTAAGTTTTGAGGTCTCTTTAAGTTTATGAATAAAGTTTAGGGTTTTAATTAAAACTTTAAGGGTTGCGAATGTTGTGTTATTCATGTGTTTTTTCAGTCTTCATTCATTCGTGTGTTTTTTGCAATAAAATGAGCAGTCTCGTTCTATTTTCCATTTCTAAGTCACGTTTGGTCCGAAATACAGGACACAAGCAGTTTCACTGCAAGATTCACCTAACAGGGTACTCTGATAATGTTATTGCCTTGCAGAAACTACAATAAATACGTAAGAAGGCTGATGGAGATATACCTTCAGCCTCTGACTAAAATATATATGGTTATTTCTGAATGAAATCGGACAATTTTTCAGAAAGCGGTTTTTGACTACTGCTCGCCTTGAACAAATCGAATTCTATAAAAACAAGTAAAAAAGTATCAGTCGGCTTTGCCGACTGAGATATACTCTCAGCCTGTGCAAATTGAAACACTTTTTTTCACAAAAAACTTATGTATTTAGGGGGTTTAAAAATTTTGGTCGTATGAACCGACAAAAATGTTGATTACGATTAAAGTTCAAAAATTATGCGGAAAAGGTACTTAAAGGAATGGACCGACATAGACCATGGGGGTGCCATAGGGGGTTTTTACACCCTTCGGGCTGTTTTCTCAAGAGGTATGGACTTGCCCCTGAAACAACTTTTACCATTGTAATTGAGGCAGCGAATATAAGTTGCTTCAACAAAAAATCAAAGTGATTCAATAGCAGGTCTTAAAGTGAACTTATCCAAAATTTTGTGTGGGATGTACCGGATGGAGTGGACAAATATAGTCCATATTCGAACCTGATCTGTATCTGGTAGATATTATGAGAATGTGTAAAGTATGGACCAAATCGGTCACTCCCATCAAGAGTTATCGTGTGCACAATTTTTCCGAACATTTTTGAACATTTGTGGGGTAGGTACCTGAAGTATGGACCGATATGGCTTATCTACGGACTTAAAGTAAGTTTGGAAACAATATCACGAAGGCCAAATTTTGGACGGAATCGGCATATCCGTTCGAGAATTATCTTGCGCTTCCAGCCATAAACATGGTGTCATAGGGTTTATTTTTCAACTTTCGGGCTATTTTCTCAGGAAGTATGGACTTGCCCCTGAGGAAACTTGTACCTTCGTATAGGGGACAGTGAATACAAGATGTTACAACAAAAACCAAAGCCATTCAAGAGCAGGTCCTAAACTGAACTTTTCCTAAATTTTGTGTGGGAGGTACTCGAAGGAGTTTACCGATTGAGTCCATATTGGAACCACATCTATGTCTGGTAGAAATTTCATAACGTGCAAAGTATGGACCAAATCGGTTACTTCCTTCAAGAATTATCGTACGCACAAATTTTCCGAACATTTTCGAGCTTTTGTGGGGGAGGTACCGGAAGGAGTGGACCGATATAGGCCATCTTCGAATTTAAACTAAGTTTGGGCAAAATATTACGAAAGCCAAAATTTGAACCGAATCGTTTCATCCGTTCGAGAGTTATCGTGCGCTCCAGCCAGACAGGCAGACAGACAGACAGACGGACGGACATTGCTCAATTGACTCCAAATTGTCTAAAACACATTTCGTCCAAACATACTTGGGGTCTAAAATAGAGTTGTATAGTTCATGAACGAACTAGTTCAATTGAACGATTCATTGAAAAGAACGTATGAACTAGATCAGCCGATATAGTTCATTATAGTTCAATAGTTCACTGAACTATAATCGGTCGGGGACCGTACGATCAACGAACGATTCACAATCTAGTTCAACATGTCGTTCACAAATACATAAAGTGACGGCGTCGTCTATGTTAAGGGATGCCTTCGTAATTTGATCAGTTTGTTTATGTTTTGGATCAAGGTACATGGAATAGCTGTCCGAAAAGGAAGATTTCTACAAAAACATACGAGACATACAATATTACAATATGTCGAATCCATTACCTATTAAATCTGCCTTTTTTGATAGAAAAAAAAGGGAAAAAATAAAAAGAAACACACACGCACAAAGCTTTTTTGCAATGACTATTTCTACACACACACACAACATACGATTTTTTGCCAGTCACCTAAATGAAGGATGTTTTTTCTAAAATTAATTAATCTTTCTTTAAGAATGGAAAAAAACTATGTAAATGTTATATTTTTGCTATGGAGTAGTTAAATTATATTAGACTTTTGTTTGTTTGTATTTGGTGTATGTATGCGTTTACATCAAACGACCGATTAAGAGCCGGTGAACGATATTGATCCGAATGATTGAACTGGACAGTGAACTATGAACTAGATTACTGACCTAGTTCAGTTTAAAGAGCTGAGCTATTGAACTAGATCTTTCAAATGAACTAGATTGTACAACTCTAGTCTAAAACCATTATTTCGATGAGGCACATTTTGCCCGTATGAAAGTGTATATACCCTCGTTAGCATTAATGCTGAGGGTATAAAAAATTGAGCATATTTGCGCCATTCCGAAAAAATCTATTTTTCTCACCTTAGCCTCAAAATATGAAAATTAGAAGGCAAGATATTTTTCAAAATGTAAAAAGATATTGGTTTCAGCGTTCACAAGGACTACTTTTTTATTTATTCTCTGTCATATTTAACATAAAACAAGTAAAAAAGTATCACTCGGCTTTGCCGACAGAGATATACCCTCAGCATGGGTAAATTGAAACACTTTTTTTTCAAAATTTTGGTCGTATGAACCGACAAAAATGTTGATTAGGATTAAAGTTCAAAATTTTTGCGGAAAAGGTACTTAAAGGAATGGACCGACATAGACCATGGGGGTGCCATAGGGGGTTTTAAACCCTTCGGGCTGTTTTCTCAAGAAGTATGGACTTGCCCCTGAAATAACTTTTACCATCGTAATTGAGGCAGCGAATGTAAATTGCTTCAACAAAAATCAAAATGATTCAATAGCAGGTCTTGAAGTGAACTTATCCAAAATTTTGTGTGGGAGGTACGGGATGGAGTGGACAAATATAGTCTGTATTGGAACCTGATCTATATCTGGTAGATATTATGAGAATGTGTAAAGTATGGACCAAATCGGTCACACCCATCAAGAGTTATCGTGCGCACAATTTTTCCGAATATTTTTGAACTTTTGTGGGGTAGTTACCTGAAGGAGTGGACCGATATGGCTTATCTACGAACTTAAACTAAGTTTGGAAACAATATTACGAAGGCCAAGTTTTGGCCGGAATCGGCATATCCGTTCAGGCTATTTTTTCAGGAAGTATGGACTTGCTCCTGAGGAAACTTGTACCTTCGTATAGGGGACAGTGAATACAAGATGTTACAACAAAAACCAAGGCGATTCGAGAGCAGGTCCTAAACTGAACTTTTCCGAAAATTTGTGTGGGAGGTACTCGAAGGAGTTTACCGATTGAGTCCATATTGGAACCTGATCTAAGTCTGGTAGAAATTTCATAATGTGCAAAGTATGGACCAAATCGGTTACTCCCTTCAAGGGTTATCGTACGCACAAATTTTCCGAACATTTTCGAACTTTTGTGGGGGAGGTACCGGAAGGAGTGGACCGATATAATCCATCTTTGAACTTGAACTAAGTTTGGACAAAATATTACGAAAGCCAAATTTTGGACCGAATCGGCTGATCCGTTCGAGGGTTATCTTGCGCTCCAACCATTACACACGGTGTCATAGAGCTTTTTGTAACTTTCAGGCTATTTCCTCAGGAAGTATGGACTTGCCCCTAATGAAACTTACAGCGTCGTATAGAGGACAGCGAATGCAACTTGCGTAAACAAAAATCAAAGCGATTCGAGACCAGGTCCTAAACTGAACTTTTCCGAAATTTTGTGTGAGAGGTACCCGAAGGAGTGGACCGATTGAGTCCATATTGGAACCTAATCTAAGTTTGGTAGAAATTACACGATGTGCAAAGTATGGACCAAATCGGTTATTCCCCACAAGAGTTATCTTGCGCACAAGTTTTGCGACAATTTTTGAACATTTGTGGGGGAGGTACCTGAAGGAGTGGACCTATATGGCCCATCTTCGAACTTAAATCGAATCTGGACAAAATATTTCGATACCCAAAATTTTAACCGAATCGATTGATCCGTTCGAGAGTTATCGTGCGCACCAGCCAGACAGACAGACGGACGGACATTGCTAGATCTACTCAAAATTGTTATTTCGATGAGGCACATTTTTGGTCGTATCAAAGTGTAAATACATTCTTTAGCCTAAAGGCTGAGGGTATAATTATGTGCAAAGAAGTACTCAAAACTTCTTTAATATTGGTCCAAATAAAAACGTATTTTTTTATAATTTTCCATTTTTATGCGAATATCATTAAAAAATAAAAACATTCAGCATTGTACAAAACAAATTGCATTTGAAAGAGTAAAAGTTAGATGATAGCGAAGCCGTCCCACATCCGATATGTCTAAGGAGCCTTCATTACCAAAGGCGAAACATTTCATGTCACTTAGTGGTGGGTGTGTGGGTTCGAGTCGTCGTCTTTCCTTTTTCAGATGCATTATTGATCATCAAGCTCGATTTCCAACGAGAAATTAATTAAAAACAAGTAAAAAAGTATCAGTCGGCTTTATGTATTTGGGGGATTTCAAAATGTTGGCCGTATGCACCGACAAAAGTATGGATAGGATTAAAGCTCAAAAATTTGCGGGGATATCGATAGATAGGGCTTTTTTATCACACTAGCCTGCGAAAAACATAATATAGCTATATTCGGTAATATATTCGGTTCGAGCCTTCCAGGCACTACATATGGAGCCATAGGGGTTTTTTACAACTTTCGGGCTCTTTTCTCAAGAAGTATGGACTTGCTCCTGAAAAAACTTTTACTGCCGATATAGAGACAGCGAATGCTTAAACAAAAATCAAAGTGATTCGAGAGCAGGTCTTTAAGTGAATTTATTTAAAATTTTGTGTGGGAGGTACCCCACAAATATAGTCATTTTCGAACCTGATCTATATCTGTCAGATATTTTAGGATGTGTAAAGTATGGACCAAATCGGTCACTCCCATCAAGAGTTATCGTGTGCACAATTTTTCCGAACAGTTTTGAACTTTTGTGGGGGAGGTACCTGAAGGAGTGAAACGATTTGACTTATCTTCGAACATACTTCGTAAACTAAGTTTGCACAAAATATTACAAAGACCACACGGTGTCATAGGTCTTTTTTGTACCTTTCAGGCTATTTTCTCAGGAAGTATGTACTTGCCCCTGATGAAGATTATACCGTTATATGGGGGGCAGTGGATGCAAGTTGCTACAACAAAAATCAAAGCGATTCTTGAACAGGCAATAAACTGAACTTTACCGAAATTTTGTGTGGGAAGTACCCGAATTAGTGGACCGATTGAGTCTCGACATTGTCAGTGAACTATAAGTATTTATACCAAAATTCATCTGACCGCCAACTCCTTTTATATTTGGCCACCGTTTGTTTGAACTCGCTGGATTTTAAAAGATATCATGAGTATAATGTTGTAGAACTATGTATATATTTTACATTTTGGAAGTTTCGGTGCGATAAAGAGGCTAAAACTTTGAAAATATCGAAAAACGGGAGATGGCTTCTTCTGAACAAGACCATTCAAAGGTCTTCTGTCTAATAAAAGTCCGTTTTCTAAAGATGAACTCTTTAAGACGACATCTAGAATGTGCTCTATATCATGAAGATCTCAATAAGGTCTTCTATCTGAGGAAGACTTTAAGATGTTGTTCTATCTGAAGACGACCTTAAGTAGGTTCTCAGTAGAAATAATGATTTTAGACACCAAGTATATTTGGACGAAATCCGTTTCAGACAATTTGGAGTGATTTAGCAATGTCCGTCCGTCTGTCTGTCTGGCTGGCTGGAGCGCACGATAAATCTCGAATGGATCAACCGATTCGGTCCAAATTTTTGCTTTTGCAATATTTTGCCCAAACTTAGTTTAAGTTCGAAGATGGACTATATCGGTCCACTCCTTCCGGTACCTCCCCCACAAAAGCTCAAAAATGTTCGGAAAATTTTTGCGCACGATAACTCTTGAAGAAAGTAACCGATTTGATCCGTACTTTGCACATTGTGAAATTTCTACCAGACTTAGATGATGTTCCAATATGGACTCAATCGATCCACTCCTTCGGGTACCTCTCACACAAAATTTCGAATAAGTTCAGATTAGGACGTACTCTCGAATTGCTTTGGTTTTTGTTGCAGTGGAGAAAATAGCCTGAAAGGTGCAAAAAGCCCCTATAACACCGTGTGAGGTGATTGGAGCGCAAGATAACTCCAGAACGGATCTGCCGATTCAGTCCAAAATTTGGCCTTCGTAATATTTTGTCCAAACATAGTTCAAATTCGAAGATAAGCCATATCGGTCCACTCCTTCAAGTACCTCCCCCACAAAAGTTCAAAAATGTTCGGAAATCTTGAAGGGAGTGACCGATGTAATCCATACTTTGCACATCCTAATATATCTACCAGATATAGATCAGGTTCGAATATGGACTATATTTGTCTACTCCTTCTAGTACCTGTCACACAAAATTCCGGATAAGTTCACTTTAAGACCTGCTCTCGAATCACTTTGATTTTTGTTGACGTAACTTGCATTCGCTACCTCCATTGCGACGGTAAAAGTTTTTTCAGGGGCAAGTCCATATTTCTTGGGAAAACAGTCCGAAAGTTGTAAAAACCCCTATGTCCCCATATGTGCCGGTCGGAGAGCACGATAACTCTCGAACTGTTCAACCGATTTGGTCCAACATTTGGTCTTCGTCATATTATATCCAAACTTAGTTTCATGGGGCAATACCGGTCCACAACTTCCGGTACTTCTCCACAATATTTAAAAACTTTCACTAAAATGCTAGGACGATACCACTTAAATGGAGCAACCAATTTGGTCCAAACTTTGGATCTCCTAATAGTTTGTCAAAATTTAGTTTAACTTCTAAAATGGCCCATATCGGCCCTCTCTAAGGGTACCTCCCCACAAAAGTTCAACATTTGTGTCTTAGTGCAGCTAATTCCTAATCCACATTTTTGTCGGCAAGTTCAAATGTCCAAAAAGGGCCATACAATTCTGAAGAGACCTTATATACATTCGATCTGTCCATAGGTGAAAGTTTCACTTCACGTTGGCTGAGGGTATATATCTGTCGGCAAAGCCGACTGACACTTTTTACTTGTTTTATAAGAAAACAAGTAAAAAGTATCAGTCGGCTTTGCCGACAGAGATATACCCTCAGCCTATGTGAATTGAAACTTTTCAGAATTTTGTGGCCCTTTTTGAACATTTGAACTTGCAGACAAAAATGTGGATTATGATTAAAGTTGTACTTGAAGGAATGGACCGACATAGTCCATTATGAAAGTGGATCTTATTTTGGGAGTCATATCTTTTCGATACATATCGCACTCACTAGTGATTTCAGTGGGTCATCGTATAACATTTTTACCAGTATGCCAGGAAGCATGAACTTGTCCCCACAGGACCCCACCCAATAGCATCGGTATACATTTCCAAAGGATCTTCGAACAGACCCTAAACTGCAGTTAAACTAAAATGTTGAAGTTTTGCTGGGGGGACCTTAAGGGGAGGACCAATATGGGCCATTTTAGAAGTTATAAGCCGATAGCCTTTGTTGCTAGTGCTTTATAATTATAATTTTATTATAATTTGTTATTATAAGAAACATTTAAATAAATAAAAATAAAATAATATAAGTTAAACAAAATTTGGACAAATTATTAGAAGATTCAAAGTTTGGACCAAATCGGTTACACTGTTCAAGAAAGTGTATGGTGCATACCATTTTAGTGCAATTTTTTAAATCTTGGGGGGAAGTACTGAAAGTTGTGGACCGGTATTGTCGATCTTCGAACTGAAACTAAGTTTGGACAAAATATGACGAAGGCCAAATTTCGGATCAAATTCGTTGACCAGTTCGAGTGCTATAGTGCGCTCCATCCACTACACATGGTGCCATATGTATTTTTACAACTTTCGGGCTATTTTCTCAGAAAGTATTTACTTGCCCCTGAAAAAAATTGTACCATCGTACAGTTCAATTTGCTTCAACCAAAATCAAAGTGATTCGAAAGCAGGTCTTAAAGTGAACTTATCCGAAATTTTGTGTGGGAGGTACCCGAAGATGTGGACAATTATAGTCCGTATTCGAACCTGGTCTATATCTGTTCGATATATTAGGAGGTGTAAAGTATGGACCAAATCGATCACTCCCTTCGAGAGTTATAGTGCGCACAATTGTTCAGAACATTTTTGGTATGCACACCCGCCTTGCACGCTGAAGGTCGTGGGTTCGATTCCCCGACCAAGCAACATCAAAACATTTTTCAACGGTGGCAAAATACCCCTCAGTGATGTTGGCAACATAACCTGAGTATTTCAGCCATGTAAAACTGCTCTACAAGTGGTGTCTTAAGACACGCCGCACAGTGTCACGACCGTGGCCAAAAATGGTAAAAACTAAATACTTCGTTGAACAAATTTATTGATGGGGAGTGATAGAAAACATATTAATTAAGAAGAATCTAAGTTTTTGGTACTGATACGTGAAGTAGTTTTAGCTATATGAGGATTTAAATCCGACAATTTTAGTTAATACGTATTTTTGTGTTTTTTTTCTAAAATTAATAAATTATATTATGCGTTAATATTTAAAATTTAAAAGTAACCATGGCTGCAAAAATGGTTCCCAAGTTCTCTTGTGATGTAATAAACTTGGCTACACATTTGTTTGCATGTAAATATTAATCATATGGTGTTTACATTTACCCAAACATGTATTACTAAGTTTATTAATTTTCTGAAGCAAATTTTAAATTGAGTGGAGTGGGAAAAAATTGTATAAAAGTGTATATCGATATTTATACCCTACACCACTATGTGGAAAGGGTATTATATGTTTGTTTTGGTAAAAATTCATGTAACACCGCGAAATATTTGTCGGAGACCCCCAATGTGGTATACCAATCTTCATATCTCGACGAGATAAAGCGATTTTGAGATGTGTGTCCATCCGTCCGTCCGTGTGTCCGTCTGTCCATTATAAATTGTAATCAAACTCCAGCCCGCAATTATAAACCGATCTTCACGAAATTTGGTATGGAGGTCGGTTTCACATCAGAATAGATCGCTATTTTAATTGGTGATGATCGTGAAATATTTAGCGGGTGAAATGGACCAAAAACATACTTTTTTTCCAATTTTGTAGCGGCTCTGTAGGTCGCAATAATAGTCCGATCAACGCGAAATTTTAAATATGGTAAGAGTATATGACAAAGAAGATGCCTGCAATTTGAGATGGCGATCAGATAATATTTAGGGAGTTAAATGGACCACAACTTTTGTGTGAAAATTGTGAAAATTTTTAATTTACAGCTTATATCTTTGTTCCTGAAGTGCACAATCCTCCCTACGTGAGTTATATTTGGAAGCCGATCTCTTGACCTTTCCATTGAGGTCAATTATGTTCATGTACGTGATCAGATAACAGAGTTACAGCCTGATATATCCAGTTTTTTGTTTGTAGTGTAATTATAAGCACGCTAGAGGTCGCAATTATAGGTCAATAGTCACAAAATTTTGCACGAGGTAAGAGTTTAGGTAAAAGAAAATGCCTATAATTTTGCATGATAATCTGATATTATTTAGCGGGTGACATAGACCATTACTTTCGTATGAAAAATATACAAATTTTATTTTTGGTCCATATTTTAATTCCTGGAGGGCATATACCGGCAAAGTAGCCTACATATGGAAAAATAACTACTGACCTTTCACCTGATGCAAATTGCAATAATGTGCCTGCTAAGTAACGGGCCTACTGCCTAATATATAATGGGTTTTGTGTAGAGAACCACAATTTCCTCCCATGCTACAAATTATCTCTATCATGACAGAGAAATTTTCAGTTCAGTTGTCCAACTGGATGTTTTACGACCAAAGATGTGTTTCATCGAAATAATCGTTTTAGACCCTAAGTATGTTTGGACGAAATTAGTTTCAGATAATTTGGACTCAATTTAGCCCTGTCCGTTCATCTGCCACTCCTGTCTAGCTGGCTGGTGCGCTGGATAACTCTCGAACGGATCTACCGATTCGAACCAAATTTTATACTTCGTAATATTTTGCCCAAACTTAGTTTAAGTGCAAATATAGGCTATATAGGTCCACACCTCCCCCACAAAAGTTCAACAATTTTTCGAAAAATTGTGTGAACGATGACTGGCGAAGTGAGCAATCGATTGATCGATCGGGTAAGACTATATCGGTCCACACCTTCCGGTACGTCCCACACAAAATTCGGAAAAGTGAAATTTAAGATCCCTCAAGAATCGTTTTGAATATTTTCAGCAGATTGTCCTTGTGGTCCCCTTTAAGATGGTACAACTGCAATAGCAAATCCATACTTCCTGAGATTATGGCCAAAAAGCTCCAAGAAACCCTGAAAAAGAAACAAGAAACCTAAAAAAATGGCAAGTCCGCAAGATAACTCTCAAGGGGATTTTCTGATTTTTCCAAACTTTGCACACCGTATTATTTGATCCAGTCATGTATCAGGTTGGAATATGGACTATACCGGTCCCGTTCTTCGAGTACGTCCCACACAGAAATTTGGAAAAGTGCAGTTTGAGGACTCGTATCGAATCTATTTGAATTTTTTAAAGGAGGTTGTTTTCACGGTCCCTATTGCAACGGTACAATTTTTCCGGGCTAAGTAAATACTTCCTGAGATATTGGTAAAAGGAATGGACAAGGGAGGCTTCTCTTATATCAATGGATTCATATTAAGCTATTGATATGTGACCTAGTTTGTATCGCCGATTCCGAACGGTGTGTCCTATGTTGCCACTTGTAGAGACGTTGTTCATGGCTGAAATACTCAGGTAATATCGCCAACATTACAAAGATGTATTTTGAAAATTTGATGTGGGAATCAAACCTGGACTTTCAGTGTCCAAGACGGTTGCACATAGCTAATTCCTAGAGGTTGTGGTGTAGGGTATCACATGGTCGCCCCGTCCGACTATAGCCTTTGCTTACTTGTTTTTGCTGTATTAGTAGTAAAAAGTGAGTACTTCAAATATATAAAGGTCCCAGCTGCAGAGGTTTGCAGACGAATGTGCCATTTCTCTTTTTCAGCGACCACGAAAACGAATGAACCGATCATCATATATTTTTGTGGGCTTATTAAGTACCTAATAATCTTGCTTTAAAACGAGAGGATTTTTAAAATATCAATTTTTAAAAAAATTGTGGACAGCGAAAATCAAAAAATTTACCGTTTTTTTGACCACTAATCGGTAAAAAAAAATTTTTAAAGGCAATTTCTCATATATAAGGACAAGAGTTTGATATATTCAATATGCTCACAAACAATATGAAGACTTAACACCAAATTTCAGTCATATCGGGTGGATATTGAGGCCACAACACTCAAAATACCGAAAATGAGGAGGCACGGTTCTATGGGGGCTATAGGAAGACGACGACCTACTCCGACATATTTCTGGTGGAAGGTTATAAGTCCCCCAACGGAGACTTTATACCAATTTTCAGCCATATCGGTGTGATAATCGGGCTAAAACCTCAAAAGTACCGAAAATCGGGAGGTCCCGTCCTATGGGAGCTATATGAAGGCGTGGACCTATGTAGACAAATTTCAAGGTGAAGGTATAATGCCCCTTACGAAGACTAAATACCAAATTTCAGCAATTTCGGTGTAATAATGAGGCTAAAATTTTCAAAATACCGATAATCGGGAGGTACCGTTGTATGGGGGCTATATCAAAACGTGGACCTAAGCCCACAATTATCTGTTGGAATGTTTGATACATCTGCCGAAGACTAACCACAAAATTTGAATACTTTCGTTTGGTCATTGTGTCTAAAACATTAAAAATTTTTTGTCCTGAAGATGGTAAGTCAATAATAGGTACGTGTACCAAAATTGATGCACCTACGACAACTCCTTCTATTTTTGGCCACAGTTAATATGAACTCGCGACATTGTGCGCCGTTCGGACATTAGGTATCCATATCATTGAGCTAATATGAATCGGGGTGCACTCATTGATATGAGAGAAGTCTCCCTTGTCCCGTATGGAATGTTTGTGGAACAATTATATAAAGTATGGACTAAATCGGTCACTCCCTTCAAGAGTTATCGTGCACACAATTTTTCCGAACATTTTTGAACTTTTGTGGGGCAGGTTCCTGAAGGAGTGGACCGATATGGCTTATATTCGAACTTAAACTATGTTTGGAAAAAATATTACGAAGGCCAAATGTTGGACCGAATCGGCAGATCCGTTCGAGAGTAATCTTGCGCTCCTACAACTACACACGGTGTCATAGAGGTTGTTTGTAAATTTCAGGCTATTTTGTCAGGAAATATGGGCTTGCCCCTGATGAAACTTGTACCGTCGTATGGGGGCAATATAAACAAGTTGTTACAACGTAATTCAAAGCGATTCGTGAGCTGGTCCACAACTGAACTTTTCCGAAATTTTGTGGGGGAGGTAACCGAAGGAGTGGACCGATTGAGTTCGCATTGGATCCTCATCTAAGTCTGGTAGAAATTTCACGATGTGCAACGTATGGACTAAATCGGTTACTCCCTTTAAGAGTTCTCGTGCTCACAAATTTTCCGAACATTTTAGAACTTTTGTGGGGGAGGTACCCGAAGGAGTGATATGTCCCACCTTCGAACTTAAACTAAGTTTAGGCAAAATATTACGATACCCAAACTTTGGTTCAAATCGGTTGATCCGTTCGACGGTTATCGTGCGCACCAGCCAGCCAGACTGACAGACGGACGGACATTGCTAAATCGACTTCAAATTGTCTGAAACGGATTTCGTCCAAACATACTTAGGGTCTAAAACCATTATTTCGATGAGGCACATTTTGCCCGTATGAAGGTGTATATACCCTCGTTAGCATAAATGCCGAGGGTATAACTATAAGAAAACATGTAACAAAGGCTTTCCCAGCAAAAATCCTCATTACAAACCTCCTTTCCCACCCATCATTTTAACAAGGGCATGTCGCGCGAAATATCTGGTTATTTTGTAACCACTGAAATAAGTAGATACTGAGTAGATTCTGACTACTTATTTCAGTGGTTACAAAATAAACAGATATTTCGCGCGACATGCCCTTGTTAAAATAATGGATGGGAAAGGAGGTTTGTAATGAGGATTTTTGCTGGGTTATTATATGTATACCCTCAGCATTTATGCTAACGAGGGTATAGACGAAAAGTCAAAAAAAATTATCATTGATGAAGCCAAGGTTTGCGCTGTTATAATTCGCGAAATATTGCAGTGTAGCACGAAATATGACCATAGTTGGATCAAACGTAGTGTTTTTAATCAAAGCTCAAAAATGTGGCTACAAAAGCCAATTTCAGGGCGTGTTATGAGCGCGTAAATGAATAAAAATATGTAAAAACACGTTAAACCAAACGAGTTTTTTTCCGTTGTTATTCTATTGGCGGTTAAACCGTTTAAATTACGGATATCTGTCCAAGGTAAAAGTAGAAGTACACAAAATGAAGATTACACTTCTAATGTATCACATTTCAAAATCTCCACTGTATCTACCTTTTATGGATGCTGACATTTTGAAGCCAGATTTTTACAATAGTATTAAAGTACTCGCGATTACGCATAATTTTATATGTATATTGACCATGTAGCCCAGACAGCATCACAGTAATCCACTGCCAAAGGCCAAAATTTAGTGCGATATTTTTTCGAAAACCCCTATTTTTGGGTACAGTATTTACGATATCCTTTTGATTTTGCTGGGACCCCAAGATATTTTAGTTTTTTGACGGTCCGGATCATATAAATCATAGATCGTGAAAATCCATCCACTAGAACGGCGAAAACGGCAACTGCAAAAACCGAAAAATGTTCGTAAAATGTTTTTGAAAATATCGCGGATTAAATCGCGTTTTCTGTGGATCGTTTCTTTTTCAATGAAGAAACTAACACATCACTCGCGTTTTTACGAAAACAGCGGTTTATACAATTTAGTGGCATGGGAGCTGTATCCGATTTATCCCAAAAATAGTGTGTGATGCTACATCCACGGTTCTTGAAGGATTTTACCGAAATATGTTTAGATCGATGTATTTTTTCATGGATGATAGTGAAATCGGATGCGCAAAAAAGTGTATGCACTTTGTGCAAATTATAAGCGTTGTTGCACACTAAACTGCAGACGATGCTACATCTTAGCGGCCAAAGTAAATCTTGGCAAATGCGCATCAAGTGTTTTTGAGGATTTCGCGATTTACACGCATTTCAAAATGAACATTACCCGATACAGTTTTATTTCAAGATTATACCCCATTTAAAGGAACCAACATTTATTTGAAAGATACCCATATCTTCTGCGTGTGTTCGAGAAGTGATTAGAATAAAAAATGTGATTTTTTACGTGAAATTTAACTAAATAGAAGAATAACTCCTACCTATGTTTCTTACATTCTCTTCAAATAACTCACAAAATAAATTTTAATAAATATTTTATGTCACAAAAATTTTAATAAATTTCCTCAATATATTTTTTTTTGGTTTTTGCTATAATATGCAAACCACTAAACGGATATGTATAGTTTTGGTTTCTTTCCATGTTTAGATTACGTACATAGTTTTTATATATTTTTCAGATGCATAAACATGTTGAATTTTATTAAAACAAGTTGCAAACTACCAACTGTTTGGAATTCTTTGCAAATTTCCGCGAAAATGTGCAACTTTTTCACTAAAGTTATGGGACCTCAGTAAACATATAGTATGTAGGAAGCCATAAATTAACAATGTTTCTCGATATAATGAATAGCGTTTTTATAAGATTTTTTCTAATAATCAGAATTGAAACCGCCATAACTTTTGTGCGCAATATCCAAAATTAGTATCTCGAACAGATTTGAGAATGGGCATTTTTTCTCTATCCATATACCAAAACTCGTTCATGTAGCGTCACAAAAAATTTAATTTTTTTCAAATGGAATATTAAAAAAATCTGACTTTTCCTCATATATATTTGTCGGCAGTTCATACCTCCAAAAAGAGCAACAAAATCTCCGTAGCCGGTATTAGATTCAATATTGCCAATACATACATGAGAGTTTAAATTCACAAGACTGAGGCAAAGCCGATTGATACTTTTTTGATTGTTTTTTCTTTTTTATAGTATTCGATTATATATAGCCAAATGACGTCAATTTAATTAATTTAAAGTGATTTTTTTTTAAAAAATGGAGCTTTGCTCTAGATTACTTAACAATGAGAAAATTACTTTTTTCTAAGAATATTTTTTTTCTGTGGAAGTTAATGCCTACGAGTAGTGGTGTAGGGTATCACATGGTCGATCTCGTCTGGCTAGAGTATGTCATTATTTATTTTTATTTTGTTCCTTTTTTCACAATATATACTTTTGTTGTTACCAAAAAACAGGATGTATGTATGTACATATGTCCATGATAATTGTGATGTGTGTTAGTCAACCACAAACGAACTTTACTTTGCCTTTTGGCAATGTCCACCGTGAAAATGGTGGTCTAATAGAAATGAAAAATGTGTTGTGGTTTAACTAACTCGGAAAATGTGACAAACTTTTAAATTGAAATAATTTTTTACTTGAACACGTTTTGTAATATGTTGTTTTTATTATGTTTTTGGACTTAGTTGTAATGAGGTAAAACAAACAAAAACTATTAGCATCACTGGTCATGGAGAAGTAGATGTACAAAAAGACTATGCCTGAAAAGGCTATGAAGAAATTCTTTCACAAGTATCAAAGTGTGCTTAGGAATGATTTGAGGGAACTGTTTTTTGTTATTACTAAGAATCGACTATAATGGTAAAAGTCCTAATTCCAAGCTAAAGGCAAGCTACTGTGAAAAACTTACTATTATAAGCCAACAAACTCCAATTGGGTCTCATGGCGTTGAACGCTATATCAGATCGCCACAAAAGGGACGATTCCCTCGCTAGGCTTAGACATTACTATCCACAACAATAACATCACTATGCCACCAGCAAATTTCAAAAGTCTACGTTTTGCTATACAAATGTACAGGTTATTTTATTTGCTCATGTAATATTTTATTTTCCCACTAATGTTTATGTATCTTCCTTTTTCACTTTTTTTTCAAAATAATTTTCATATTTATTTGAATTTCAAATTTGATATAATGTTTATTTGCACAAAATGTAATACAAACATTTTTCTTGCATTCCCATGAAATTTGTGCGTCGCACAGTGGTTCAGAATCGTTTTTTCCTGGTCAAAATTCTGTAACTTTTGAACGGATTGAAACATTTTCACAATTCTTTTTTTGTTAGACAGATAACACAATCAGCTTTCCGGTGAATTATAAGCGGTCAAATTCGGTCTGGTAGTTGCAGAGGAATTCAATGTCAAAGTTAAACTTTTGATTTTTTTTACTATTTTTCATCAAAATATCAGTGCTTTTGTGTTTTTATATCTTCTTATATATTAAATATGGTCAAACGCCAATAAATACAATATAAAAATGCCAAAAAAATTAAAAAAAAAAAAATTTCGAAAAAAAATTAAAAAAATTTTTTTCACAAATTTTTCACTTTAAAAAGTGCAAAAAATTTAAATTTTTTCAAAAATTAAAATAAAATGCTCCTTGGGTGTTCATAAAACTTATATAACTCATATGAAAACTCATATGCTCCAAAAAATTTTAATTTGTGTAAAAAAGCTGTAATTCATATGGGAATTGGTAAGGAAAAACACACATTTTTACCCATGTGATTTCAATAAATTTAAAAAAGTGTTAAACGGACGGAACGGGACGGGAACAAAAGTATATATGGGCTAAAAGAGGAGACTTTCGGGCATATTTCTGTGGAAACAGAACATTGTTCCATGTTGTTCCACAAAAGTTCTAGTCCACTAAATTTGGAATTTCATAAAATTTAGTACCTGAGGAAAAATAAAATAGCTCATGTTGTGTAAACCCCACGGTAATTTGTTTAATTTATTTTTAAAGGCCACAATCCTACCTACCTAACAAAAAAACAGCGAACGCAATTTATGTTATAGTTTCCGAGAAATAGCTATTTCTTTCTCCAAAAGTTTTCAAAAATTATGTATTTCTCAAAAATTGGAAAAATGTTCGTCTTTAGGGGCACCCCACGCCCGCACCTTCCAATATTTTGACCCAATTTTTTGGTTTCCTTAGTTTCAATATGTTTACTATCGAATACCATATATAAATGAAATATCTGTTACAAAACAAAATTTTGATTTTTGGCCAGGAAAATCGATTCCTGAACCATTGTGCGTCGCTGAAATAAATCAATAAACAAATTTGATGTAAGGTTTACGGTGGTGAGATTTACTTTCATCAAGAATTTCAGTTTGTAATAAGCAAAATCGTGTTCATCAGCTAATAATATGAGACACGTAGAAGGAGAAATATTTGAATGATTTGAAAATAATTTGATGAATATTTGTTGGTCAATATTCAATATTCATGAAAAAACGGTGCTTCTATAGACCCTTCTGCAAGAAAAGGTGCTTCTTTAGACAATTTCTGAAAGAAATGGTGCTTTTATAGATCCTTTTTGAAAGAAAGCTAAATACAATTTCTGAAAGAAGGGGTGCTTCTATAGACCCTTCCTGAAAGAAAGGGCAATTCAATAGACCCTTTCTAAAATATAAGTTGCTTCTATAGACCCTTTCTGAAAGAAAGGGTGCTTCTATAGGAAATTTCTGAAAGAAAAAGTGCTTCTATAGACCCTTTCTGAAAGAAAGGATGCCTTAATAAACCCTTTCTGAAAGAAAAGTTGCTTCTATAGACACTTTCTGAAAGAAAAAGTGCTTCTATAGACCCTTCCTGAAAGAAAGGATGCTTCAATAGACCCTTTCTGAAAGAAAAGTTGCTTCTATAGACCCTTCCTGAAAGAAATGATGCTTCAATAGACCCTTTCTGAAAGAAAAGTTGCTTCTATAGACACTTTCTGAAAGAAAAAGTGCTTCTATAGACCCTTCCTGAAAGAAAGGATGCTTCAATAGACCCTTTCTGAAAGAAAAGTTGCTTCTATAGACCCTTCCTGAAAGAAATGATGCTTCAATAGACCCTTTCTGAAAGAAAAGTTGCTTCTATAGGCAATTTCTGAAAGAAAAAGTGCTTCTATAGCCCTTCCTGAAAAAAAGATGCTTCTATAGACCCTTTCTGAAAAAGGGGTACTTCAATAGACCCTTTCTAAAAGAAAGGGTGCTTCTATAGATCCCCGCCGGGGATAACAATCTTGAAGCGATGCGGGGGCTAGACGTCACAATCTTCTCATTTAACTTCTTGTAGTGTTGAACTGGGAGGCTGTGATTGACCAAAGGTTATCCACTCTCTGTCACGCTCCAACTCAGTGCACTGGAATTCAAAGTGTATCTCCGGATTGAGTGACACATATTTGGTAGTGATCTCCTACCAAAGTAATTGTGAGATCCCCTAACACCGGGGTGTTAAGCGACCTCGTGCCCATCGGTGTTCTCAAGGTTTGCAGTTAGGGTACCAACTGTATTCGAACGGAGCCTCGCGTGATACCTGGGCACCTCAGCGAGTAACCAGCGCCCTAGTCATGGTAATGGAGGGCTATGCCATGACCTGTCCTCAAATCCCCCAGTAAAACGTTCCCCTATGAATGAATCCGAAATAAATAAAACCAAAACAACCCAAACCAATCTCCCCTCGTTATCGACCCCAGCTATGACCACGGACAATGCCGCACTACCAAATGCGACTCTAGGACCTCAAGAATCCCTGGGTGGGGACGTGACCCCGACGACCTTGACGATGGACAGAGTAAGTCAAGACATTCTGAACCAAAGCAGGGAATTGCTTGATCTCATAGAGCAGAGAGAGACCTGCAGATTGAGCCAGGAGAGCCCCCCCCCCCCTTGGAACTGGGAAGACGACTCCCTCATGTCGGATGAAGAGATGGACGTTACTGTGATTCCATCTCGGACATCCCAGGAAGCGCCTTCCTCGGCCCAGGGAGAGACCTCGAACCTTACCACAGCAGGTCCAACTCCTCTACGGGATGTTACATCGGTCGGTACCGATAAGCCTTTTCTTCCGAGGCAGGACGCCATGGAGGAAGAAGCCGTGATGGAGGAAGCGACCCCCTCTAACACGACCTCTACCAACAAGAGCGAGAAGGCCAAGGAGAAAAAGGATCGGCACGAATACAAAAGAGCCGCTAAGTACTGCAACAAATTTGTTGGTAAGGAAGCCACTGACATAAGTCAGGACGAATTTCGTTTAATCGGAGTGAGGCTTCGAGTTATGAGGAGACTTGAGCGTAGGTACCCTCATATGGAGAAGATCCACGTTCCGGTTAACCAAATTCCAACTCCTGGAACGGCTGACCCCTCCAGCCTAACGGCTGCCAAGGGTGCAGTCGCTCCGGGTAACCTACCCAAACCGGGAGTATCAGGCTGTTCGGACTCCTTGCAGACACCGATGGTGTCAGCGGCGGAGACGGGCAGAAGGATGCCCTCGACCCTGGAAACAGCAAGACGGCTGCTGTCCTCAAAGGCACCAACCGTCTTGCCGTCGGAACAGAAAAAGGGTCAGTCAGGGACAACGCAGATGCTCAAGGCGACTCCGAATGCATCTGCCTCGTCGGTGACTGCCCCCTCTTCTGTCGGGGTAAATAGAAGCAGCGACCTCTTGCGAACCTCGACGATGCAGAGGCCTGGTAAACAGGCAACTGAGGCGTCGAAGGATCCCAAGAAGCCCTGCTCCTTAAGTGATGGAGGAGTGAGGATCGCCGGTGGCGCAACTGGTAGAATGGCTGGTGTGACGGACGGCCCTTCAACCTCTAGGCAGGCCAGTGGTAGACCAAAGACCTCTCCGCAGCAGTCATGCGTAAAGCGGGTCAGGTCTTCGGAGGACCCACAGCCAACAGCCAAGAGGTTGCTGGACCGACATCAAACCAACCATCCTCCCACTCTTGCTAAGGTGACCGCCCAGCAGACGGCAACTGGGGTTGAACAGGAGAAGTCCTGCAAAGGAATCTCCAGTCCGGCTCCCCAGCAGTCATCTGCTGGCGGGACATCAAAACCAGCGAGGACCCGGAGGAAGCTGGCCTCAAAAGACGTTCAAATAGCAATCATTGATAGGTCTGATCCGGAAGGTTGGATCAGTGATGATCATTGGTTGCTGGTTGAACGTCTACTGAGGAAGGCCATAACCTCTGACGAGGCGGACGCAAGTATGACGGGCTTTGGCAAGGCAACTTATATCAGAGGTGTCAAGGTCATCGGCTGTCAGGATGAGAAATCGAAAGATTATCTCATACGAACGGTTGATGGCTCGGGCGCACTCTGGGAAGGTTGCAAGCTAGCCGCGGTGCCTACTAGTGAGATACCTCGCAGAGCGTCAGCCACAGCCTGGGTGCCACCTCCGGATCAGGAGGTTGCGGAGGTGCTGAAGATGATCCAGAGGCAGAACAGAGGTCTCTCTACTGCCAGCTGGAGACTCTAAACCTGTTGGCAAGTACACACTTTCCTGGCTGTCAAGATGCCAGCACGTGTCGACCTAGTGAAGATGCGAGCAGAAGCTTCAACACAGCAGAGTGTGATCTTGTTGATGGTGCAATAAGTAATCCCAGAATCTCTTGGGCGATCAGTACTTTTCAACCCTATAAATCCCCTGGACCTGACGGTATCATCCCTGCGATGCTTCATAATGCGCCTCGAGTGTTGATATCCATATTAAGGAAGATTTTTAGGGCTTGCATTCTGCTGTCGCACATACCGGCGATATGGAAAGAGGTGACGTAGATGTAGATCACATCCCCAAAGCTGGGAAACCTAGTCATACCTTACCAAAGGACTATAGGCCGATAAGTCTTTCCTCCTTTCTACTTAAAACTTTGGAAAGGCTACTAGATTTGGAAATTAGATCTTATATAAATAATGACCTTGTAAGCAATTCACAACATGCCTACGTAAAAGGGAAATCGACAGACACAGCGTTACACGAGGTCGTGGGTTATATAGAGAAGAACATGGATGACTCGAGCTTCACTTTAGCTGCTTTCTTGGACATAGAAGGTGCGTTTAACAACGTGAAACTTGAGTCTATCCACTCTGCTCTAGAATCACTAGGTGTCCCCTCAATTCTAATCAATTGGATAGATAGAATGCTCGAGAGTAGAATTATCAATTCAAATTTAGGAGAGAGTTCAATTAAGAAGTCGGTCACCAGGGGCACACCACAGGGAGGAGTCCTATCACCCCTGTTGTGGCTTCTGGTACTGAACGGGATACTTTTAGAATTTGACAGGTTAAAAACCAAAGTAGTCGCCTACGCTGATGATGTAGTTATTCTAATCAGCGGGAAATTTCTATCAACGCTGTCCGACCTTATGCAAGGTGCCTTAGTAAAGCTCTCACGCTGGGCCCACCAAAATGGACTTGGTGTGAATCCGGCGAAGACAGAGTTGGTACTATTCACCAGAAAGAGGAATACTGCTGAGTTTGTTCCACCAACTCTGGATGGGGTGCAACTAAACCTCTCCACTGAAGCTAAGTACCTTGGAGTGGTATTGGACCATAGGCTTCTATGGAAAAGGAACACCGAGGAGAGAGCTAAAAGAGGTTTAATTGCACTATATTCCTGTAAGAACACCATAGGAAGGAGCTGGGGCTTAAAACCACACATTATACACTGGCTGTATAATACTGTGGTTTGCCCCATTCTAACCTATGGTTGTCTTGTGTGGTGGCACTCACTTAGTATAAAAACAAATCTTTCAAAGCTAACCAATGTGCAACGTGCCGCGTCAATTCTCATTACTGGAGCTATTAAAAGCACTCCTCAAATGGCGCTGAATGCTGTTTTAAATGTTCAACCTTTGGACATTTTGGCTCAGCATCAGGCCTCCAGGTGTGCTTTGAGGCTTAGGGAACTTGACATGTGGCGTTGCTCAATGGCTGGCCATGCATCTGTTCTGCGGCGGCTTATTAGTCAGGTAGAGATTGGTGACAGAGGGGGAGAGACTGACTATATCTCTCCGTCTCTTGACTTCAATATACCTGACGTCTTAATTCCCAATAGGGACGCATGGGTTCAGTGCAGACCAATACCCGATAGCCTATCCATCTTCACTGATGGGTCTAAGATGGAAGAAGGCACGGGTGCTGGAGTGTACTCAGACGAACTGAACTTCAGGTACTCGTACAAACTTAACGACAACTGTAGTGTTTTCCAGGCAGAAGTCTTTGTAGTATTGAAGGCCTTAGAGGCACTAGTGGGGGGGGACAGACCTAGCAGACAGGGCGGTCACCATATATGTAGATAGCCAGGCTGCGCTAAAAGCTCTAGGATCTTTCACTATTAAATCTAGGATCGTTCGAGACTGTAGAACTGCTCTGAAAGCCTGCAGAGTGCCAGTAAGACTTTGTTGGGTACCTGGTCACTGCGGTGTAGTGGGAAATGAGATTGTGGATGAATTGGCAAGGCGAGGCTCGCAATCAACCGATATGCAACTGGAAGTTGGAGTGCGACCCCCGCTTTGTCACTTCATTGACAAACTCACAAGGTTCCACGTTGAGAAATCCAAAAGAACTTGGCTAGACGCTCCTGGTTGTCGGGTGGCTAAGTCAATCTGGCCGGAGATCTCGGCACGTAGAACTGATTCCCTCCTCTCACTATGCAAGTCAGAGATCAGGGTTGTTGTGGGGGTCATTACTGGCCATTGCAACATCAGATCAATGACGTGCAGATGGGAGGCTAGCAGCGGTGATTATTGCAGGCTGTGTGAAGATGCAGAGGAGACGGAGACGATTGATCATTTACTGTGCCAGTGCCCCAGACTGTCGGCCAGGAGATACAGACTCTTCGGCACATACATGATTGAATCGCTCTCCTACCTCTCTTCTTTCGACCCATTAGTCCTGCTTGCATACTGTAGAGGTCTTAAATGGCTATGGGGCAGACAAACTTAACTGCATGTTAGTCTATTTAATAACTAATATACCTCTTTTGTTTTTCTTTCTTTTATCATCCCTAATCCTTCTCCTATACCCCCCCCGACCCGTCTCTTCCTCTCCTACCTCTTCCTCCCCCATCCAGCAACAACAAACTGGTATCCAGTCGAGCACACACTCACACTCCATAGATGCAATATCCATCATCACCACACTTACACAACCAACATCACATATACACCAGCAAAAATCACCACACACATCATCACATCACCACACTTTAACGGTCATCATCACACACAGAAACACATGCAGAACCACCAAACAATAGACTACATCAACAATATCAACTATATCCGATCACAACAAAACAGGATGATCACAATGGACCACAAGGTCTCCGAGTGGAGTGGCTGCCTTCTACAGCAGCTGCGCATCCTAAAACCTAACCTAACCTATAGACCCTTTCTGAAAAAAGGGGTACTTCAATAGACCCTTTCTAAAAGAAAGGGTGCTTCTATAGACCCTTTCTGCCAGAAAAGTTGCTTTTATAGACAATTTCTGAAAGAAAGGGTGATTCTATACACCCTTTCTGAATAAAGGGTTGCTTCCATGGACCGTTTCTGAAAGAAAAGTTGCTTCTATAGAAAATTTCTGAAAGAAAAGGGTGCTCCTATAGACCTTTTATGGAAGAAAAGTTTCTTCTATAGACACTTTCTGAAAGAAAAATTGCTTTTATTGAACCTTTCTGAAAGAAAAGTTGCTTCTATAGATCCTTCCTGAAAGAAAGGATGCTTCAGTAGACCCTTTCTGAAAGAAAAGTTGCTTCTATAGAAAATTTCTGAAAGAAAATGGTGCTCCTATAGACCCTTTATGGAAGTAAAGTTTCTTCTATAGACACTTTCTGAAAGAAAAATTGCTTTTATTGACCCTTTCTGAAAGAAAAGTTGCTTCTATAGACCCTTCCTGAATGAAAGGTTGCTTCCATGGACCCTTTCTGAAAGAAAAGTTGCTTCTATAGGCAATTTCTGAAAGAACGAGTAAAAAAGTGTCAGTCGGCTTTGCCGACAGATATATACCCTCAGCCAGTGTGAAGTGAATTTTGTGGCCCTTTTTGGACATTTGAACTTGCCGACAATTATGGATTAGGAATTAACTGCACTAAGACACAAATGCTGAACCTTTGTGGGGGAGGTAACCTTAGGGAGGACCGATATGGTCCATTTTAGAAATTAAACAAAAATTTGACAAAATATTAGTAGATCCAAAGTTTGGACTAAATTGGTTGCCCCATTCAAGTGATATTGTCCTAGCATTTTACTGACATTTTATTGGGGAGAAGTACCGGAAGTTGTGGACCGGTATTGCCCCATGAAACTAAGTTTGGATATAATATGACGAAGACCAAATGTTGGACCAAATCGGTTGAACAGTTCGAGAGTAATCGTGCTCTCCGACAGTCACATATGGTGACATAGGGATTTTTTTCCTAAGAAATATTTACCTGCCCCCGAAAAAAACTCTTACCGTCGTAATGGAGGTAGCGATTGCAAATCGCTTCAACAAAAATTAAAGTGATTCGAGAGCAGGTCATAAAGTGAACTTATCCGAAATTGTGTGTGAGAGGTACCAGAAGGAGTAGACAAATATAGTCCATATTCGAACCTGCTATATATCTGGTAGATATATTAGGATGTGCAATGTATGGATTACATCGGTCACTCCCTTCAAGAGTTAGCGTGCACACAAATTTTCCAAATATTTTCGAACTTTTGTGGGGACCGATATAGCCCATCTTCGAACTTAAACTAAGTTTGGACAAAATATTACGAAAGCCAAATTTTGGATCAAATCGGTTGATCCGTTCGAGAGTTATCGTGCGCTCCATCCACTACAGACGGTGTTATAGAGGCTTTTCGCATCTTTCAGGCTATTTTTTCAGGAAGTATGGACTTGCCCCTGATGAAACTTGTACCGTCGTATGGGGGGCAATGAATACAAGTTGTTGCAACAAAAATCAAAGCGATTCGAGAGCAGGTCCTAATCTGAACTTATCCGAAATTTTGTGTGGGAGGTACCCGAAGGAGTGGACCGATTGAGTCCATTTTGGAACCTCATCTAAGTATAGTAGAAATTTCACGATGTGCAAAGTATGGGTCAAATCGGTTACTTCATTCAAGAGTTATCGTGCATACAAATTTTCCGAACATTTGTGGGGGAGGTACCGGAAGGAGTGGACCGATATAGCCCATCCTCGAACTTAAACTAAGTTTGGACAAAATATTACGAAAGCCAAATTTTGGACCAAATCGGTTCATCCATTCGAGAGTTATCGTGCGCACCAACCAGCCAGACAGACGGACAGACACACAGACGGACGGACATTGCTCAATCGACTCCAAATTGTCCAAAACACATTTCGTCCAAACATACTTGGGGTCTAAAACCATTATTTCGATGAGGCACATTTTGCCCGTATGAAAGTGGGTATAAAAAGTGCTTCTATAGACCCTTCCTGAAAAAAGGGGCAATTCAATAGACCATTTCTAAAAGAAAGGTTGCTTCCATGGACCCTTTCTGAAAGAAAAGTTGCTTCTATAGAAAATTTCTGAATGAAAAGGGTGCTTCTATAGACACTTTCTGAAAGAAAGGGTTCTTCTATATACCCTTTCTGAAAGAAAAGTTGTTTCTATAGACCCTTTCTGAAAGAAGGGATACTTCAATAGACCCTTTCTAAAAGAAAAGTTGCTTCCATATACTCTTTCTGAGAGAAGGGGTACTTCAATAGACCCTTTCTGCAAGAAAAGTTGCTTCTATAGACCCTTTATGGAAGAAAAGTAGCTTCTATAGGCCGTTTCTGAAAGAAAAGTTGTTTCCATAGACCCTTTCTGAAATAAAGGGTGGTTTTATCTATAGACCCGTTCTGAAAGAAAGTGTGCTTCCATAGACCCTTTCTAAAAGATGGGATACTTCAATAGACCCTTTCTGAAAGAAATGTTGCTTCCATATACCGTTTCTGATAGAAGGGGTACTTCAATAGACCCTTTATGGAAGAAAAGTTGCTTCTATAGACCCTTTCAGAAAGAAAAGTTGTTTCCATAGACCCTTTCTAAAAGAAAGGGTGGTTCTATCTATAGACCCGTTCTGAAAAAAAGTGTGCTTCCATAGACCCTTTCTGAAAGATGGGGTATTTTAATAGACCCTTTCCGAAAGCAAAGTTGTTTCTATAGAGCCTTTCTGAAAGAAAGGGTGTTTCTATAGAACCTTTCTGAAAAAAGGGTGTTTCTATAGAACGTTTCTGAAAAAGGGTGATTTTATGGATCCTTTCTGAAAAAATGGTGTTCTATAGAACCTTTCTAAAAAAAGGGTGCTTCTTTGGATCCTTTCTGAAAATGGGTGTTCTATAGAACCTTTATAAAAACAGGGTGCTTCTTTGGGATCCTTTCTGAAAAAGGGTGTTCTATAGAACCTTTCTAAAAGAGGGTGTTCTATAGAACCTTTCTAAAAAAAAGGTGCTTCTTTGGATCCTTTCTGAAAGAAAAGTTGCTTCTATAGACAATTTCTGAAGAAAGGGTGCTTCTATAATTCCTTTCTGAAAAAAGGGTATTCTATTGACCCCTTCTGAAAAAGGGTGTTTCTATAGACTCTTTCTAAAGGAAAGTTGCTTCCATAGACCCTTTCTGAAAGAAGTTGTACTTCAATAGACCCTTCCTGAAGGGAAAGTTGCTTTTACAGACCATTTCTGAAAGAAGCCTCCTTGAGGTCGTTCCAAAGAGGCCATATTTAAATAAATGATCTTCATAAGGCCTTCTTCAGACAGAAGACCTTCGAGAGAAAAATTTTTCAGACAGAAGGCGCTTCTATGCATAGCACTACTTCAAAAGATTTTCTTTACATAGAAGCCCTTGTAGAGAATTCAAGTTTTAATCATGCAATTTTCGAGCAATATTTGGTTGTGAACGCACAAGTAGTTAATTGGGCACCCCGAGAGTGATAGGGCTAAGCATAATGTGTTACCTATGGGACTACTACTATCTCCAAATGCCAGAAAAGCTCTCATTCAAAATGTCGCGATTTCTGACCGCCTAATTTCTGCCCGGTTTCGAACAAAATTCCGAAACATCACTGTCCTACAGGTCTATGCTTTCACCGGCCCTTATGATGAGGAAAACACAAGTTTGTTCTACGACCCACTTAATAACAACTGCAACCTCAAAAATGTAATGGGCAACCACTGTTTTGGACCAACCAGACACCAGCTATTGTGCCAGACACCAGCTATTCACCAGCGGAACTAAGTTCCCACATAAAGATATACACAAATACACGTGGGAGTCCCCTGACAACGCACACGCAACTATATCGACCACATAATAGTGAACAAACTTTTCCTTGGTTGTTTGCTGGACGTAAAAACATTCCGTGGTGCTGATATTGATAGCGATGACTATCTTCTTGTAGGCAGTTTCAAACTACGTCTCGCCTCCGTCCACACCACCAAGACAAAACTCAGATACAACATAAAGAAACTGCAAAATCCACAAATAGCTGTGCAATACAAAAATGCAGTAGCACAATACTTAAATTCCCTTCGCAGAGAGTACACTTGGTCAAATATACAAGATGCATGCTGCCAAAGTGCGAACCAAATACTCGCTTATCTGACGAAACCCACCGAGAAATCGGAAACCGCAGAAGCCTTAAAAACAAGATCAACCTAAGTAAATCTGCTACTGATAAAATAAATAGACGCATGCCTAGAAGAAAAATCACCACTGCCACACCTAATTTTGCAGAAGTACTTCAAACATTATCCAAACTGAAGAACTCTAAAGCGCCGGGTCCAGATGGCATACCAGCAGAATTACTGAAATACGGTGGCGAACCCACCGCAGATGCTCTCACGCCGATAATTAAAAGTATCTGGGAGTATGAGACAATTCCAAGTTGCTGAAAGGAGGGAGTTGTCGTAACAATGCCAACAAGTAAGAAAAGCGTTAAGTTCGGTCGGGCCGAACTTTTTATACCCTCCACCACAAATTTCAGCCATTTCGGTGGATTAATGTGGCCACAACCTTCAAAATACCGAAATTCGGAAGGTACCGTTCTATGGGGGCTATATGATGGCGTGGACCTATACCTACAAATTTCTGGGGGAAAGTTTTATACGCCTAAAGAAGACTAAATACCAAATTTCAGCCATATCGGTGTGATAATGAGGCTAAAACGTTCAAAATATCGAAAATCGGGAGATATTGTAATATGGGGGCTATATCAACACGTGGACCTATATAAACATTTTATGGTAGAAATTTTTCTTAGCCTCTGGAAACACAAAATACAAAGTTACAACCGATTCTTTGGTCAAATGGGTCTAATACATTCAAAATATATTAAAATGACGCGTACTTTATAAGGGGTCTTATGTGGGGACTATACCAAAACGTGGACCTATATAACCCAACTTTGGTAGGAATGTTTTCTGGCGTCTGAAGACACAAAATACCAAATTACAACCAATTCTGTGGTGAAATGGGTCTAATACATTCAAAATATATTAAAATGACGCGTACTTTATATGGGGCCTTATATGGGGGCTATACCAAAACGTGGACCTATATAACCCAACTTTGGTAGGAATATTTTTTGGCCTCTGGAGACACAAAGTACCAAATTACAACCAATTCGATGGTAAAATGGGCCAAATATCTTAAAAATTCCTTAAAACGACGACGCGTCACGCGTCATTTTGTATGGGGGCTATACGAAAGCGTGGACCTACATAGTCCGCTGTCAATACCAAAAGTCCTACGTAAATATAACATATTTTCCCAAAATTGCATCAACCTACGTCAATCCGTTCGGACACTAGAGTGATTTCCACAGACGGACAGACAGACATACGGACAGACGGACGGACATGGCTATATCGATGTAGAATTGCACGCTGATCAAGAATATATATACTTTGTGGGGTCTACAATGATTATTTCGAGTAGTTACAAACGTAGTGACAAACTTAATATACCCCCATCCTATGGTGGAGGGTATAAAAAAGGGAGATCTGAGACTATGCTGTAATTGGAGAGGCATCACCTTATTAAATGCGGTCAATAAAATTCTTGCGTCGATAATTCTACAACGCATTTTCCCTGCCTTGGATAACATACTAAGGAAAGAGCAAGCAGGCTTCAGACCAGGGAGATCTTGTACTGACCGCATCAACTCAGTACGCATAATCATCGAGCAGTCTATCGAATTTAACAGCAGTTTATATCTTCTTTTTGTGGACTTTGAGCGAGCTTTCGACACAGTATCCAGGCCAGCACTATGGGATGCACTGAGCTCCAAGCGAATCCCAGATAAAATTATAAGCCTCATTCGCGAATTATATACAGATGCGAAATCTGTTTTAAAGACGAAGAAAGCCTGCCCTTCGAACTACACTCAGGGGTGAAGCAAGGATGTGTCCTTTCTCCCACACTGTTTCTCCTACTACTGGATTGTGTACTCCAACAAACCAACAACGAGGCTCCACTGGGAATACGTTGGTCCGTAAACGACTTTCTCCATGACGTCGACTACGCTGACGACATCTGCCTTTTTGCACATCGCTTCTCCGATATCGAACAAAAGTTAGAGCGACTGTCAGCTATTGCGAATTATGTCGGCCTGAAGAAGGAATGTCTCTCTTGCAATCTTCCCTGGAACCAAGCAAAAATTCTAGCTAAGGATCGACAAAGTTGGAGAGAATTTGTAAAAGTGAACTTTTATATAATTTACAAGTTTATTTTAAACTCTGTAACTTTTTATAAGTAAAGGAAATATATATATATATATATATATATACATCGCCGGAGGGCTTTTTAAATAAATCGCACATTTTTAAGGGGGTTTTTAGGTTTTTGCGATTTTGATTGGAAACTGCAAGACCTATGGAAATGGGACGAAACACTAAAGTTGTAGCGGTGAAAATTGTTGTATCTGTGAAAATTCTTCACAACATTGGCATTGGTAATTTTTTTCTAGGTTGTACTATTTTAGAGAGTTTAAATTTGGAAATTGGAGGAAAGGAGGCACTGATGGTACATTATCCAAATTTGAACTTTTATATCTCAAAAATGGTAAAACCTACGAAAATATCATGAAGGTCAACCTTGTAGAGAATTTTAACAGCTACACCATTTTCTCGAATCCCATTTCGGTAAGGCTTGCTGTTTTCAAGCAAAATCATGAAAACTTCCAAAATGTAAAATATATATTTTTAAAACATTATACTCATAACCCATAATATTGAAACTATAACAACCATGTATAGATGATTTTTAATTTCAATTGTTGGCTGTCACTTCATCGTGTTCCATTGATTTCAGTTTTAAATTGTTTTGTTGCGGTTTGTGTATCCAATTGCTATGTTATATGCTTTATTTATGTGCATATGTAGATGTGTGTATGTAAGTACGTATACTGGTACCTTTGCATTATTGCATAACACCCACCCGACATTGCATTTTTAATACTCCACCGTAATTGAAATCGTTGTTGACATCAACGTTAAGTGTCACACCGGCATAAAAGCTGAATGACAAATTAACATTTTTGTGTAAAAATGTGTCACATTGTGTAAACACAAATATGAAAATTAAATTGAAAAATCGACTATTAAACAGTGGTAATTTATTCATTTTAAATATTGCATGAGCGCTCAAATCAGATCATAATATTTATAATAAGTATTGTGTGGGAAAAATGTACACATAGTATTATTTAACGTTGACATGCAATAACTTAGTAAAGCTTCGGTAAAGTATTTGAATATATCAATTATAAATTTGTCCTCTTGGAAGGGAAAATGTGGAAAAATTATGAAACACACATTATCTTTTTAGGATAACCGAAGCGTTTCGAAATAGGACTTTAAGTCCAACATTTTTCTTATAGTTGCCTTCGTATGCGTATGGATCGCGTAGGCGATTAAAGAAACCAACTACCCTGACCGATTTTAAAATGGCAAAGGCCAAACCTTATCTTGGTCCATAGTTCATCCCATGTAGTATTATTCTATTTGTAATTCGAATTATGCCAATTGAAATTCGAAACAAAATGTTCGAATTACAAATTGAATAATTCGAGTTACAAATAAAACAATTCGAATTACAAATAAAACTATTCGAATTACAAATGCAATTATTCTAGTTACAAATGGAATAATTCTATTTACAAATGGAATAGTTCGAATTACAAATGAAATTCTCGAATTACTAATAAAATGTTACGAATTAAATATGGAATTCTCGAATTGCAACTAAAATGATTCGAATTACATCTGAAAAAGGTGTATGAACATTGTAGTTTCAGAATACGCAAAAACTTCCCAGGTGTAAGCTTCATTCATTTAAAGTTAGTTCAGGCGCACCGTGTTTATTTTTATAGTTGATTATTTCAAGGCGTTGCAAACGGAAAAATAAACTTAATATATGGGCGGTATATTATGGTGGCGGGTATAAAAAAGTCGGTAATTATTCTATATTGGGCCATCTATATAAGTAAACCACTGCTAAGGGCATTACAAATTGTCTATAACCTCTCAGCTTGATAATGACTAGAATAATTTTTTTTCTTCTTCGTCTTCAACTTCTTAATGTAAATTAAATGCTTCTACTGATTAGCATAATAACCCAGTGACTCTTTTCTTGTAACATTGCCATTCCATCCCTTCTTCATCATCATCAACATCGTCTACAGAAGTCATCAAGAAGCACGAAAAAACAACTCATCATTTTGTCGTTAAAAGAAAAGTTTTTTTCTCCATCAGCTTAACGGAAAAAATTGGAATGTTTTTCTTTTTCGTTTTCCCTTTCATTTTTCATAGATATACTTTTCTTTTTGAGAAAATTTCTGTAATAAGTTGCAGATGAGCAGAGATACGAAAGCAAAGTTTTTTTTTCTTCAACTTGAAGAGGAAAAAAACAAACAAACAAAAAGAAAGAACATTCTTTAAGTTGAACTCATGCATGAACTTTAGAGACACCGTTTATGGCGCAAACGAAGAAAATGCGACAAAAATTTGTAACAAAGTTTCTGTTATGAGTTTGGGTTCATTCTTCACTTTCATGTGCAATTTTTCATTTTTACAAAAAAAGCACCCACCAGGGGAAAGGGAGAAGAAATATGGGGTTTCCTCTTATGGATTTTTCATAACTTTTTTCATATCCATCCACCATCATCATCAACATGGCCACTTGAAAATTCGTTCGTTATCTTTAGCCTTATTCTCATTGTCGTCGTCATCATCATCTCCAGCAACAGCAGCAGCGTAGCATTGCAAATATCAGCAGCAGCATCGTCACCATCTTCATAGCCAAAATCCTCCAAAACTGAAGTGTATGATAATATGTATGTGAATTCTTGAAAACGTAGCGAATGTGTGTGTGAGTGTGTAGATACACATGATGATGATATCCTTGGTCCCAGCTCAAGTGCCAGACCAAGCACAAACCAAGCTCTTCAGACCTCTCCTATTTGCAACTGATACTGATGGCAAAACTATGCCTTATTCATTGCTGCTGCTGATATGAATGATAACGATGATGATCATCGTCATGATGATTTGGATGCTGCAAGAAGATAATCTGTGGTAAAATGTTATGAGTTTTAACTTTTTCCTACAAAATTGAATAAAATGAGTTTAGTTTTTGTTCTCCTATATTTTTTTTTCGTTTTATTATTTGCTCCGGAATGAATTGTTTTAATTGTTGTTTGAAAATTGTTGATGATGACCGATGATGATAATTTGTGAACAATAAAATTTCTTTGTTGCCACACTAAATGTCACAATAATAGATAAAGTTAGAAACATTTACCATAAAGTGAAACATCAAAGTGATGGCTTTGGTGAACACACACACACAACCACTCTACAGAAGAGTATGTGCAAATAAAATTTTGACTAATTCCTTTGTATGGAATACATAAATATTCGAAAATATAATTATACCTAAAATGGGCATATAATATGACGGTTATATCGGAGCGTGACCTTCCGTTCACACGTTTCCAGGGGGACCGATACACAGTGGTCGAATTCACTGAAATTAATAACTTGCAAACGAATGGAGATATGTTTCTGAAAGTTTGCACAAACGTAGTATGTGTCTGTGGGTAATAATGGACTAAATATAAACAACATCGGCTAATATTTTGGTATAGCCCCCATAACGGTACCTCCTGATATTCGGTATTTTGAGGATTTAAGCAATCCTTTCCTTCCAAATATGATGCAAATTGGCACTTAGGGTTTCTAGGGGTCACTAAACGTTTCCACCAAAAATTATGGACATAGGTCCACGTTTGGGTATAGGCCCCTTTTTAGTTCCCTCCCGATTTTCAGTATCTTGGGGGATTTAAGCTACATTTACCGTCAAAATTAGGTGTAATTTGGCATTTGGAGTTCCCAGTGGCCACAAACATTCTCCACCAAAAATTGTGGATATAGGTCTACGGTTTGATATTGCCCACATATAACGGTACCTCTCAATATTTTGGCATTGGAGGTCGTCGTTGGCTATACATCTTCTCCACCAAAAATTGTGGACATAGGTCAACGTTTTGACATAGCCTCCATATTACTGTACCGCCAGATTTTTGGTATTTTGAGGAATGAAGCAATATTTTCCATGCGGTTATTTGCAGCCAAAAGTTGATTATTCGGAATCTAGGATGTTCAATTTAATTTGTCGAAAAAGAATTGGATTGGACATTAGAGAATTTTTGTAGTTACGCTCCATTTAGCAAAAGTATATTACACTAAAAACACAAAAAAATAATAATTTTTAAAAATTTATTGCTATATAATAGGCCTGCTCACACACATACAAACACATTTTGTTATTGTGTTGGTTTTGAAACACAAAGTCCCAATTTACATCGAGGTGCATTGGTATGCACACCCGCCTTGCACACAGAAGGTCGTGGGTTCGATTCCCCGACTAGGCAACATCAAATTTTGAACGGTGGCAAAATACCCCTCAGTAATTTTGGCGACATTTCCTGAGTATTTCAGCCATGTAAAACTTCTCTACAAAAGTGGTGTCTTAGACACGCCGTTCGGACTCGGCGATAAACTGTGGGTCCCGTATCATTGAGCTAATATGAATCGGGGTGCACTCATTGATATGACAGAAGTCTTCCTTGTCCCTTATGGGATGTTTGTGGAATTATTATTATAACAGTAGGGCCACTCAATCTTATGTAGAGGAACCATGGGGCCATTTACACTATAGTGGATTAATTATGGGGCCATATATATTGGAGGAACCATGGAGCAATCTACTTTATAGTAGTAAATGACCCCACTCTATCTGCATACTTATTTAAATGTAACAAATATGGAGAAGTGGCCGCTATGAACCTCAAATGCCAACAAGTAAAAAAGTATCAGTCGGCTTTGCCGACAGAGATATACCCTCAGCCTGTGTATATTGAAACAATTTTTTCCCAAAATACGTATGTATTTAGGGGTTTTAAAAATTTTGGGCGTTTGAACCAACAAAAAGGAATGGATCGACATTGACTGTTATGGAAGTGGATCTCCAACCACGACATATGGTGCCATAACGGGTTTTTACACTCTTTGGGCTGTTTGCTCAAGAAGTATGGACTTGCCCCTATAAAAACTTTTTCCATCGTAAGTGAGGCAGCGAATGCAAGTTGCTTCAACTAAAATCAAAGTGATTCGATATCAGGTCTTAAAGTGAGCTTATCCGAAATTTTGTGTGGGAGGTACCGGATGGAGTGGACAAATATAGTCCATATTTGAACCTGATTTATATCTGGTAGATATATTAGGATGTGTAAAGTATAGACCAATTCGGCCACTCCCTTCAAGAGATACCGTACGAAAAATGTTTACGAAAATTTTTTAACTTTTATGGGGGAGGTACCTGATGGAGTGGACCGATATGGCTTATCTTCAAACTTGAACTATGTTTGGACAAAATATTACTAAGGCCAAATTTTGGACCGAATCGGAAGATCCGTTCGAGAGTTATCTTGCACTCCAACCGACTTACACGGTGTCATAGGGGGTTTTTGGAGCTTTCAGGCTATTTTTCAGGAAGTATGGACTTGCCCCTGGCGAAACTTATACCGTCGTATGGGGGGCAGTGAATAAAAGTTGCTAAAACAAAAATCAAAGCGATTCGAGAGATGGCCCTAAACTGAACTTTTCCGAAATTTTGTGTGGGAGGTATCCGAAGGAGTGGACCTATTGAGTCCATATTGAAACTTTATCTAAGTCTGGTACACATTTTACGATGGGCAAGGTATGGACCAAATCGGTTGCTCCCCTCAAGAGTTATCGTGCGCACAAATTTTCCGAACATTTTCGAATTTTACTGGGGGAGGTACGAGAAGGAGTGGACCGATATAGCCCATCTTCGAACTTAAACTAAGTTTGGGCAAAATATTACGAAAGCCAAAATTTGAACCGAATCGGTTCATCCGTTCGAGAGTTATCGTGCGCTCCAGCCAGCCAGACAGGCAGACAGACAGACGGACGGACATTGCTCAATCGACTCCAAATTGTCTGAAACACATTTCGTCCAAACATACTTGGGGTCTAAAACCATTATTTCGATGAGGCACATTTTGCCCGTATGACAGTGTATATATCCTCGTTAGCATAAATGCTGAGGGTATAAAAAAGCCAAGCTCTGGAAACATATGTTTAAAAATAATTACGCCCTGAAAATATATTCTTAAAAAATCCACGGCCTAAAAAATATTCTTTAAAAAATCCACGCCTTGAAAAAAATATTTTTAAAAAAATCTTACGGGTACATCTTACACAAAATTCGGATAATGTGAATTATAAAAACTCCTCTCGGATCGTTGTGAAATGTTATTCAGTAGGTTGTACTTGCGGCTCCCCTTGTCCATATTTACATTTAGCAATTTTCCTTGCGGAAATTGCCAGTTAGTCGGTGAGAGAGGGTGTTGAGAGGCAAAGGGTTACCATATGCCTCACCTCTCTCTCCTTCAAACTGACAATTGCCGCAAGGAAAATTGCCTAATAGAAATATGGACTTTACGACGGTACGATTTTTTTCGTGTGCAAGCCCATACTTCCTGAGATATTGGCATACAAGCTGCAAGAAACCCTGACGGCACCAACCAAAATGGAAAATTCGCAAGATAATTCTCGCATGGAATTTGTGACTGGTTTAGACTTTGCACATCGTATTATTTCATCCAGTCATGTATCAGGTTGTAATATGGACTATATCGGTCTACTCCTTGAACTTTAAGAGCTCCTCTCGCATCGTTTTGATTCTTTTTTCAGTGGGTTGTTCTGGCGACCTCATTTTTTCCGGAGTAAGTCAATACTTCTTGTGATAATGGCCCAAAATCTCCAAACTAAAATGGCTATGGTGCAAGATAACTGTAAAACTTTTTCAAAAATTTCTTCCAAACTTAGTTCAACGTATTTTAATATTTCGAGTCCTTTATGAAGAAGTTTGATTTCTAAAAACGTTTGGTATACACTCCGTAACACTCGTAAATTGTTTCTATCGTTTTCTTCATAAGAAGGTTTTTGGAGCCATAAGCATCGATTTTCATCATATTCCAAGACCCTAATAAAATTTGTTGCCCAATATATGTTGGCAATGGACACTCACGGCCTTTATTTTTAATTAGTTTTAGTAGTTTTTATACCCTCAGCATTTATGCTAACGAGGGTATATGGGCAAAACTGCCAATTATTTCATATTCCATTTCCAAAAAATTGAATTTTTTCTTTTCGCGCTACATTAACGATTTTTGGTACATAGGTTAAGAAAAAATTCCCCAGTACAAATCCGCTCGCGAGCAAATTTTTGGTTGTTGCGGACAAATGTTATCGCGGTTTTACTTTTGCTTTTAAGAAAAAATTATTATAAACACGCTAATTATTTTATTGAGCACAATTGTCACTAAAAAGTTATCACGAAGTGACGTCATTAAGTAGATTGCATAATACTTGTAAAATGTTTCTCAGCATTCGCGGAATTTACAAAAAATTGACAAAATTTTAAATGTAATCCGAATTTTTTGAAAATATAGCTCCATATACCCGTCAAAAATTACAAAAAAGTAACAGTTTTAAATAAAGACTTCACGGGGAATCAAATGAGACCAAACTTATAATCATCGGGATAGTAGTTAGGATATTATAGCCAAAATAAGCACTTATTTGTGTTACAAAAAACTAATTTTGGTTTGGAATAATAGTTTTCACATGCATTCTAGAGTTGAAAATATTGGAAAAATTCTACAAGAGTTCTTCTTTTATTTTTCTTGAAACTCCCAAGAAAATGGGCGGATTTTGCTTTATCTACATTCACATAGAAGGTTTCCTATTGAGGAAAGTTATCGGGTTGATGAAATAAATCATTAGACTTCTTAAACCGAAATAGAGTTCAAATAAACCGCTTTAACTTATGTGCATTATTAAAATATGTGTAAATCGCGTAATTATCAAAATCGTTTTGTCCGCATGTGATTTTCATGTACAGCAATACCATATCTTTTAATTTGTATATATTTTTCGAAATATAATTTGGACGCTAAGATGTAGCATCGGCTGCATCTTAGCATTAAAAAACCTATAAAACATCGCTAATTTTCCCAAAGTTCATACAATTTCGTTCCGCATCCGGTTTTAGTGTCACCATGAAAATCTGCATCGATATATCAAGCTTTTTGTAGAAAATTAACTTATGTTGAAACTGAGGTATGGGGTATTGTAACTCGCGATCAGTTTTACTATACCATAACTTTTGACCGCATTTCGGCAAAATAAACTGTTTTAGCCCGATTCACCGAGGGGTTTCTTTAAATAATAATTTGAGCGGAAGCTGTGGTCGTACCAATGTAAAAAAATCGGAAAAAAACGTCGAAATAAACGAGTTTCATTATGTTATTTTCCAATTAGTGGTTTTACAACACAATGTAGAGCTTAATGCTCAAAGGAGAAGTTAAAGAGCACACTTCAGAGTTGAAGTTTCTAATGTATGATTTTTTAATATATCCACTGTATCTACCTCAAACGGATGCTGACATTTTGAAACCTGAAAAATGGGGTTTTTTGAATTTTTGCTCTAATCGGGACGCGCAGCTGGATTTCCCTAAAAGCTTATTATTGGATTGTAGTACTCGCGATTTCGCATTTTTTAATGTATAACATGAGGGTGTAGCCCTCACAGGATCACAGTAATCTGCGCCTAAACACGAAATTTTTGTGCGTAAATTTTTCTCAAAAACCTATTTTTTTGGTTTAAAATTTACAAACGTCATTCGATTTCCGTGGAAACCCGCGTAAATTTAGTTTTTTTACGTTCTGAATCTAACAAGCCACGACGCGTAAAAATCCACCCACTAGATCGGCGGATATGATACCCCTCAAATTTCGAAAATTTGCAAAAAATTATTTTGAAAATATCGCATATTAAAACGCGTTTTGGATGTGTCAGTTCTACTTAAATAAATAGATCGATACGCGTGTTTAAACTGCGCGAAAACAGATATTTAAAAATTCTCGTAAATCCAGAGATATAATAGATTTTTTCTAAAAATTGAGTGCGATGCTACATCCACGGTTCTTGATGGATTGCATTGAAACGACATAGAAGGATGTATTTTTTAATGGTGATTATTGAAATCGGATGCGCATAAAATGTAAATGAACTTCGCGGAAATTATGACCATTTTACTGTATTTTGCACCCTTAAATGCAGCAGATGCTACATCGTGGCCGCCAAATAGAATTTGACAAACTGTACATCAAATAAAAGGGACTGATTCGCTGTGTTGGAAAATCGGATGCGCATCATGTCTTTTTCATAATTACGCGGTTTATATGAGTCTCAAATGTTGTAATATTCAATATAACATTATTTTAACGTTATGCCACAATTGGAATTTCTTGTGATTTAATATAAGGTTCTAATAATATAATCCAATGGGAAAACTATAAGCGACAAATTTGTTACAACGGAATATCATCATTATTGCGTGAAATTTTGACGAAAATGCCGAAGAACTCAAACATTTTTTCTCCAACTTTTCCTAGAAAACAATAAAAAAATAAAATTAGAATAATATGATTTTAATTTTTTCGTAATATTTTCTTCGTATTTTTGCAAATAACGTGAATACTATAGCTCCAACCTTCACAACTTAGGTTTCATTTTATTCCTCAAAATGTCTGGATGCTGTTATAATTTTTTTATATATTTTTCGTAACTATGAGCGCTATTGTTTCAAAAATATGTTTGTAAATACGTCAAATTATTTAACAATTTTGATTTTTCGCGAATCCACTGAGACTTCGCGATTATTTTTTGCATCATCGCAAAGGTTACGAATTCAGTTAACGGTAATAGGATATAACAGCTAACTATATTAAGCCGCGATTTTTTTAGAATTTTTTCTAATTATCATAATTAAAACGGTCATATCTGTTGCGCGCAACGATCAAAGTTAGTAACGAAAACAGATTTGGAATGCTGACTTTTTTCTTAATCTATGTACCAAAAATCATTGATGTAGTATCAACAAATTTTTTTGATTTTTTTGAAATGGAAAAGACAATTTTATACATTTTTCTTGATATACCTATTTCAAGGCAATCAGTCAAGAACCGTGGATGTAGCATCACACACTATTTTTGGGATAAAATGAATGTAGTTCCCTTATCAGTGAAGTTTTTAAATCTTTGTTTCCGCAAAAAGGAAGATCCTGCACTAGTTTTTTCATAGCAGTGCAATCTGCCGACAGAATACGCGATAAAATGCGCGATATTTTCAAAAACAATATTAGGTGATTTTCCTTCCGTGGAATTTCTCGTATCTCGCGTTTTAATAGATGGAATTTCACGAGTATTGATTTATTAGATCCGCAACGTAAAAATCAAAAATTTGCAATCAAGTACGAGTAAATCGAAGGCCAATTGTAAAAATTAGGCCCGAAAAATATGATTTTTAGAAATTTGTTCACACAAAATTTTCGTATTTGGATACAGATTTCTCTGAAGCTGTGTAGGCTACATTCACGACACATATATCAAATAAATCAGAATCGTGAGTTCTTCATTCCTATATATGATTTTTTGAAAAACCTGTTTGCGGAACGAAATTATAAGAAAATTTCAAAAAACACTTAAAATCTGGCTTCAAAATGTCAGCATCATTTAATGGTAGACGCAGATCAAATTTTGAGAAGTTATACACTAGTGAGATGATCCTTATTTAGTTGCCTTCTACTTTTACTTTAACGGGAAAATCGTAAAAATTGTGGTTTAATCACAAATCGAGAGAAAACACAAAAAGACACGTTGGCTTCAACCCATTTTTACCCATTTTTTAACATAAATATAGCCACAGCTTCCACGCAAATCAACTTTGAAACCCAATATTTTTTGCCAAGTCTAAAAACATTTCATTTTATCCAAAAGCATTTAAATTGTACAATATACAACCACTATTCGCGAGTTCTAAAGGGGTAAACCTTGGCTTCAACGATGTTAAATTTTCAATAATATTGCCCATATACACTTTCATACGGGCAAAATGTGTCTCATCGAAATAATGGTTATAGACCCCAAGTATGTTTGGACGAAATGTGTTTCAGACAATTTGGAGTTGAGTTAGCCATGTCCGTCTGTCTGGCTGGCTGGAGAGCACGATAACTCTTGAACGGATTAACCGATTCGGTCCAAAATCTGGCTTTCGTAATATTTTGTCCAAACTTAGTTGATGTTCGACGATGGGTTATATCGGTCCACTCCTTCCGGTACCTCCCCCACAAAAGTTCGAAAATGTTCGGAAGATTTGTGCCCACGATAACTCTTGAAGGGAGTGACCGATTTGATCCATACTGTGCACATCGTAAAACTTCTACCAGACTTAGATGAGGTTCCAATATGGACTCAATCGGTAAACTCCTTCGGGTACCTCCCACACAAAATTTCGGAAATGTTCAGTTTAGAACCTGCTCTCGAATCGCCTTGGTTTTTGTTGTAGCACCTTGTATACACTGTCCCTCCATACGTCGTTACAAGTTTCATCAGGGACAAGTCCATACTTCCTGAGAAAATAGCCTGAAATGTGCAAATAACCCCTTTGACACCGTGTGTAGTGGTTGGAGCTCAAGATAACCTGATTCGGTCCAACTTATGGCCTTCGTAATATTCTGTGCAAACTTAGTTTAAGTTCGAAGGTAAGGCATATCGGTTCACTCCTTCAGGTACCTCCCCCACTAAAGTTTAAAAATGTTTGGAAAAATTGTGCGTACGATAACTATTGAAGGGAGTGACCGATTTGATCCATACTATACACATCCTAATATATCTACCAGATATAGATCAGGTTCGAATATGGATTGCACTTGTCCACTCCTTCGGGTACCTCCCACACAGAATTTCGAAAAAGTTCACTTTAATACCTGCTCTCGAATCACTTTGGTTTTTGTTGAAGCTACTTGCATTCGCTGCCTCAAGTACGGCAGTAAAAGTTTTTTAGGGGCAAGTCCATACTTCTGGAGAAAAGAGCTCGAAAGGTGTAAAACCCCTATGGTACCATATGTAGTGGCTGGAAAGGTCGAACCGAATACTGCGTTCGTCCACACATTGGATATCTCCCACAAAAGTTCGAAAGTATTCGCTAAAATGGTACGCGCGATTTCCCATAGACCTAGCAACCGACTTGGTCCAAACTTTGGATCTCTAAATATTGTCGAAACTTACTTTATGTTCAACATTTTTGTGTGGTTAAGGGTCTGTTCGAGGATCTTTTGGACATTTTTACCGAAAGATTTCCTATTGGCCCTGTTTACAGCGATATTATATTTTCGTAGGCTAGTGTGATAAAAAAAGCTCTATAATCCTAACCATACTTTTGTCGGTTCATACGCCCAAAATTTTGAAAACCCCCTTAAATACATACATTTTTTTGGGAAAAAAGTATTTTAATCCACACAGGCTGAGGGTATATCAAGCTTTTTGTAGAAAATTAACTTATGTTGAAACTGAGGTATGGGGTATTGTAACTCGCGATCAGTGTTACTATACCATAACTTTTGACCGCATTTCGGTAAAATAAACTGTTTTAGCCCGATTCACCGAGGGGTTTCTTAAAATAACAATTTGAGCGGAAGCTGTGGTCGTACTAATGTAAAAAAATCGGAAAAAATCGTTGAATTAAACGAGTTTCATTATGTTATTTCCCAATTAGTGGTTTTACAACACAATGTAGAGCTTAATACTCAAAGGAGAAGTTAAAGAGTACACTTCAGAGTTGAAGTTTCTAATGTATGATTTTTTAATATATCCACTGCATATACCTCAAACGGATGCTGACATTTTGAAACCTGAAAATGGGGTTTTTTGAATTTTTGCTCTAATCGGGACGCGCATCTGGATTTCCTTAAAAGCTTATTATTTGATTGTAGTACTCGCGATTTCGCATTTTTTAATGTATAACATGAGGGTGTAGCCCTCACAGGATAACAGTAATCTGCGCCCAAACACGAAATTTTTGTGCGTAAATTTTTCTCAAAAACCTATTTTTTTGGTTTAAAATTTACAAACGTCATTCGATTTCCGTGGAAACCCGCGTAAATTTAGTTTTTTTACGTTCTGAATCTAACAAGCCACGACGCGTAAAAATCCACCCACTAGATCGGCGGATATGATACCCCTCAAATTTCGAAAATTTGCAAAAAATTATTTTGAAAATATCGCATATTAAAACGCGTTTTGGATGTGTCACTTCTACTTAAATAAATAGATCGATACGCGTGTTTAAACTGTGCGAAAACAGATATTTAAAAACTCTCGTAAATCCAGAGATATAATAGATTTTTTCTAAAAATTGAGTGCGATGCTACATCCACGGTTCTTGATGGATCGCATTGAAACGGCATAGAAAGATGTATTTTTTAATGGTGATTATTGAAATCGGATGCGCATAAAATGTAAACGAACTTCGCGGAAATTATGACCATTTTACAGTATTTTGCACCCTAATATGCAGCAGATGCTACATCGTGGCCGCCAAATAGAATTTGACAAACTGTACATCAAATAAAAGGGATTGATTCGCTGTCTTGGAAAATCGGATGCGCATCATGTCATTTTCATAATTACGCGGTTTATATGCGTCTCAAATGTTATAATATTCAATATAACATTATTTTAACGTTATGCCACAATTGGAATTCCTTGTGATTTAATATAAGGTTCTAATAATATTATCCAATAGGAAAACTATAAGCGAAAAATTTGTTACAACGGAATATCATCATTATTGCGTGAAATTTTGACGAAAATGCCGAAGAACTCAAACAGTTTTTCTCCAGCTTTTCCTATAAAACCATAAAAAAATAAAATTAGAATAATATGATTTTAAATTTTTCGTAATATTTTCTTCGTATTTTTGCAAATAACATGAATACTATAGCTCAAACCTTCACAACTTTGGTTTCATTTTATTCCTCAAAATGTGCTATTGTTTCAAAAATATGTTTGTAAATACGTGAAATTATTTAACAAATTTGATTTTTCGCGAATCCATTGAGACTTCGCGATTATTTTTTGCATCATCGCAAAGGTTACGAATTCAGTTAACGATAATAGGATATAACTAGAGTTTCTGGTCGGGAATTCCCGGCCCGGGATTTCCCGGGAATTCCCGAAATTTTTTGAACGGGATTTCCCGGGAAAATTTTTTGAAATTCCCGGGAATACGGGTATTTGTATTTTCATGTATAAGTCATATATTATTTGCCTTATAGTTATTTAATATTGGAAATATAGTAGAATGGCGATAATTCGTGCCCCGATTATTCGTAATTGCGGGCTCATTGGAAAAATGCCATAATTCGTATAAAATATGTATGCATTGGTCTTCTCGATAATTGGTGTTTTTTAGAATTTTTTAGCCTCACATAATTCTTAATTTTTAGTTTATCATGGTTGTTCTAGTCTAAATTTTTATTGGTGGCATTCTTGAAGGATATTAATTGGCTAAGATATAAAAGCTGTGATCCATTCGAATTATTGTTTGCAATATAAAACAATGTGTAAGTGACAAATAGAGCATATTAGGATTGGAAACCAGTAATAACAATGGTATGTATGTTCATGTAAGTACGACTCTATATCATTGGTGCCAACGTGTTGCCATTGTGAAGCCGTGTACCCAAAAGGTCAACCGTTTAAAAATTCGTTATAAACGGATTTGTTATATGATCAACACGCATTTCGAATCATAAGAAGAATATACAATATAGTTGACTTTAAAAATATAATCGGACAGCACTCTTTGATATCAAGGAAGCTTTGCAAGGATGGTAGTTGGAAAAAGATATTTTATATAACCTCCGCTAATTAGTCAGGAATAATCTCAGTCACGTCTATGCCCCACGAATTCGAATTACTATAGTCCCGGGAATTCCCGGGTTCCCGGGAATGAAAAAAAGTCGGGAATTCCCAAACTCTAGATATAACAGCTAACTACATTAAGCCGCGATTTTTTTAGAATTTTTTCTAATTATCATAATTAAAACGGTCATATCTTTTGCGCGCAATGATCAAAGTTAGTAACGAAAACAGATTTGGAATGCTGATTTTTTTCTTAATCTATGTACCAAAAATCATTGATGTAGTATCAAATTTTTTTTTTGATTTTTTTGAAATGGAAAATACAATTTTACACATTTTTCCTGATATCTCTGTCGGCAAAGCTGACTGGTACTTTTTTAATTGTTTGTAAAAGTTTTCTACATCTGACAAAGGATTTGGGCAAATTCTTATGGTGGTTTTATCCTGGTGAACCATTAAAACATGCCAATATTTCGACATTTTTTCATAAAGAGAGGAAAAGGTGCCGTTATAACGCATATGTGAAACCTGTTAGATATTGCAAATATTGGCTACTATACACTCTACATGTCCGCAAAAATATAATTGTCGATTCCTCTCCTATCGTTAGATATAACGGTGTTTGTAGGCAAAATGAGTTGGTTCTATTCAGATTAACTGGAGTGACTGAGAGTATATCTCCGTCAGCACAGCTGACTGAGACTTTCTTACTTGTATTCATGATAGTTGAACTATTCAGCTTAATAAAGGCTTGCTTAAAATAATAAGTACAATTTGTTGTTATAAAAAACCCCGACCCGTGTTATTTATGTGCAGGGAAAGAAGTCTCCCCTTAACCCTTATGAAATGTTTATGGGTAAAAGAATTATTTTTTAGCAAAATATTTACAACGTGTTTTTTATACATTTCTTTAGATTTCATGCAATAAATTCTTTAAAACGCAAAGCCAAAGCAAAATATTTAATATATATCTATATAAATATGTGTGAATGATATTGACATAAGATCTCAAGGATATGACCTTCTTTGCAAATCTAAAAAGATATAAATATACTAGTAGTAGTACACACATACATGCATTGGAACATAAGAATCTACTGTATGGATGTACATTGTACATACATAGCTATTTCAACAGTCATACAAATGAGTAAATAAATACAAAACTTTCGTGTAGAACTCGTCATTCGCCATATAAAAATGTATATGTATGTATGGGCTGTAGTACAATGTTTGAGCCGTATTTGATATTAATGTTGCCATTAAATTATACTTACGATTTACTCATGTGGAATACAGTAGTTAAGAAGTAAAAAGGAATCAGCCATGGTTTTCCAAGAACTAAATACCCTCATTTCATTACTGTGCACAAACAGTAACAGGTGAGGTCCATCCCATAACCCATCATTTTTACATTACTAAATCCTATAGAAGTATGGATAATAAAATTATAGCATTATAAAAGAGATCACAAAGAGAATAGCTGCAGATAAAACCTAGACTTAACTGCATTTTGTGCTTCAGGTTTATGAAGGAGTGCCACTAAATATTGGCTTCCCCTAAAAAGACGTATACTCTTGTAATCATGATACAAGGAAGGATTTCCAGTTATTAAAATTCCAACACGATTTGTGGAGTGGCATGAAATTAGATTGAAATTTTGTGGAAGATGTATCAGAAGGACTTTTCGAATTTTACCACCCTGTAGCACGAATTAAAGAACTTTGGTTTATTAACGGCAAATAAATTTAAAATTAAATAGAGAAAAATGTCATTGAAATCCCAACCCCATATCATTTAGAAATCAACAAGGCTATTTATAAGAAGTTGCTCGGGTAAAGGATTACGTGTTAAGCACGCGGCAGACCAGAAGCATGCATGTGAAGACAAAGACCTTGAGAGCTTTGAATAACACTAGCTATTAAAAAAACTAGTTTTCAAAAATCCACGCTATTTAAAAAGTATTCTTAAAAAAATCCAAGCCATTGAAAAACTATTCTTAAAAAATCCACGATATTTAAAAATTATTCTTAAAAAATCCACGCTATTAAAAAACTATTCTTAAACAATCCATTATTAAAAAAACTATTCATAAAAAATCCACGTCATTAAAGAACTATTCTTAAAAAATCCACGCTATTAAAAAACTATTCTTAAAAAATCCACGCTATTAAAAAACTATTCTTAAAAAATCCACGCTATTAAAAAACTATTCTTAAACAATCCACTATTAAAAAAAACTATTCATAAAAAATCCACGTCATTAAAAAACTATTCATAAAAAATCCACGTCATTAAAGAACTATTCTTAAAAAATCCACGTTATTAAAAAAAACTATTATTAAAAATCCACGCTATTAAAAAAACTATTCTTAAAAAATCCACCTTATTAAAAAAAACTAATCTTAAACAAATCCACGCTATTAAAAAACTGTAGGGTTCTTAAACAATCCATATTAACAAGTAAAAAAGTGTCAGTCGGCTTTGCCGACAGAGGTATACCCTCAGCCAATGTGAATTGAAACTTTCATCTACGGACAGATAGAATATATTTAGCGTCTCTTCAGAATTTTGTGGCCCTTTTTCAATATTTGAACTTGCCGACAAAAATGTGGATTAGGAATTAACACAAATGTTGAACTTTTGTGGGGGAGGAACCCTTAAGTAGGACCGATATTGGCCATTTTAGAAATTAAACTAAATTTTGACAAAATATTAGGAGATCCAAAGTTTGGACCAAATTTGTTGCACTATTCAAGCTAGTCATATCGTCCTAACATTTTAGTGACATTTTTTAAATATTGGGGAGAAGTGCCGGAAGTTGGGGACAGGTATTGCCCCATGAAACTAAGTTTGGATAAAATATGACGAAGAGCAAATGTTGCACAAAATCGGTAGAACAGTTCGAGAGCCACATATGGTGACATAGTCCTCTTTACACCTTTCGGGATGTTTTCCCAAGAAATATGGACCTCCCCCTGAAAAAACTTTTACCATCGTAATGGAGGTAGCGAATGCAAATCGCTTCAACAAAAATCAAAGTGATTCGAGAGCAGGTCTTAAAGTGAACTTATCCGAAACTTTTGTGTGGGAGGTACTGAAAGGAGTGGACCGACATGGTTTATCTTCGAACTTAAACTATGTTTTGACAAAATATTACGAAGGCCAAATTTTGGACCGAATCGGCAGATCCGTTCGAGATTTATCTGGCGCTCCAACCACTACACACGGTGTCATAGGGGTTTTTTGCACCTTTCAGGCTATTTTCTCAGGAAGTATGGACTTGCCCCTTATGAAACTTGTACCGTCAAAGCGATTTGAGAGCAGCTCCTAAACTAAACTTTTCCGAAATTTTGTGTAGAAGGTACCCGAAGGAGTGGACCAATAGAGTCCATATTTAAATTTCGTCTAAGTCTGGTAGAACTTTCACAAGGTACAAAGTGAGGGCCAAATCGGTTACTCCCTTCAAGAGTTATCGTGCGCACAAATTTTCCGAACATTTTTGAACTTTTGTGGGGGAGGTACCGGATGGAGTGGTCCGATATAACCCATCTTCGAACTTAAACTAAGTTTGGGCAAAATATTACGAAAGCCAAATTTTGAACCGAATCGGTTGCTCCGTTCGAGAGTTATCGTGCGCACCATCCAGCCAGACAGACGGACAGACAGACAGACGGACGGACGGACGGACGGACGGACGGACGGTCATGGCTAAATCAACTCCAAATTGTCTGAAACACATTTCGTCCAAACATACTTGGGGTCTAAAACCATTATTTCGATGAGACACATTTTGCCCGTATGAAAGGGTATATACCCTCGTTAGCATAAATGCTGAGGGTATAAAAAAAACTCAACTTCATTAAAGAACTATTTATTCCTTGAAAATCCACGCTATTAAAAACTATTCTTAAAAATCCACGCAGTAGAAAAACTGTTCTTAAAAAATCCACGCTTGAAAAAATATTCTTAAAGATATCCACGCCTGGAAAAAACATTCTTAAACAAATCCAAGCCCTGAAAAAACTTTTCTTAAAAAATCCACGCTTGAAAAAATATTCTTAAAGATATCCACGCCTGGAAAAAACATTCTTAAACAAATCCAAGCCCTGAAAAAACTTTTCTTAAAAAAAATCTGCCTGTAAAAACTATTCTTAAAAAATCCGCCTTAAAAATAATCTTTAAAAAACCCACGGTCTGAAAAAATATTCTTTAAAAAATCCACGCTCTGAAAAAATATTCTTAAAAAATCCACGCTCTGGAAAAATATTCTTAAAAAATCCACGCTCCGAAAACATATTCTAAAAAATCAACGCTCTAAAAAAATTACTTAAAAAATCCACGCCCTGAAAAACTATTGTAACAAAAATCTACTCTGAGAAACTATTTTTTTTCTTAAAAAATCTAAGCCCTGAAAAACTATTCTTGCAAAAATCCACGCCATGAAAAAATATTCTTAAAAAATCCACGCCCTGAAAAACATTTTCTAAAAAGCCAAGCCTTAAAAAATATTCTTAAAAAAGCTACGACCTTGAAAAAATATTCTTACATAAATCCACGCCATGAAAAAACAAATTTTAAATAATCCACGCCCTTAAAAAATATTCTTAAAAAACCACTCCCTGAAAAACATTTTCTAAAAAAGCCAAGCCTTACAAAAATATTATTAAAAGATCTACGACCTTAAAAAACATTCTTAAAAGATCTACCTTAAAAAATCCACGCCCTTAAAAAAATATTCTTAAAAAATCCACGCCCTGAAAAAACATTCTTAAAAAATCCACCTCAAAAGTATTCTTTAAAAAGTCCACAACTTGAAAAAATATTCTTAAAAAATCCACGCTCCGAAAACATATTCTTAAAAAATCCACGCTCTGAAAAAATTTTCTTAAAAAATCCACGCCCTGAAAACCTATTCTTACAAAAATCCACGCCTTACAGACAAAAATTCTTAAAAAAGAACGATTTAAAAAAATATTCTTAAAAAAATCTAAGCTTGAAAAAAATTCAAAGATTTTGTCAGGGCGTGGATAAAAAAAATTCTTAAAATAATCTACGTTTTGAAAAAATATTTTTAAAAACCTAAACCTGAAAAATATATTCGTAAATTAATCCACGCCTTGGAAAAGCATTCTTAAAAAATCCACACCCTGAAAAAGTATCCTTAAAAGAATCCACACCCCTAAAAAATATTCTTAAATTAATCCACGCCTTGGAAAAACATTCTTAAACAATCCACACCCTGAAAAAGTATCCTTAAAAGAATCCACACCCTGAAAAATATATTCTTAAATTTATCCACGCCTTGGACAAACATTCTTAAAAAATTCACACCCTGAAAAAGTATCCCTAAAAGAATCCACAACATGAAAAAAATATTCTTAAATTAATCCACGCCTTGGAAAAACATTCTTAAAAATCCACGCCCTGAAAAAATATCCTTAAAAGAATCCACACCCTGAAAAAATATTCTTAAAAAGTACACGCCCTGAAAAAACATTCTTAAAAAATCCACACCCTGAAAAACATTCTTAAAAAATCCACACCCTGAAAAACATTCTTAAAAAATCCACACCCTGAAAAACATTCTTAAAAAATCCACACCCTGAAAAACATTCTTAAAAAATCCACACCCTGAAAAAATATTCTTAAAATAATCCACGCCTTGGAAAAATAATCTTAAAATAATCCACGCCTTGGAAAAATGATCACGCCTTGGAATTATGATCAAGTACGATTAAAAGTAAGGTTACATTAGGCAAATATTTGCTCCAGCGACCAGCAGTGTGCGCTTACTGAAAGCAAGTGAACGGAAATAATGCATTGAAATTTATGCTCACTTGCTCTCAGTGACCTTACCTTAATAGTAGACTACGATTAATGGTCAACTACGACTAATAGTCGACTCAGTTTTTCGAAAGTCGATTAAGAATAATCGATTATCCGGTTTTCACACAGTCAACAGTCGACTACGGGTTTTGGAAATTTTACGACCAATAATCGATTAATCGGTTAACCGAAATCGACTTTACGTATCCCTAATCCGTTATTATCATTTTTGACCAATTATTGTGTATTCAAGCAATTATTACCGTCCGACAGCCAAAATTACACATGAAAGAATGAAGTAAATGGAGCAAAATGACACTTAAGATTTTTCATTTTCTCATCTTGTTGAGCTTTTAAAGGACATTCAAATTAAAAAAAAAACAAAATTTTTATGAACGGTCCTTAACTGTAAACCAAACTTTGGAAAAAATCATAAAGAAAATTATACCTTGACGATTTTGACCTTTAAGATGAGTTTTGGTGGATTTTATGTCTTCAGAATTAGTTCTTTAAGACAAGACCTAAAACTTTCCCTCAGAGAGCAAACTAAAATTTCAGCGGTTAAGAAGATATGTATGAGCCTGACAAAATTATCCCTTTTGACAACAAGGTCTCAAACCTGTGGGCGCCCATAACCGCGAAATTGGAAGTGAAAGGGAAAAGCGCCGGGACATGTGTCTTCTTTTTGGTCTCCTATCATGATGCAGTGTCAGAATATGGTTTTTTGGTACATTTATTTTTTTGAATTTTGTTCTTGTTGCACAGTTATATAGAAAACAAATGTTTAGTTCCTTTGAAGAATTTCATGTTAATATTCATTAAAAATAACTTACAAAGCTGGGATATTGAAATTTCGGGAAGTGTTGCACTACATAAAGGCTATTAACAAATATTTTTTGGAAAAAATGTGCAGGATGTTTTCAAAGGATTTTTCAGAATTTAATTTTCCAAGAACACTGTTGATGTCCTTGTTATCATTGAATGCAACAAAATTATTAAAGCCAATACTCTCCTCTTTAATATGACATCAACACCAGCATCGTGCGATGAGTACAAGTTTTAAAATAGTTTTTTTTTTAATGTTGTCCTTTGAAATTTGTATGTCCTTTATATGGACAACAGGATGAGAAAACGAAAAATCTTAAGTGCCATTCTACAACATTTATAGTTGCAGACGTATATATATAAATTTTTCAGGGCGTGTATTTTCTAAAAATATTTTTCTGGGCGTGGTTTTTTTAAAAATGTTTCTTTAGGGAGTAGATTCTTTTAAGAATATTTATCAGGGCGTGGATTCTTTAATAATGCTTTTTCAATGCGTGGATTATTTTAAGAATATTTTTTTCAGGCGTGGATTAGTTTAAGATTATTTTTTCAAGCGTGGATTTTTTTTAATATTATCCTAAAGCTTAGATTTTGTTAAGAATATTTTTTTCAGGCGTGAATTAGTTTGAGAATATTTTTTTCAGGCGTGGATTAGTTTAAGAATATTTTTTTCAAGCGTGGATTTTTTTAAAAATATTATCCTCAAGCGTGGATTTTGTTAAGAATAATTTTTTCAAGCGTGGATTTTTTTAAAAATATTATTCTCAAGCGTGGATTTTGTTAAGAATATTTTTTTCAGGCGTGAATTAGTTTAAGAATATTTTTTTCAGGCGTGGATTAGTTTAAGAATATTTTTTTCAAGCGTGGATTTTTTTAAAATATTATCCTCAAGCGTGGATTTTTTTAAAATATTATCCTCAAGCGTGGATTTTGTTAAGAATATTTTTTTCAAGCGTGGATTATGTAAGAATATTTTTTTCAAGCGTGGATTATGTAAGAATATTTTTTAGGGTGTGGATTTTGTAAGAATATTTTTTAAGGCGTGGATTTTGTAAGAATATTTTTAGGGCGTGGATTTTGTAAGAATATTTTTTTCAAGCGTGGATTTTGTAAGAATATTTTTAGGGCGTGGATTTTCTAAAGATTTTTTATTCAAAGCGTGGATTTTCTTAATGATTTTTCTTCTTCAAGGCGTGGATTTTCTTAATGATTTTTTCTTCTTCAAGGCGTGGATTTTCTTAATGATTTTTTCTTCTTCAAGGCGTGGATTTTCTTAATAATTTTTTCTTCTTCAAGGCGTGGATTTTTTTGATTCATGTGTAAGACATTTTTTGAAAATTGTCGGACGGTGTTTTCTTAAATCATAAAATTTCTCAAAACATTTTTACTTTATTTTCAATTCAAATTCCACTTTACAATATGTTATCTTTATTTCTCAAATATTGATTTAATCATCAATTTGCTGTGAACTTTCAGCATACTAAATTCAATCACGGTCATTTGATAGCAAAAGTTTCCGTCGTGGCTTTTTGACCCTTTTTAAAATTTACAATAAGTGAAAAAATAGAAAATGGATATTTTCTGTAAATTTGAAATATAATACAAAGTCGGTTGGCGAATCTAACGACCATCGTTCCACTTCACCCAAATAGCAAATTTTTTCGCACAAAGCAAAAAATCTAATACTTCACTTTTGGGCATAATCATCAATCTTCATCGAAAACTGCTGCAAGGACTAAGGACCAATAAAAGCAAAAAAAAACTGTGTAACATTAACTTAACTTCCCAAAAGAGTTGGTGGAGACTTGCGTTTATCCTTAACTTTGGTTTTTCCAACCATAAATAGAAAAACATTTTTGTGATTTTAATGCAATTCACTGTTGATTTGGAATTTATTATATTTTTTTAGATTTGGAATTTAATTAATCTCATATTTGTTGTTTTCAAATATAAAAACAACAAGTTTAAAGTGTTGCCAAGACAAATAGTCTGTTTAAAGTCTTTATAAAGTTTGGTGATATAAGAGAGGGTAGTAAACCCAGACATCTTACCTAACTAACTAAAGATGGATTTAAATAAAAATGTCGATTTCTGCAATAACAGTCTATTTAACTTAGCAGTCGAAGAAACTATTTGCTTTAGCTAATATAATATGAAACTAAAAGGACCCTAGTATCCTGAAACCGACCCCGTAAATATTTGAATACAAATTGTGCATCACTGCATACTTACTTCTTCTTTAAAATTTAGCTTTCCAGGGAACCAGCGACTACTTGTCTTCACATTCACTGGCTCTGCTTTTCTCACAGCTATGCCAACATAAATATTTCTTTTTAAATTTATGTAAATAATACAAAGACTGTCGGATGGTTTATTTTTCGTTTTATATACTTCATTTAATATCATTTTTCCGTTGTGAATAGTCAAAACCATTTTTCTTCAAATAACTACAACTAAAACAAGTTTTTTTTTGTTGGTGTACTATAACCCAAAGGTAAGTGGTTGCACTTGTAGCTATGAATCTGGATACGTGCATGTTGAGCGTTTGTACGTGCATCCTTAAAAAGACATTTATCTTTGTCACACATTCTAAGGCACACAGATACGTTTGCACCATTTGAAAAACACGCACACACACACACTCATTCGCACACAATCCATTCTTGGGTAAATAAATGACAGAATCTTTCGTAAATACACAGCTAACATTTGTGTTTACAGACCAAGGCATATGGAATACCATAATAACTAGCGTGGAACGCATCTATAACAAGTAATCCTTTAAAATCCGCGCCTAGAGGGCTTACGGTTTTTGGAAAATAAAATCCTTAAAAATCCTGGCTCTTAAAAATATCCACGCTTAAAGGGCAGATGTTCTCAGAAAGAATATTCTTAAGAAATCCCGGCTAGAGTTCCGTGAAAAAATATTTTTACAAAATCTATGCCATGAAAATTTTTTTTTATAAATCCACGCCCTGAAAAATATTTTTATAAAATCCACGCCCTGAAAAAATATTTTGTAACAAAATCCGCGCCCTGAAAAAATATTTTGTAACAAAATCCGCGCCCTGAAAAAATATTTTGTAACAAAATCCACGCCCTGAAAAAATATTTTGTAACAAAATTCACGCCCTGAAAAAATATTTTGTAACAAAATCCAAGCCCTGAAAAAATATTTTGTAACAAAATCCAAGCCCTGAAAAAAATATTTTGTAACAAAATCCACGCCCTGAAAAATATTTTGTAACAAAATCCACGCCATGAAAAATATTTTGTAACAAAATCCACGCCCTGAAAAAATATTTTGTAACAAAATACACGCCCTGAAAAATATTTTGTAACAAAATCCACGCCCTGAAAAAATATTTTGTAACAAAATCCACGCCCTGAAAAAATATTTTGTAACAAAATCCACGCCCTGAAAAAATATTTTGTAACAAAATCCACGCCCTGAAAAAATATTTTTATAAAATCCACGCCCTGAAAAAATATTTTTATAAAATCCACGCCCTGAAAAAATATTTTTATAAAATCCACGCCCTGAAAAAATATTTTTATAAAATCCACGCCCTGAAAAAATATTTTTATAAAATCCACGCCCTGAAAAAATATTTTTATAAAATCCACGCCCTGAAAAAATATTTTTACAAAATCCACGCATTGAAAAAATATTTTTACAAAATCCACGCCCTGAAATAATATTTTTACAAAATCCCCGCCCTGAAAAAATATTTTTACAAAAGCCAAGCCCTGAAAAATATTTTTACAAAATCCACGCCCTAAAAAATATTTTGTAGCAAAAAATTATTTTTACAAAATCCACACCCTGAAGCAATATTTTTACAAAATAGAAGTCCTGAAAAAATAATTTTAAAAAAATCCACGCCCTGAAAAAATATTTTTACAAAATCCAAGCCCAGAAATATATTTTTGCAAAATCCACGCCCTAAAAAACTATTTTTACAAAATCCAAGCCCAGAAATATATTTTTACAAAATCCACGCCCTGAAAAAATATTTTTACCAAATCCACGCCCTGAAAAAATATTTTGTAACAAAATCCACGCCCTGAAAAATATTTTGTAACAAAATCCACGCCCTGGAAAAATATTTCTACAAAATCCACGCCCTGAAAATATATTTTGTAACAAAATCCACGCCGTGAAAAAATAATTTGTAACAAAATCCACGCCCTGAAAAAATATTTTGTAACAAAATCCACGCCCTGAAAAAATATTTTGTAACAAAATCCACGCCCCGAAAAAATATTTTGTAACAAAATCCACGCCCTGAAAAAATATTTTGTAACAAAATCCACGCCCTGAAAAAATATTTTGTAACAAAATCCACGCCCTGAAAAAATATTTTGTAACAAAATCCACGCCCTGAAAAAATATTTTGTAACAAAATCCACGCCCTGAAAATATATTTTGTAACAAAATCCACGCCCTGAAAAATATTTTGTAACAAAATCCACGCCCTGAAAAAATATTTTGTAACAAAATCCACGCCCTTAAAAAATATTTTGTAACAAAATCCACGCCCTGAAAACATATTTTGTTACAAAATCCACGCCCTGAAAAAATATTTTGTAACAAAATCCACGCCCTTAAAAAATATTTTCTAACAAAATCCACGCCCTGAAAACATATTTTGTTACAAAATCCACGCCCTGAAAAAATATTTTGTAACAAAATCCACGCCCTGAAAAAATATTTTGTAACAAAATCCACGCCCTGAAAAAATATTTTGTAACAAAATCCACGCCCTGAAAATATATTTTGTAACAAAATCCACGCCCTGAAAAAATATTTTGTAACAAAATCCACGCCCTGAAAAAATATTTTGTAACAAAATCCACGCCCTTAAATAATATTTTGTAACAAAATCCACGCCCTGAAAACATATTTTGTTACAAAATCCACGCCCTTAAAAAATATTTTGTAACAAAATCCACGCCCTGAAAAAATATTTTGTAACAAAATCCACGCTCTAAAAAAATATTTTGTAACAAAATCCACGCCCTGAAAAAATATTTTGTAACAAAATCCACGCCCTGAAAAAATATTTTGTAACAAAATCCACGCTCTAAAAAAATATTTTGTAACAAAATCCACGCCCTGAAAAAATATTTTGTAACAAAATCCACGCCCTGAAAAAATATTTTGTAACAAAATCCACGCTCTAAAAAAATATTTTGTAACAAAATCCACGCCCTGAAAAAATATTTTGTAACAAAATCCACGCCCTAAAAAAATATTTTGTAACAAAATCCACGCCCTGAAAAAATATTTTGTAACAAAATCCACGCCCTAAAAAAATATTTTGTAACAAAATCCACGCCCTAAAAAAATATTTTGTAACAAAATCCACGCCCTGGAAAAATATTTCTACAAAATCCACGCCCTGAAAATATATTTTGTAACAAAATCCACGCCGTGAAAAAATAATTTGTAACAAAATCCACGCCCTGAAAAAATATTTTGTAACAAAATCCACGCCCTGAAAAAATATTTTGTAACAAAATCCACGCCCCGAAAAAATATTTTGTAACAAAATCCACGCCCTGAAAAAATATTTTGTAACAAAATCCACGCCCTGAAAAAATATTTTGTAACAAAATCCACGCCCTGAAAAAATATTTTGTATCAAAATCCACGCCCTGAAAAAATATTTTGTAACAAAATCCACGCCCTGAAAATATATTTTGTAACAAAATCCACGCCCTGAAAAAATATTTTGTAACAAAATCCACGCCCCGAAAAAATATTTTGTAACAAAATCCACGCCCTGAAAAAATATTTTGTAACAAAATCCACGCCCTGAAAAAATATTTTGTAACAAAATCCACGCCCTGAAAAAATATTTTGTATCAAAATCCACGCCCTGAAAAAATATTTTGTAACAAAATCCACGCCCTGAAAATATATTTTGTAACAAAATCCACGCCCTGAAAAAATATTTTGTAACAAAATCCACGCCCTGAAAATATATTTTGTAACAAAATCCACGCCCTGAAAATATATTTTGTAACAAAATCCACGCCCTGAAAAAATATTTTGTAACAAAATCCACGCCCTGAAAAAATATTTTGTAACAAAATCCACGCCCTGAAAAAATATTTTGTATCAAAATCCACGCCCTGAAAAAATATTTTGTAACAAAATCCACGCCCTGAAAATATATTTTGTAACAAAATCCACGCCCTGAAAAAATATTTTGTAACAAAATCCACGCCCTGAAAAAATATTTTGTAACAAAATCCACGCCCTGAAAACATATTTTGTTACAAAATCCACGCCCTGAAAAAATATTTTGTAACAAAATCCACGCCCTTAAAAAATATTTTCTAACAAAATCCACGCCCTGAAAATATATTTTGTAACAAAATCCACGCCCTGAAAAAATATTTTGTAACAAAATCCACGCCCTGAAAAAATATTTTGTAACAAAATCCACGCCCTTAAATAATATTTTGTAACAAAATCCACGCCCTGAAAACATATTTTGTTACAAAATCCACGCCCTTAAAAAATATTTTGTAACAAAATCCACGCTCTAAAAAAATATTTTGTAACAAAATCCACGCCCTAAAAAAATATTTTGTAACAAAATACACGCCCTGAAAAAATATTTTGTAACAAAATCCACGCCCTAAAAAAATATTTTGTAACAAAATCCACGCCCTAAAAAAATATTTGGTAACAAAATCCACGCCCTGAAAAAATATTTTGTAACAAAATCCACGCCCTAAAAAAATATTTTGTAACAAAATCCACGCCCTAAAAAAATATTTTGTAACAAAATCCACGCCCTAAAAAAATATTTGGTAACAAAATCCACGCCCTGAAAAAATATTTTAACAAAATCCACACCCTGAAAATAATTTTACAAAATCCAAGCTATGAAAAAATATATTTTTACAATATCCACGCCCTGAAAAAATATATTTTTACAATATCCACGCCCTGAAAAAATATTTTGTAACAAAATCCACGCCCTGAAAAAATATATTTTTACAATATCCACGCCCTGAAAAAATATTTTGTAACAAAATCCACGCCCTGAAAAAATATTTTGTAACTAAATCCACGCCCTGAAAAAATATTTTGTAACTAAATCCACGCCCTGAAAAAATATTTTGTAACGCCCTGAAAAAATATTTTGTAACAAAATCCACGCCCTGAAAAATATTTTGTAACAAAATCCACGCCCTGAAAAATATTTTGTAACAAAATCCACGCCCTGAAAAAATATTTTGTAACAAAATCCACGCCCTGAAAAAATATTTTGTAACAAAATCCACGCCCTGAAACAATATTTTGTAACGAAATCTACGCCCTGAAAAATTATTTTGTAACAAAATCCACGCCCTGAAAAAATATTTTGTAACAAAATCCACGCCCAGAAAAAATATTTTGTAACAAAATCCACGCCCTGAAACAATATTTTGTAACAAAATCCACGCCCAGAAAAAATATTTTGTAACAAAATCCACACCCTGAAACAATATTTTGTAACAAAATCCAAGCCCTGAAATAATATTTTTACATAATGCACGCCCAGTAAAAATATTTTAACAAAATCCACGCCCAGAAAAAATATTTTGTAACAAAATCCACGCCCTGAAACAATATTTTGTAACAAAATCCACGCCCAGAAAAAATATTTTGTAACAAAATCCACACCCTGAAACAATATTTTGTAACAAAATCCAAGCCCTGAAATAATATTTTTACATAATGCACGCCCAGTAAAAATATTTTAACAAAATCCACGCTCTGAAAGAACACTCCCTGAAAAAAATATTTTTAAAAAATCCACGCCCTGAAAAAATTATTCTTTCAAAAATCCATGCGCTGAAAAAATTATTCTTAAAAAAATCCACTCCCTTACAAAAATTGTTCTTAAATAATCCACGCCCTGATAAAATTATTCTTAAAAAACCCACGCCCTGAAAAAAAAATGTTCCTAAAAAAACACTCCCTGATAAAATTATTCTTAAAAAATCCACTCCCTGAAAAAATTATTCTTAAAACATTCACGCCTCGAATAAGTTATTCTTAAAAAATCCACTCCCTGAAAAAAATTCTTCAAAAATACACGTCTTGAAAAAAATATTCCTCAAAAGATCCACGACCAAAAAAAAAAACCTTAAATTAAAAAATATTATTAAATAAATCCAATCCAATCCAAATTCAAGCCCTAAAAAATATTCTTAAAAAATCCACGCAATAAAAAAAATATTCTTAAAAAATCCACGAAATAAAAAAATATTCTTAAAAAATCCAAGCAATAAAAATATTCTTAAAAAATCCACGAAATAAAAAAATATTCTTAAAAAATCCAAGCAATAAAAATATTCTTAAAAAATCCACGCAATAAAAAAATATTCTTAAAAAATCCACGCAATAAAAAAATATTCTTAAAAAATCCAAGCAATAAAAAATAGTCTTAAAAAATCCACGCAATAAAAAAATAATCTTAAAAAATCCACACAATAAAAAAATATTCTTAAAAAATTCACGCAATAAATCAATATTCTTAAAAAATCCACGCAATAAAAAATATTCTTAAAAAATCCACGCAATAAAAAAATATTCTTTAAAAATCCACACAATAAAAAAATATTCTTAAAAAATCCACGCAATAAATCAATATTCTTAAAAAATCCACGCAATAAAAAATATTCTTTAAAAATCCACGCAATAAAAAAATATTCTTTAAAAATCCACACAATAAAAAAATATTCTTAAAAAATCCACGCAATAAATCAATATTCTTAAAAAATCCACGCAATAAAAAATATTCTTAAAAAATCCACGCAGTAAAAAAATATTCTTTAAAAATCCACACAATAAAAAAATATTCTTAAAAAATCCACACAATAAAAAATATTCTTAAAAAATCCACGCAATAAAAAAATATTCTTTAAAATCCACACAATAAAAAAATATTCTTTAAAAATCCACGCAATAAAAAAATATTCTTAAAAAATCCACGCAATAAAAAAATATTCTTTAAAATCCACACAATAAAAAAATATTCTTAAAAAATCCACGCAATAAAAAAATATTCTTAAAAAATCCACGCAATAAACAAATATTCTTTAAAAATCCACACAATAAAAAAATATTCTTTAAAAATCCACGCAATAAAAAAATATTCTTAAAAAATCCACGCAATAAAAAAATATTCTTAAAAAATCCGCGCAATCAAAAAATATTCTTAAAAAATCCACGCAATAAAAAAATATTCTTTAAAAATCCACACAATAAAAAATATTCTTTAAAAATCCACGCAATAAATCAATATTCTTAAAAAATCCAAGCAATAAAAAAATATTCTTTGAAAAAACAAGCTCTGAAAAAAAATTCTTGAAAAATCAACACCCTGAAAAAATATTCTTGAAAATGCCTTAAAACATATTCTTGGAGAAAACCAAGCCATGAAAAAAGTATTCTTAAAAAATCCACGCCCTTTAAAAAATTCCTAAAAAATCCAAGCCCTGAAAAAAGGTATTCTTAAAAAATCCACACCCTTAAAAAAATTCCTAAAAAATCCACGCTCTGAAAAAAATATTCTTAAAAAATTCACGCTCTGAAAAAAATATTCTTAAAAAATCCACGCTCTGAAAAAAATATTCTTAAAAAATCCACGCCCTTTAAAAAATTCCTAAAAATTCCACGCTTTGAAAAAAAATTCTTAAAAAATCCACGCCCTTTAAAAAATTCCTAAAAAATCCACGCTCTGAAAAAAATATAAAAAATCCACGCCCTTTAAAAAATTCCTAAAAAATCCAAGCTCTGAAAAAAATATTCTTAAAAAAATCCACGCCTTGAAAAAATTTCTTAAAAATCCACACCCTGGAAAAATATTCTTTGAAAATCCACTCCCTGAAAAATCATTCTTAAAAAATCCAAGCCTTAAAAATTATTTTAAAAATCCACTCCCTGAAAAAAGAAATTCTTAAAAATTCCATGCCCTGAAATAAAAATCTTAAAAAATCCACGCCCTGAAGAAAATATTCATAAAAAATTCACGCCCTGAAAAAAATATTCTCTAAAATCCATGCTAGTAGGGCCATGAAAATATATGCATACACCCTAATATTGCTTAGATCCTGTAAAACTTTCTGCAATTGTTCGGTTTTAATGTACGGCATTTAAACAAATCCTTCATTCTTCAACAAAACGAGCACGCCATAAGCACAACGTTGTCGTCATCGTTGTTGTTGCTGTTTGGCTGCTGGACATGTTTCTCATTGTTTTTCTCGTTACTTCTTATCCTAGTAACATTTTACAACTACTACAATAACAATATCCATAGCTACTTGCAAACAGAACAAAGTAATACAAATGCAACAGCAACAAAAGAAGGAAAGAAGAAAACTACACGTACGAACGCTGCATTCAAACATACGGACACACTTGATGCAAGAAGAGAAAAACAAACTTTTCCAAGTCAGTTGTAAAGAATAGGTACCATGAAGATGCACGGATTCAAGCATTTGAATTGCATGTTTTTATTAGAAGTGTGGTTGTGTGTTATTTATTTTGGCGTAAAATGTCATAAGGAGGGTAGTAATGGTAATAACAGCAAAATGATGCAAAAAAAAATCCACGCTTAGAGGGGATATGTTGCGGCAACAAATATTCTTAAAAAATCCGAGCTAACAGGCCAGATGTTGCAGCAACAAATACTCCTTAAAAATCCACGATTTAAGACCAGATGTTGCAGCAACAAATATTCCTTAAAAATTCACGATTTGAGACCAGATGTTGCAGCAACAAATATTCCTTAAAAATTCACCATTTGAGACCAGATGTTGCAGCAACAAATATTATTAAAAAATCCGCGCTACGAGGATAGATGTTGCAGCAACAAATATTCTTCAAAAATCCACGCTTAGAGGCCAGGTGTTGCAATCACAAATATTCTTTAAAAATCCACGCTTAGAGGCCAGATTTTGCACGATTTAAGACCAGATGTTGCAGCAACAAATATTCTTTAAAAACCATGTTTAGAGGCCAGATGTTACAGCAATAAATATTATTTAAAAATCCGAGCTAAAAGACCAGATCGTGCAGCAACAAATATTCCTTAAAAATTCACGATTTGAGACCAGATGTTGCAGAACAAATATTATTTAAAAATCCGCGCTACGAGGACAGATGTTGCAGCAACAAATATTCTTCAAAAATCCACGCTTAGAGGCCAGATGTTGCAGCAACAAATATTCTCTATAAATCCACACTTAGAGGCCAGATGTTGCAATTACAAATATTCTTTAAAAATCCACGCTTAGAGGCCAGATGTTGCGGCGACAAATATTCATTAAAAATCCACGCTTAGAGGAAGGATGTTGCAGTAACAAATATTCTCTAAAAATTGACGCTTAGAGGCCAGATTTTGCACGATTTAAGACCAGATGTTGCAGCAACAAATATTCTTTAAAAACCATGTTTAGAGGCCAGATGTTGCAGCAACAAATATTATTTATAAATCCGAGCTAAAAGACCAGATCGTGCAGCAACAAATATTCCTTAAAAATTCACGATTTGAGACCAGATGTTGCAGCAACAAATATTATTTAAAAATCCTCGCTACGAGGACAGATGTTGCAGCAACAAATATTATTTAAAAATCCGCCCTAAGAGGACAGATGTTGCAGCAACAAATATTCTTCAAAAATCCACGCTTAGAGGCCAGATGTTGAACCAACAAATATTCTTTAAAAATTCATGCTTAGAGGCCAGATGTTGCGGCGACAAATATTCATTAAAAATCCACGCTTAGAGGCCGGATGTTGCAGTAACAAATATTCTCTAAAAATTCACGCTTAGAGGCCAGATTTTGCCGTTACAAATATTTTTTAAAAAATTCTCACCTAGAAGCCAGATGTTGCAGCAAATATATTCTTTAAAAATCCATGCTTAGAGGCCAGATTTTGCCGTTACAAATATTTTTTAAAAAATTCTCACCTAGAAGCCAGATGTTGCAGCAAATATATTCTTTAAAAATCCATGCTTAGAGGCCAGATGTTAAAGCAACAAATATTCTTTAAAAATTCACGTTTAGAGGCCACATGTTGCAGTTACAAATATTCTTTAAAAATTCACGCTTAGAGGCCAGATGTTGCAACAACAAATATTCTTTAAAAATCCACGCTTAGAGGCCAAATGTTGCGGCAACAAATATTCATTAAAAATCCACGCTTAGATGCCAGATTTTGCAGTTACAAATATTTTGTAAAATTCACGACTAGAAGCCAGATGTTTCAGCAACAAATATTCTTTAAAAATCCATGCTTAGAGGCCAGATGTTAAAGCAACAAATATTTTTTAAAAATTGACGTTTAAAGGTGACATGTTACAGCAACAAATAATCTGTAAAAATCCGCGGTTAGAGGCAGCAAAAAAATATTCTTTAAAAATCCAAGCTTAGAGGTGTGACGTTCTTTAATAACCCACACGCCCTACTCCCGACACGAGTAGTTCCCTCCTTCAACTTCTCCTACTTTTTATGTTTACACAACACCACCCTTTTCAGTGGCTAACACAATCAAGAAGAATTACAAAATTATCCTTGAACATGTTCCGGTATTGATTTCCATTGCATGACAGCAATATCCTCTTGAAGTCCGACCATATCCTAATTAAATGTTGCTATGTTGTTTGAACACAACAACAGAACACGCACGCTCTTCTTGGCGAACACCACCAACCTAGTTATACCACCATTGAGTTTACCACAAAGAGAGGAATTTATCGTCATCTATGCCTTTCAACCACAGATGAAACCTAAACCATGAAAATACCGTACACATTCCACCTGTGTATCCATTTCAAATGGTGGTGTATACATGTTTTAATGGGTTCAAAACACACACACACAGGCACATTGTTACTGAGCATAGAGTAACGCTAAACGTTTTCAAAACACTTGAAACAAAAGCTGACATTTCACAATGCAACAACGTTGAGTGTGCCGACAACAACGACTATGACAACAACATCTCTGTTGCAAAGTAAACCAAAGAACCTGAAATTAAAGGAAAACTAAAAAAACAGAACAGAGTATAAAAACTTTGACAAACAAAACGGAAATGTAGACACGTTCCATTGTTTGTTCAGGCTTTTGTAGAGTGTACCATGCCATGCCTTAGCGCCACGATACAGCACGGCAATGTATTGTCGTCCTTGTAGTTTGTAGATTTATTTCAAGTTGATTTCTTAGTTTGCCAATCGGCGTGTTAATGTTGAATTAAATGAATAACAAACAAAAAACGGGTGAAATAGTTTTTCTATTCTCACTTCTCTTCTTTCCATTTATATTTGAGAGAACAAAACAATTTCCATTAAAACGCCATGGGATTGATAAGGTGGAAATCTTAATTTAAAATAATAATGAATTGTAAAGAAAAACGTCCTCTGTGTAAATGTCTTAACCAAGTTAATTAGAATAGAGCTAAAGAGCAAAAAAACAAAAGGAAATGGAAACTTGTGATGAATGGAAGAAAAGGAATGCGAGGCGTTGAGCTATACTTTGAGATATAATGATCCACGTAGAGGGCCAATGACTCATAAAAAATGATCTAAAATATACACCATAAAAAATATTTTTTAAAAATCCACGCCATGAAAAAATATTCTTAAAAAATCCTCGCCATTATAACCTATTTTTAAAAAATTAACGCCATTAAAAATATTCTTAAAAAAGTCAGGCCCTAAAAAAATATTCTTAAATAATCCAGGCCCTAAAAAATTATTCTTAAAAATACAGTCCCTAAAAACGTATTCTCAAAAATCCAGGCCCTGAAAAAAAATATTCTTAAAAATCCAGTCCCTGAAGAATTATTCAAAAAAATCCAGGGCCTAAAAAAATATTCTTAAAAAATCCACGCCCTGAAAAAAAATTTATAAAAAATCCACGCCCTGAAATGAATATTCTTAAAACAACCACGACCTAAAAAAATTATTTTTATAAAATCCAGGCCCTGGAAAAAATATGATTAAAAAATTCACGCCCTGAACAAAACCATTTTAAAAAAATCCACGAACTGAAAAAAAATATTCTTAAAAAATCCACCTCCTTAAAATATTCTTAAAGAATCCTCGCACTGAAAAATATTCTTAAAAAACACAGGTCCTGAAAAAAATATTCTAAAAAATCCATGCCCTGAAAAAAATATTCTTAAAAAACCCAGGTCCTGAAAAAATATTCTAAAAAAGTCCAGGTCCTAAAAAAATATTCTAAAAAATCCAGGCCCTGAAACAAATATTCTTAAAAAATCCACGACCTGAAACAAAATTTTATAAAAAAATCCACGCCCTGAAATAAATATTCTTAAAACATCCACGACCTAAAAAAACTATTTTTATAAAATCCAGGCCCTGGAAAAAATATTCTTAAAAAATCCACCCCCTTAAAATATTCTTAAAGAATCCTCGCGCTGAAAAAATATTCTTAAAAAACCCAGGACCTCAAAAAAAAATATTCTAAATAAATCCACGCCCTGAAAAAATATTTCTAAAAAACCAAGGTCCTGAAAAAATATTCTAAAAAAATCCAGGCCCTGAAACAAATACTCTTAAAAAACCACACCCTGAAAAAAATACTCTTAAAAAATTCGCTTCCTGAAAAAACTATTCTTAAAAATAATTCACGCCCTAAAAAAATATTCTTAAGAAATCCACACTCTGAAAAAAATATTCCTAAAAATGCAGGTCGTTAAAAAATAATCTAAATATTCTAAAATCCAGGCCCAAAAAATATTCTTAAAAAAATCCAGGATCTGAAACAAATACACTTAAAAAACCAAGCCCTAAAAAAATATTCTTAAATAATCCACGCCCTAAAAAAATATTCTTAAATAATCCACGCCCTAAAAAAATATTCTTAAATAATCCACGCCCTAAAAAAATATTCTTAAATAATCCACGCCCTAAAAAAATATTCTTAAATAATCCACGCCCTAAAAAAATATTCTTAAATAATCCACGCCCTAAAAAAATATTCTTAAATAATCCACGCCCTAAAAAAATATTCTTAAATAATCCACGCCCTAAAAAAATATTCTTAAATAATCCACGCCCTAAAAAAATATTGTTAAATAATCCACGCCCTAAAAAAATATTCTTAAATAATCCACGCCCTAAAAAAATATTGTTAAATAATCCACGCCCTAAAAAAATATTGTTAAATAATCCACGCCCTAAAAAAATATTCTTAAATAATCCACGCCCTAAAAAAATATTCTTAAATAATCCACGCCCTAAAAAAATATTGTTAAATAATCCACGCCCTAAAAAAATATTCTTAAATAATCCACGCCCTAAAAAAATATTGTTAAATAATCCACGCCCTAAAAAAATATTGTTAAATAATCCACGCCCTAAAAAAATATTGTTAAATAATCCACGCCCTAAAAAAATATTGTTAAATAATCCACGCCCTAAAAAAATATTCTTAAATAATCCACGCCCTAAAAAATATTCTTAAATAATCCACGCCCTAAAAAAATATTCTTAAATAATCCACGCCCTAAAAAAATATTGTTAAATAATCCACGCCCTAAAAAAATATTCTTAAATAATCCACGCCCTAAAAAAATATTGTTAAATAATCCACGCCCTAAAAAAATATTCTTAAATAATCCACGCCCTAAAAAAATATTGTTAAATAATCCACGCCCTAAAAAAATATTCTTAAATAATCCACGCCCTAAAAAAATATTGTTAAATAATCCACGCCCTAAAAAAATATTCTTAAATAATCCACGCCCTAAAAAAATATTCTTAAATAATCCACGCCCTAAAAAAATATTCTTAAATAATCCACGCCCTAAAAAAATTATCTTAAATAATCCACTCCCTAATAAAATTATCTTAAATAATCCATGCCCTAAAAAAATATTCTTAATTAATCAACGCCCTAAAAAAATATTATTAAATAATCCACGCCCTAAAAAAATATTCTTAAATAATCAACGTCCTAAAAAATATTCTTAAATAATCCACGCCCTAAAAACTATTCTTAAATAATCCACGCCCTAAAAAAATATTCTTAAATAATCCACGCCCTAAAAAAATATTCTTAAATAATCCACGCCCTAAAAAAATTATCTTAAATAATCCACTCCCTAATAAAATTATCTTAAATAATCCATGCCCTAAAAAAATATTCTTAATTAATCAACGCCCTAAAAAAATATTATTAAATAATCCACGCCCTAAAAAAATATTCTTAAATAATCAACGTCCTAAAAAATATTCTTAAATAATCCACGCCCTAAAAAATATTCTTAAATAATCCACGCCCTAAAAAAATATTCTTAAATAATCCACGCCCTAAAAAATATTCTTAAATAATCCACGCCCTAAAAAAATATTCTTAAACAATCCACGCCCTAAAAAAATATTCTTAAATAATCCACGCCCTAAAAAATATTCTTAAATAATCCAGGCCCTAAAAAAATATTCTTAAATAATCCACGCCCTAAAAAAATATTCTTAAATAATCCACGCCCTAAAAAAATATTCTTAAATAATCCACGCCCTAAAATAATATTCTTAAATAATCCACGCCTTAAAAAAATATTCTTAAATAATCCACGCCCTAAAAAATATTCTTAAATAGTCCACGCCCTAAAAAAAATATTCTTAAATAATCCACGCCCTAAAAAAATATTCTTAAATAATCCATGCCCTTAAAAAATATTCTTAAAAAATCCACACCCTGAAAAAAACATTTTTAAAAACCCACGCCCTGAAAAAATATTTTTAAAAAATCCACGCCTTGAATACAAAATTTTTAAATCGACGCCCTGAAAAAATATTCTGAAAAATCCACGGCCTGAAAAAATATTCTTAAAAAATTCACGCACTTAAATAATATTTTAAGAAAATCCACGCCATGAAAAAATATTTTTAAAAAATCCACGCCCTGAAAAAAATATTGTTAAAAAATTCACGGCATGAAAAAATACTCTTAAAAATCCATTCCATGAAAAAAATATTTTTAAAACATTTACGCCATAAAATCCGTATCTAGGATTCTCATAGTACATCCAAATAATCCTCCAAATTTTATCCTGCTTAAATATTGTATAATTTCAATTGTCATATGTAGAAATGTTTGTATGTAATTTTTTGCAAACCCATATACATTGTCAAGCAAGATAATTATGATTAAATCGAGTCCTCGTGACATGGGCACAGAATTCAGTGTATACAAATTAAACAGTTTTCCGCATAAGCTAAAATACTTTTACCAATTAAATTTATTATTATTTTTCCACTCTTTCGCTTCGTTTGTCTTTTTTTTTTTGTATCGTTGTGTCTTAAAACAAAAATGTCCTCATTTTTTTCCGTTTATTTGTTTGTTCGCGTGTTTTTTTGTGAATTGGGATTTTATGTCGCCGCTCGGCACGGCTGTGCTTTTGTTGTAGCAAAAAAAAAAAGAAATTAAGAAAGGAAATTTGAATGTTGACACTTGGCGTTCTGTATGAAATGCAACAGCATTTCAACAATTAAAACAATTTCACAGAGAATAAGAAGAGCATAAAAAGAAACATTCACATACAGAATGAGAGGATACAATAACAAACAAACAGTTGCAAAAGAACAACGCGGGGTCATTATTTATTTTTCCAAGAAAAAAAAACACACAAATGCTTCTTCTTTATTCTGCGTTGTCTCATATTTTTTTGCAAACCAATTAAAATTGAGTGAAACGAAGAAATTTATAATTATAATAATTAATGTCCATACCTGGTTAGAAGAGGTTAAAGAAACGCATGTTATTAAAGAATCTTGTTTTAAGGATCAAACATATTTTTTTGAAGGAAAATTTTTTAAACGACAATCACAATTACGGATTTTTGAACGATTTTATAAAGAATATTTTTGATTAATCGCGGATGTTTTAAAGAATGGATTTTTTAATAATCGTGGATTTTTTTTGAAGATTTTATATAGAATATTTTTGAATAACGTGGATTTTTTAAATATTTTATAAGGAATATTTTTGATTAACTGTGAATTTTTTAATATGAATTTTTTAAAAATCGTGGATTTTATAAAGACCAATTTTTTATATATATTTTTTAGTATGGATATGGAATATGGATTTTTTACTAATCGTGGATTCTATACAGAATATTTTTTTACTAATCGGTGATTTTTTTAAAGAATACTTTTTTAATAAACGTGGATTTTTTAAAGAATATTTTTTTTAATAATCGTGAATTTTTTAAAGAATATTTTATTACTATTCGTGGATTTATAAAGATTATTTTTTACTAATCGTGGATTTTATAAAGAACATCGTTTATTAATCGTGGAGTTTTGTAGTGAAAATGTGAATTCTAGCGAAGATCCACACACCCAACCAATATGCTACGATCGTTTCGCTGGTGGTTTAATTCAGCTCATCAGACATATCGGATGTGAATGGCTAGAAGACAAGGGCTGCGTTTGATAACTTCAATTTATAAAACATTATTGCACATTTGCAGATATGATTTTTGAAGCCTTTTTCCTTTCAAGTCAACCTTGTGTCCTGTCTAGAATCATTTCTCAATACTTACACATGTTTAAATAGAAGGGGGATTCGTTCATGAATTGTTTCGGAAGTTTGAAATCAATGAATAATTTTTAATAATCGTAGATTCTTAAAGAATATTTAAAATAATTGTGAATTTTTAAAGATAATTTTTTAAAAATCATGGATTTGTTTAAGTATATTAATAAGAATATAAGAATATTTTTTATTAATGATTATTTTTTTAGGAACATTTTTTATAATCGTTGATTTTTTAAAGAATATTTTTCTAATAATCCTTAATATTTTAAGAATATTATTTAAACAATAGTGGGGTTTTAAAAATTTTTTATAATCATGGATTTTTATCGTAGATTTTTTAAAAAATAATTTTTAATTATCGTGGATTTTTTCAAAAAATTATTTTTAATTATCTTGGAAGTTTTAACAAATAATTTTTTATTATCGTGGATTTTTTAAAAATAATTTTAATAGCTGTGGATTTTTTAAAAAATAATATTTAATTATTGCGGATAAAAAAAAATATTTTTAATGATCATGGATTTTTGAAAAAATAATTTTTAATTATTGTGGAAGTTTTAAAAAATAATTTTTTATTATCGTAGATTTAAAAAAAATATTTTTTAATTATCGTGGATTTTTTTGAAAAATAATTTTTAATTATTGTGGAATTTTTAGAAAATAATTTTTAATTATCATAGATTAAAAAAAAAATTTAATTATCGTGGATTTTTTTGAAAAATAATTTTTAATTAAAGTGAGTTTTTTAATAAATAGTTTTCAATTATCGTGGATTTAAAAAAAATAATAATTTAAAATTGTCGTATATATTTAGAAAAATAATTTTTAATTATTTTAGAAATTTAGAAAAAAAATTAATTATTGTGGCAGTTAAAAAAAATCTTTTATCGTGAAATTAAAAAAAATAATCATTTATTATCGTGTATTTTTTAAAAAAATATATTTTTTAATTATCGTGTATTTTATTATTATGTATTATCGGGGATTTTTTTGAAAAATAATTTTTAATTATCGTGGAGTTTCTAAAAAATAACTTTTAATTATGGAGGATTTTTAAGAAAATAATTTTTAATAATGGTGGATTTAAAAAAATAATTTTTAATTACCGTGGATTTTTCTAAATTTTTTTTTTTTTAATTATGGTGGATTTATAAAAGAATAAATTTTAATTATGTTTTTAAGAACATTTTTTTGGTATTCGTGGATTTTTAATTATTAATTGTATTTTTTAAATGGGTATAGTTAAAATTGATTTACTTTCGGGAAAGGCATATTACTATTTTTTTTAATAATTTTCAGTTTCGTGGATTTAAAAAAAAATATTTTTTTGTTATCGTGGAAGTTTTAACAAATAATTTTTTATTATCGTGGAAGTTTTAGAAAATAATTTTTGATTACCGTGTATTTTTAAGAGTACTAACTGTAAATTAAAATAATATTCACAAATCGTGTATTTTTCGATGTGTTTAAAAAAACTAATTATCTTAGATTTTTTAAACAAACAATTTTTTATTATCGTGTATTTAAAAAAAATATTTTTAATAATCGTGGATTTTGCAGAAAATAATTTTTAATTATCTTGGATTTTTAAAAAATAATTTGTAATATTTGTGGAATTTTTAAAAAATAATTTTTAATTACCGTGGATTTTTGAAAAAATTATTTTAAAGTATAGTGTATTTTTTAATGTATTTAGAAAAATTGATTATTTTGGCCTTTAAAAAAAATAATTATCGTGTATTTTCAGTTATCGTGTATTTTTTAATGTATTAAAAAAATTAATTATCTTAAATTTTTATAAAAATAATTTTTAATTATCTTGTATTTAAAAAAAATATATATTTTTATTATCGTGGATTTTTTACAAAAAAACAAGTAAAAAGTCGTTAAGTTCGGCCAGGCCGAACTTTTTATACCCTCCACCATAAAATAGTCTTAATTAAAATGGAATAATTAGTGTCCTTTTACAATTTTAGGTGGAACAACATTTCGACAATGGATAGACTCCTACTGCCTCCCACTATTGCTTAAATTACACTGTGAACACAAATGTTGGGGCAGAGATAACGCTAATTCCTGATGGCCCACAGGATCTCTAACAAAAATTTCATCACGCCATACCGCGGAAGTTCGACTCACGGCGGATCTGTCCTTCGGGGTATACTCACCAAGGCCTTTCTTCCCCAAGAGGAATTTTCCGTGCCCCAGACTTTCACCTCCATTTTGTTGCACAGTGTTATCTAATGTGTTCAGCTAGGTGAAAGGTACCACTTACGGGGCTATATCAAAGAGTCAACCTACATATCTTTAAATTTTTTGGCGGAAAAGTTTTATAGCTGCAGGGAACTTCAAGAGTGAAATGGAGGGTAGTTTCATCAAAACAATGTAGACCCTCAAAAAATGGACCCATGTTGACGAATTTTAGTGAAGAAATTTCGTGACCACTGAAAATTCCCGAAAATCGGGAGGTACAGTTATATGGGGGGATATACCAAAACATGGACCTATATTGACGATTATTTTTGAATAGACAAAATTGTAGCAAAAATTCTCAAAATACCGATCATTACAGCTAGTTCAGTTAAAAATTGTAACTAAAATGCTCAAAATACCGAAAATCGGGAGGTACGGTTACAAGGGGGCCATACCAAAACATGAAACTATGTTGACGATGTTTGGTGCAGATTTTTCGTGACCACTGAGAACCTCAAATGTCAAATTGCAGATAGTTCGGTTACAAATTGTGGCTAAAATTCTTAAAATACCGAAAATCGGGAGGTACCGTTATATGGGGGCTATACCAAAACATGGACCTATGTTGACGATGTTTCGTTGGAGATGTTTTATGACCACTGAGAACTTCAAATGTCAAATTGCAGCTATTTCGGTTAAAAACTGTAGCTAAAATTCTCAAAATACAGAAAATTGGGAGGTACGGTTATAAGGGGACTATACCAAAACATGGACCTATGTTGACGATGTTTGGTGGGGATGTTTCATGACCACTGAGAACCTCAAATGGCAAATTACAGCTAGTTCGGTTAAAAATTGTAACTAAAATGCTCAAAATACCTCAAATCCGGAGGTACGGTTATAAGGGGGCCATACCAAAACATGAACCTATGTTGACGATGTTTGGCGGAGATGTTTCGTGACCACTGAGAACCTCAAATGTCAAATTGCAGATAGTTCGGTTACAAATTGTGGCTAAAATTCTTAAAATACCGAAAATCGGGAGGTACAGTTATATGGGGGCTATACCAAAACATGGACCTATGTTGACGATGCTTGGTGGAGATATTTCGTGACCACTGAGAACCTCAAATGGCAAATTACAGCTAGTTTGGTTAAAAATTTTAGCTAAAATTCTCAAAATGCCGAAAATCGAGAGGTACCGTTATATGGGGGCTATACCAAAACATGGACCTATGTTGACGATGTTTCGTGGAGATGTTTTATGACCACTGAGAACCTCAAATGTCAAATTGCAGATATTTCGGTTAAAAATTGTGGCTTAAATTCTCAAAATACCGAAATCGGGAGGTACCGTTATATGGGGACTATACCAAAACATAGACCTAGGCCCATATCTTTTGAGATATAAGTTTGTTGATCACTAGGAACCCTAAGTGCCAAATTATAGCTAATTCGGTCTGCAAATGTGGCGAAGAACATCAAAATACCTCAAATCCGGAGGTACCGTTATATGGTGGCTATACCAAAGAGTGGACCGATATAGCCCATCTTCGAACTTGACCTGCCTATGGAAAAAATACCCTCGGGTGCAAAATTTCAGCACTCTATCTCAATTATTGCGGACGCTAGAGTGATTACAACAGACGGACAGACAGACGGACAGACGGACATGGCTAGATCGTCTTAGAATTTTATCCTGATCAAGAATATATATACTTTATAGGGTCGCAAATGATTAGTTCGATGTGTTACAAACGGAATGACAAACTTAATATACCCTCCATACTATGGTGGAGGGTATAAAAATATTATAGTGGAATTTTAACAAATAATTTTTTATTATCGTGGAAGTTTTAGAAAATAATTTTCAATTACCGTGTGTGTTTTAAAGAACTAATCGTTAATTATCGTGCATTTCAAAAAAAAAAAAATTATTTATCGTGGATTTTTTAAAAAAAATGTTTTTTATTATCGTGTATTTAAAAAAAAAATATATTTAATTATCGTGGATTTCTTTGAAAACCAATTTTTAATTATCGTGAAAGTTTTAAAAAATAGTCTTTAATTATCCTAGATTTTTTTCAACAAATATTTATACCCTCAGCCTTTCGGCAAACGAGGGTATTTACACTTTGATACGACCAAAAATGAGCCTCATCGAAATAATGGTTTTAGACCCCAAGTATGTTTGTAAGATATCCGTTTCAGACATTTTTGAGTAGATCTAGCAATGTCCGTCCGTCTGTCTGTCTGTTTGTCCGTCTGTCTGGCTGGCTGGTGCTCACGATAACTCTCGAACGGATCAATCGATTCGGTTCAAATTTTGGGTATCGAAATATTTTGTCCAGATTCGATTTGAGTTCGAAGATGGGCCATATAGGACCACTCCTTCAGGTACCTCCCCCACAAATTTTCAAAAATTGCCGCAAAACTTGTGCGCACGATAACTCTTGTAGGGAATAACCGATTTGGTCCATACTTTGCACATCGTGTAATTTCTACCAAACTTAGATGAGGTTCCAATATGGACTCAATCGGTCCACTCCTTCGGGTACGTCCCACACAAAATTTCGGAAAAGTTTAGTTTAGGACCAGTAGGCCTATTCTGTAACTTTTATCGATTGAAAAGTTGTTAAAATTTCTTTTGTTTTTGTAACAACTACAAAACAAACAAATGAAATTGTTGTAAAATAAACAATGAGTAAAGCTGTTAAAAAGTTACTGAATAGAGGGGCAGGATACCTATTCAGTAACTTTTTAACAACTTTACTCATTGTTTATTTTACAACAATTTCATTTGTTTGTTTTGTAGTTGCTACAAAAACAAAAGAGATTTTAACAACTTTTCAATCGATAAAATTTACAGAATAGACCTACTGGGTACCTATTCAGGAACTTTTTAACAACTTTACTCATTGTTTATTTTACAACAATTTCATTTGTTTGTTTTGTAGTTGTTACAAAAACAAAAGAAATTTTAACAACTTTTGAATCGATACAAGTTACAGATTACCTATACTGGTCTCGAATCGCTTTGATTTTTGTTTACACAAGTTGTATCCGCTGTCCGCTATACGACGCTGTAAGTTTCATTAGGGGCAAGTCCATACTTCCTGAGAAAATAGCCTGAAAGTTACAAAAAAACCTATGACACCGTGTGTAGTGGTTGGAGCGCAAGATAACTCTCGAACGGATCTGCCGATTCGGTCCAAAATTTGGCTTTCATAATATTTTGTCCAAACTTAGTTGAAGTTCAAAGATGGACTATATCGGTCCACTCCCTCCGGTACCTCCCCCACAAAAGGTCGAAAATGTTCGGAAAATTTGTGCGTACGATAACTCTTGAAGGGAGTAACCGATTTGGTCCATACTGTGTACATTATGAAATCTCTACCAGACTTAGATGAGGTTCCAATATGGACTCAATCGGTCCACTCTTTCGGGTACCTCCCACACAAAATTTCGGAAAAGTTCAGTTTAGGGTCATATCTCGAATCGCTTTGATTTTTGCTGTAGCAACTTGTATTCACTGTCCCCTATACGAAGGTACAAGTTTCCTCAGGGCAAGTCCATACTTCCTGAAAAAATAGCCTGAAAGTTGATAAACAAACCCTATGACACCATGTTTATGGGTGGAAGCGCAAGATAATTCTCGAACAGAAATGCCGATTCCGGCCAAAATTTGGCCTTCGTAATATTGTTTCCTAACTTAGTTTAAGTTCGTAGATAAGCCAAATCGGTCCACTCCTTCAGGTACCTACCCCACAAAAGTTCAAAAATATTCGGAAAAATTGTGCGCACGATAACTCTTGATGGGATTGACCGATTTGGTCCACACTTTACACATTCTCATAATATCTACCAGATATAGATCAGGTTCGAATATGGGCAATATTTGTCCACTCCATCCCGTACCTCCCACACAAAATTTTGGATAAGTTCACTTTAAGACCTGCTATTGAATCACTTTGAATTTTTGTTGAAACAACATACATTCGCTGCCGCAATTACGATGGTAAAAGTTGTTTCAGGGGCAAGTTCATACTTCTTGAGAAAACAGCCCGAAGGGTGTAAAACCCCCTATGGCACCCCCATGGTCTATGCCGGTCCATTCCTTTAAGTACCTTTTCCGCAAAATTTTTGAACTTTAATCCTAATCAACATTTTTGTCGGTTCATACGACCAAAATTTTGAAACCCCCTAAATACATAAGTTTTTTGTGAAAAAAGTGTTTCAATGTGCACAGGCTGAGGGTATATCTCTGTTGGCAAAGCCGACTGATACTTTTTTACTTGTTAAATTATTATTTGTATTTTTAAATGGGTATAGTTAATATTGATTTACTTTCGGGAAAGGCATATTAATATTTTTTTTAATAATTGTGGTTTTTAAGAAGATTTTTTGGAAGTTTTAAAAAATAATTTTCAGTTTCTTGGGTTTTTAAAAAAAAATATTTTTTAATTATCGTGGAAGTTTTAACAAACAGTTTCTTATTATCGTGGAAGTTTAAGAAAATAATTTTTGATTACCGTTTTTTTTAAAGAACTAACTGTTAATTATCATGTATTTTTTTTTAAAAATTGTTAATTATCATGGATTTTTTTAAAAATATCATTTTTAATTAACGTGGATTTTTTCTAAAAATAATTTTTAATTATCTTTATAATTAAGTGGATTTTTAAAAATAATTTTTAATAATTGTGGATTTAAAAAAAAAAATAATTTTTCATTATCGTATAATTTTTAAAAAATAATTATTAATTATCGTGGATTTTTAAAAAAATAATTTTAAAGTATAGTGTATTTTTTAATGTATTTAAAAAATTGGTTATCTTGGATTAAAAAAACAATTTTTAATAATCTTGTATTTAAAAAAAATATTATCGTGGATTTTTTACAACAATAATTTTTAATAATCTTGTATTTAAAAAAAATTATTATCGTGGATTTTTTACAAAAATAATTTTTAATTATCGTGGAAGTTTTAACAAATAATTATTTATTATCGTTGAAGTTTTAGAAAATAATTTTTAATTACAGTGTGTTTTTTAAAGAACTAATTGTTAATTAAAATTTTATTTATAGTGGATTTTTTTTAAAATAATTTTCAATTATCGTGTTTTTTAATGTATTTAAAAAAATTAATTATCATGGATTTAAAAAAAAATATTTTTTTTTATTATCGTGTATTTTAAAAAAATATTTTTTAATTATCGTGGATTTAAAAAAAAATATTTTTTTTTATTATCGTGTATTTTAAAAAAATAATTTTTAATTATCGTGGATTTAAAAAAAAATATTTTTTTTTTATTATCGTGTATTTTAAAAAAATAATTTTTAATTATCGTGGATTTTATTAAACAATTTTTAATTATTGTGGAAGTTTTAAAAAATAATTTTTAATTATCCTCGATTTTTTTTTCAAAAAACATTTTATATTTACGTGGATTTTAAAAAAATAAAATTTATTTATCGTGTATTTTTGTAAATAATTAATTTTTAATTATCGTGGATTTTTTAAAGAATAATTTTTAATAATCGTGGATTTTTTAAAAAATATTTTTTAATAATCGTGGATTTTTTAAAAAATATTTTTTAATTATCTTGGATTAAAAAAAATAATTTTTAATTAAACTTAGTTTTTAATAAATAATTTTCATTTATTAAGGATTTTTAAAAAAAAAAAATTTAAATTGTACTGTATTTTTTAAAAATAATTTTTAATTATTGTAGAAAATTTTAAAAATAGTTTTTAATTATTTTGGAAGTTTTAAAAAAAGTTTTTTTTTTATCGTGGAATTAAAAAAAAAATAATTATTAATTACATTTTAATTATCTTTTTAAGAACATTTATTTGTATTCGTGGATTTTTAAATTATTATTTGTATTTTTTAAATGGATATAGTTAAAATTGATTTACTTTCGGGAAAGGTATATTAATACATATATATATTTTTTAATAATTGTGGTTTTTAAGAAAATTTTTGGAAGTTTTAAAAAATAATTTTTAGTTTCGTGGATTTAAAAAACAAATTTTTTAATTATTGTGGAAGTTTTAAAAAATATTTTTTTTATTATCGTGGAAGTTTTAGAAAATAATTTTTGATTACCGTGTATTTTTTAAAAAAAAAAATTTAATTATATTAGATTTTTAAAAACAATTTTCAATAATCGGGTATTTTTATTTATCTTGTATTTAATTATCTTGTATTTTTTAAAAAATATTTTTTTATTATCGGGTATTTTATAAAAAAAAATTATTTATCGTGCAATTTCTTTAAAAATAATTTTTAATTATAGTGGAAGTTTAAACAAAAATTAATTATCCTAGATTTTTTCAAAAACTATTTTATAATTACGTGGATTCAAAAAAAAAATAATTTTTTAATTATCGTGGATTTTTTAGAAAATAATTTTTAATTATTTTGAATTTTTAGACAATAATATTAAAAAATTGTGGAAGTTTTAAAAAGTAATTTTTAATTATCGTGGATTTTAAAAAAAAAAAATAATTTTAAAAAAAATTAATCTTAAAAAATGATCTTCGCCTAAAAAGGCAAAAATTTTCAAATAAATAAAATCAGCTGAGCCAGGCTGGGGTTTGAACCCACGTCCTTGAAAAACACAGGAAAAAAGTGTTGTCACGGCGTGTTAGCGTTCAGAGCCAAACTCATAACTTTCAAAGGCAGCGCTAAGCGTTTGTCATGAAAGCACAACTAAATGGGAAAATCCTAATTGTTGTTGTAAAATACAAAACAAAAATGCATTTGAAAGAAGAAAAGTTCGAGGACATCGAAGCCGCTCCACATCCGATATGTCTGAAGAGTCTTTACCGAAGACGAAACATGCATGTCACATAGTGGTGGGTGTGTGGGTTCGAATCTTCGGCTTTCCTTTTTCACTTGCATAATAGATCATAAAGCTCGATAAAAAAAAATAAAAAATAATTTTTCATTTTCGAAGTTTTTTTAAAAAATAATCTTTAATTATCGTGGATTTTTTAAAAAAAAAATATTTTTAATGTAAAGCGTATTTTTTAATGTTTTTAAAAATATTGATTATCTTGGATTTTTTTTTAAAAATTATTTTTAAATATCTTGTATTTGTAAAAAAAACTTTTATTATCGTGGATTTTAGCAAATAATTTTTTCTTATCGTAGAAGTTTTAGAAAATAATTGTTGATTACTGTTTGTTTTTTAAGAACTAATTGTTAATTATCGTGTAATTAAAAAACAAAATTGTTATTTATTGTGGATTTTTTAAAAAATAATTTCCAATTATCGTGTATTTTTTAATGTATTTAAAAAAATTAATTATCGGGGATTTTTAAAAAAAATATTTTTTTATTATCGTGTATTTTTAAAAAAATAATTTGTAATTATCGTGGATTTTTTTTGAAAAACAATTTTTCATTATCGTGGAAGTTTTAAAAAATAATTTTTAATTATCCTAGATTTTTTTCGAAAAATATTTTATATTTACGTAGATTTTTAAAAAAAATATTTAATTATCGTGTATTTTTTAAATAATTAATTTTTAATTATCGCGGAATTGTTAATTATCGTTTTTAATTATCTTAAATTTTTTGAAAAATAATTTGTAATTATCGTGGATTTTTTAAAAAATAATTTTTAATTATCGTGGGTTAAAAAAAATATTTTTAAATTTCGTGGATTTAAATTGTACTCTATTTTTAATAAATAATTTTTAGTTATTGTAGAAATTTTTTATTTATTGTGGAAGTTTTAAAAAATAAATTTTTTATCGTGGAATTAAAAAACAAATAATTATTAATTATCGTGGATTTTTTAAAAAAATATTTTTTAGTTATCGTGTTTTTTTTTTTTTTTTGAAAAATAAGTTTAATCATCGGGAATTTTTTGAAAAATAATTTTTAATCAACGCGGATTTTTTTAAAAATTATTTTCGTTATTATTATTATCGTGGATTTAAAAAAAAATAATTTTTAATTATGGATGATTTAAGAAAAAAGAGTTTATAATTATACTGGATTTAAAAAATCATCTTTTTAAGAACATTTTTTGGCATTCGTGGAAAAAATTTCTAATTATCGTGTATTTTTCAAAATTATTATTAATTAACGTACATGTTCTAAAAAATATAATTTGAATTATCTTGGACTTATGAGCATTTTTTGTACTCGTGGATTTTTAACGAATATTTTCTTTAATAATTGTGGTTTATTTAAAAAGATTTTTTGTATTCGTGAATTTTTTAGGAATATTTTTTTAATAATTATGGATTTTTTCAACAACCCTTTTATTAATATTTTTTAAATTATGGACTTTATACTTTATTTTCCAAACTTTTTTATGTTTTTTAAAAATATTTTTTACCACTTCAAACATTATTTTCATTTCCCCAAATGAAAAACTCATTCATTCAACTCTAATTTAAGGTTCAATCAATTATGTAGAACACTTCAAATTAGCATTAACTCGGAAAATGTTTTTCGCACACAAACACACAAGCGCCTCGTTAACTAGCACTTGCTTTCATCGTTCGGTATTTTACACCATCCAATAGATAGTAAATCAATTAACTTTTAATTACACAAAAAACAAAAAACGAAACAATTCGGTCAAGTCTCTCATTTCAATGGAACGATAAATTTTCTATGGAAAAATTGCTTTGAATTTGTTGCCACTTATATTATTAGCTTCTGATTAGCCTACAAAACTTTGCATTGCCTGATGCAGTTGCTGCATTTTTTGTGGCCTGTCGGTCGATTCATTGGCTGTTTTGGGTGGCAGACAGACCTCCGTTACGTCTGATCATCATTCTGATCGATTGTCGAAATTAAAACATTTGTTTATACAAAAATTTCAATTAGCTGTGGTTGTTTATAGTAGTTTTGTTGTTGCAGTTTTTTTTTTTGTTTATGAAAATTTATATGAGGTGAATGGTATTTTAAATATATAAACAATAACAACAACTGCGACTGTTTGTAACGCAAGATTTCTCAATGAGGTTTCTAAGTATTTGGTTTTAGGTTTTAGCATTGTTCCGCGTAGAGCATAAATACACATGTGAACATGTAATGATATTTATTAAAGACTTAGATCAAATGTGAAAACGTCTATGTTGGTTCAAAACCGGCTTATGTGCAGTTAATGTGCATTCCACGATCGTTTATAAAAATGTTTACTATGGTAGTACGTAAGGCCCGGTTTACAACGATATATAATGGCGTGAAAGCTATAGAAAAAAACTGGTGTTCCAAATAAATTCACAGTTGTGTACTAAAATAACAGGTAATCCACGCATAGAGCCACCAACCATACAATCCCACGGCAGCGGGAGCCAACACCAATGACCCCAGAGTCAGGGAGCTGACACTGGAAGTTAACAGGCTAGTGGGCGAACATAAGCGGAACAAGTGTTTAAATCATCTAAAAAAAATATTCTGGATGACCACAATGGACCTCAAGGACACCGAGTGAAGTAGCTGCCGTCAAAGCAGCTGCGCATCCTTAAACCAACCAACCAAACAAATCATCTGAAAAGTTGCAACATTGGAGCCGGTATAAATGAATTGTGGGCAACTGTTAAGCCACTCTCGAACCCTGGATGGAAGATAGGACCTCAGTCACGTTTGGGGACGTTACATTGACTGACCCGAAGAAGTGCGCAAGTTATTTCAATCGACATTTTGTCGAGCACCCCGAGAGTGACAGGGCGAAGAGGAGAGTATTACGTCGCATCAGATCTCTTCTTGCCGAGGATGAACTACCATAGTTTACAATTTATGATGTTGCGAATGCCATCAAGAACGCTAAATCATCCAAAGCGTTGGGCCCTGATGGAATCTCCATGGTAATGCTGAAGCTGCTGGATGAGCCGGGAGTGGAGTATCTCACTAAAGTTCTCAACTTGTAGCTTGCCACTCTCATTGTTCTTGAAGATTTGAAAAATGAGCAGAGTGGTCCCGCTACGGAAGCCAGGCAAGGATGCCAGCAAAAGTGAATCGTACAGGCCGATTTCGCTTTTGTCGCCCGTAGCAAATACCCTTGAGGCCTTATCAGGAATAGCTATCATCAGCATGGATTCGTAAGCAGCACAGCACGACGACAGCGCTGCACGCCATCTCCACATATATTTGTCAAAGACTCAACCAGAGACAGCCGTGTGATAGAACAGTGATTTATCAAAAGCTGTTGATACTGTCAGACACTCCACGTTGTTTGAGGACATTGAGCAGACAACTCTCCGGCCAAGCTTGAAACGTTGGATAGTCAACTATATGTGTGGACGCCAGTCGTACGTGGAATTCAGGAACAAGAAATCCAAACCCCGTGGAGTGAAACAGGGTGTTCCCCAAGGTAGGGTGAAATCTCCGAAACTGTTTAACCTCTACCTTTCCTGTATTCCGCCCACTCCCGACGACATCGAGATCGTAAGGTATGCGGATGATTTCACCAACCTGGCGTCAGGTAACTTCCCTGATAACATCTGTGATCTTATCACCTTTTTCCATCCGAGGAATATGCAGATATCCGCCACTAAATCTACGGCCACTCTGTTCATCACATGGACGGCGCAGGTGGGAAGAGAGTTGAACGTCGCCGCTGAATTCCGATCACAAACTCCCCCAAAATTCTACGTTCACGTCGTCTGCGCATGCCTCAGCTATCTGCGATAAACTGAGGTGCAGATAAAGAAACCATGTTGACCACATACAACGAGATATGTATGTAGGTCGGTTTGTGGTGAGCTATGGGAAAATATTCAAACTTGAACAGCAACAGGGTGCCTTCTCATGTCTTCAGTGGACCATTTATATGAGGTGGTAAAATCTCTTCCAGTACAGCATGTTGATGCTTTCTTTGTAGTATTTGCTTGGGTATTACCGTGAGAGCCATCCCAATAACCATCTGGTGGGTAGGCCCGACATACCCAGGCACATCAAGAAGCATATCCACGCTCTAGAGGATGAGGTCCAATGATACAAGAGATAACCCCTAGATCAACAGGCATATCAAGCAGGTTTAAATAGCATTCACAAGGACTCAGTTGCTAAGGCCATAAGCAAATATAGTGTGAATGAAGTCCTCGGAGTACATCCCCCATCTATCGCAGCTGAGGAGCGTCAGCTGCCACGACAAACCAGAGTAGTTTTGGCTCAACCATATATTGCAGTCGCCTGAATTCTTATTGGGTGAAAATCGACCGCACCGTGTAAAGCATCTGCCCAGTATGCGGCAGCCACATTTCTTTAACTGGAGGTAAACCCAAGACCAGATTGAGCAGAAAAACGAAACCCAAACATACCATAATAAACACTGTTGCAACAACAGCCATACAAAGCTGGGGGTTTTTAGAAAAAAGTACCGATATTCTAAATCTAAAATAGTTGCACTTATTCGTGCTTGTACGATGGTACAATATGTGAGTCCATACTTCAATGTGTGGAAAGTGTCCAAAATCCAACTCGAACCAGTAAGGAAAGGATCAAAGTCGGGCGGGGTCGCCCTACACCACTGTGAATATGTAATATATGGGAGATATATGTATATAAATCTGAAACGATTTCGATATAATTTGGCACATTTATTTGTAGACCGAATTCAGTCACACATGTCAAATTTCATTGAAATCGGATATATAGAGCTTGTTTGGTGCAGCAAATACCCGAAATCGGCCGAATAAATATGGGATCTATATCCAAATCTGAACCGATTTCAATATAATTTAGCACATTTATTTCTAGACTGCATTCAGTGGCGCATTCCGAATTTCAATAAAATCAGACGTAAACAGCGTGTTTGGTGCAGCAAATACCGGAAATATGCGGAAAATATATATGGGAGCTATATCCAAATCTGAACCGGTTTCAATATAATTTGGCACATTTATTTCAAGAGCGAATTCAGTCACACATTCCAAATTTCATTGAAATTGGATACATTATAGGTTTGTCCTTTTACGTACTGAACTTTACTGAACATTGTTTCTTCAGTAATGTTTAGCAACATTTCAATTATACAATTGTCAAAACTTTACTGAAGAAAAAATGTTCAGTAAAGTTCAGTACGTAAAAAGACAAACCATATATTTAAAAAATATTTTCAATCAAGTAGGCATTGAAATTTATTTTTATTTTTCTTTGTCAATGTTATGAACATTTTCCAAATTTTTTATTTGGGATGACGACTTCTATTTTGTTTTTCAAAATAGTCAGGCTTAAACCCATAGTCGTTGTTTTAATATTTTATTAAAACAACTTTAATTTATTTGTGGAAAAAATTGGCGATATTTACCAAGGGGTAAGGCAGGGAAGACTATATCTTCAGATCTCGCCACAGATCTTCATCAGTTCCCTTGTTTCTAGTGCCAAAGAAATTCCCGATCAGAGTATTTCTGTGCACACGTATCTATTTGAGCGGGCAATTGACACTTGGGTATAAAAAGTTTCTTGTTGGAAAACAAGAAACAAGGGATTAAGCCTGACAATTTTGAAAAAAAATTTCCAAAATAATTTTTAGTGAGTCGGAAACATTCGTTCATGTAATCCGGAAGTTTTATCAAATAAATAAAATAAATTTTGTTAGAAAATATTAAAGCCTCGTCTTCTACATTGGTGACCATCAACAATTTGATTAATAATGGCGAATTCCGAAGATGAACAAGTTTCCTTTGCTTCTTCATCTCCACCGATTAGAATATCTCGTGTTGGTGTAAAAATCCCACCCTGTTGGAAGACAAATCTTAAGATTTGGTTCCGGCAAATTGAAAGCCTTTTTTAATGTCATCTAGCATAATGTATGAAGTATTAAAGACGGCAATGCTAGCTGAATTTCAAGTTTCCGAAGAAAGGAGATTACAGAAATTGTTGAAGAATGTCGAAATGGCGATAGAAAACCATCTGCCGTACTAAGAGGGAAAGTATTAGACGACATGCTGAAATCCTTGTGGTTTCAACATCTACCAACCATGACAAAAGCAGTTTTATCCGTAAGTACCGACAAGGGGTAATGGAAAGCAATGATCGATTTTTCGACTTTTCAATTTGGTCCTAAAACAAAAAATGCGATTTTGGGTCTGGCGATTATTTCATTCGTCCTAAAACTCGACATTCGACTTTTTTGTAACCGCGAAAAATCGATTTCGAGTTTATTTTTGAAACTGTAATACCGCCAAGTCAACTATCTATGGGCAAACTCGAAAATCGATCACAAGATAATCGATTATGCGATTTTCCCTCCAGACAAAAGTCGACTACGATTTTTAGTCTTTTGACCGCAAAAAGTCGATTAATCGAAAGTCGACATACCTATCCCTAGTATCGACACCGTAGGCAAACTTGCAGTCATGGCGGATAAAATTAATGATCAACTCAGGAGAATTCGTGTTTGCGCTTGGATCGCATTGAAGGACAGGGGAGTGAAATTTTGAACTGTCAAAAAACGCTGTACATCGTGCAAGAAGCAAGAGCAGAAACTCGAAATTCCAAACAATCTCGTGATGCCTCTGGGCGTCTCTGCTGGTATCATTTCAAGTTTGGAAGTAAGGCAACCAAGTGTCGTCGGAAAACTAAAACCTCTTTCGTCTATAGTGACGGATGAAGGGGGGTTTGAAGCTATGTCGCCTAATTTTAAGAGACACACATAATAATAAACAATGATGTTTCTGTGATACCCGCATCAATTTGGCAAAAACATTCAACCCCTCAGGACATGGAGCTCCAAGCCGCCAATAACACTACTATAAGAACTTATAGTATAACACGATCAGTTATTGAGTCCGATTTTCTGAAGCATTGACAAGTAAATAAACAAAAAATTGTATGCTCAATGTATAAAGAACAGAAAATTTCATCTGTAACAGGCTATACGACTCCAAGAGATTCCACTTTCTAACAGAAGAATTCAAAGATATAACTAAACCGTCTAATAAATTGTGTCCTGTCCAACATTCCGCGACACATCATATTGAAACAAAAGGATGATTACCCGTCCATAGGAAGCCCAGAAGATAGTCTACTGAAAAGCTAAACATTGTAAAGAAGGAATTTGAATATATGATGGAACTTGGAATGTGTCGTCCTTCGATGAGCAATTGGTCAAGCCCAATCCATTTGGTTCCCAAACAGAAGAATGAATGGCGTCCATGTGGAGACTTTAGATCACTAAATAAGGTAACCGTTACAAATAGATATCCCATCCAGCATATACATGATTTTACCAGTAACTTGCATGGAAATACAATTTTTTCAAAGATCGATTTGGTAAAGGGATATTTTCAAATTCCCGTAGAGGAGAAGGACATTCCGAAGACAGCAATCGCCACATCAATTGGTGTGCATATTGCACAAACATTTCAGCGTTTCATGATGGAGGTCCTGATTATTGCTACGTATATACCGATGAACATAAGAAACACATACGTTTGTTATTTGAGCGATCTCGAATTCGCGTATTCGTTTTCTACAGCGTTCTTGGTATGAATAAAATAAACCAAGTAAGAAAGTATCAGTTAGCTGTGCTGACAGAGATATAACCTCAGTCACTGACCCAAAAAAAGAAAATATTTGAAAAAGTTTTACAGTTATCTTGCACGATTGCTATTTGAGTATGTACCGTCAGGGATTTGGAGCTAGGACCACTATCTCGGAAGGTGTTGACTTATTCAGGAAAAAGATTGTACCGTGTTAAATGAGGCCACTAGAACAACCTGCTGTAAAAAATTTCAAAACGATCCGAGAGGAGCTGTTAAGCTTCACTTTATCCGAATTTTGCATCGGAGGTACCCGAAGGAGCCATGTCCGTCCGTCTGTCTGGCTCGAACGGATCAACCGATTCGGTCCAAAATTTGGCTTTCGTAATATTTAGTTTAAGTTTGAAGATGGATTATATCGGTCCACTCTTTCCGGTACCGTCCCCCACAAAAGTTCGAAAATGTTCGGAAAATTTGTGCGCACGACAACTCCTGAAGGTAGTAACCGATTTTGTCCATACTTTGCATATCGTGAAACTTCTAGCAGACTTATATGAGATTCCAATAAAAACTCTATCGGTCCATTCCTTCGGGTACCTCCCACACAAAATTTCGGATAAGTTCAGTTTAGGACCTGCTATAGAATTGCTTTAATTTTTGTTGAAGCAACTTGCATTCGCTACCTACATTACGACGGTAAATTTTTTTTTCAGGGACAAGTCCATACTTCTTGAGAAAACAGCCCGAAAGGTGTAAAGAACCTCTATGACACCACATGTAGTGGCTGGAGGGCACGATCTGAACTGATCAACCGATTTGTTCGAAATTTGGCCTTCCAAATTGACACCCAAAATAAGATCAACATCCATAATGGACTATGTCAGTCCATTCCTTTAAGTACCTCTTCCGCAGTACTTTTGAACTTGAATCATAATCCGCATTTTCGTTGGTTCATACGCGAATTTTTTGTCATCCGTGATTTATTTACGGGATTCGATAGTAATCACTATGAAACTAAGAAAACCAAAAAATAGGTCAATATATTAAAAAGTGTGGGCGTACCGAGCTCCTAAACAATATTTCGTGTTTTAAAAATTCTTCCCGGCGAACTTAACGCCTTTTTTAGAATAATCAGTCTGTACCACTTATAATTTGTTTTAAATTTTAAAATTGTTTAATGGTTTAGGTTGTTAATTGTTCGACCCACCGGAACTTCAGCATTTTTCACTTGTTTCATTTGATGTTGAAAAATCCTTTCCTTGATATGCTGCAATAAATCACTTAAGTGTTTTAACATTGTCAATAAACATAGAGTGCATAAAACTTCTTGTACTTAATTAAGAAACAAGAAGATGAAAAAACTTTCTTAAAAAAACTTGTTAAGTGCATTTCAATTACACCATGATGATGGCGTAGACCAATAACTATTTGAATATACAACAACAACAGCTGTCAATTAAAATGGAAATAAACAAATGGCAAGAAGACATTATATTCCAAACAAATATAAATAGAATCAAAGTATTTAATTACCTTTTATTTCAAGAATAAAAAGACGACCATAAAAACTTCCATGGCTGTGAATGCAGAAGTAGTTGAAGTGGAAACTTGTTGTCAATCAATCACAAACACTTATTTTATGTTAAGCAAAACACTTATTTCCTCTTTTTTAATACACACAAACAATTGCACAAAAGCACTAATGATTTTTTTAATTCGAAATCGAAATCGATTTATTTTAAGATAAAAATATTTTTTCATTAAATTTTTTTCTTAAATATTTTGTTTTATATTTTTCAATAATTTTCTACTTTGATTATTTTATTTAAAAAAATTATTAATTTTAATTTTTAGAATATTGTTGAATTTCTCTCTACTTTTATTGACAATTGTAATTGAAATTTGTTTTAATTGTTTTTTATTATTTTTCAATTTATTCTAATTGCAACATTTATTGTTTGTAAAAACTATTTGATTTATGTGCGCCACTATTATTTCACAATAATAAAATGTTGTTTTTATTTATTTTACCTTTTTGATATTTTTGTTTAGATTAGTGTTTATTTCATTTATGGTTATTTGAGATTTTAATTTATTTTTTACAAAAATATTTATTGGTAATTTAACGCTCACTCTCCCTCTTTTAGTGATGATAGTCCGTAGTTATTATGGATTTATAATAAACAAATATTTATTTTTTATATTCATTGCAAATATATATATCTCTGGCCATACACACACATACATATATTGTTTATGGCATATCAATAACAATTTGTTTTAAAATTTTTATTATTAATGTTTTCAATGGCACTATTGTTTGTTCATTTGCTCAGACGACCATTAGGTGTGTGGATGTGTGGGAGAAAAGTGTGTTTGTATGATTAACGCCATGCTTAATTGCTCATTAATGATTGTTTTATTAAGTTTTTTTGTGTGTTTTTATTTAATATTCTATATGCGTTTTTTTGTTTTTCATTTCTACAGGAACACTTTTGTGAATTGTTTGTTTTGCTTTTTTTGGTTTGTTTTTTTTTTTTTTGTCTGTTGCTATTTTATCTTGGCTAGATAGTGGTTTTATAATTATTTATATTAATTAACTTTTTAATTGCACTAAGTATTATTTTTAATAAGCTTAATTAATTTTTTAGAAAACTATTAACTGCAATCTCTGACGGCCGTTTTGTATGTGACATATTGTCATCAAAGCTGCAAATAAAAAAGAAAGCAAAAATAAGTCGTTAATCAATTATGCAATGACAAACTAGACATGTTATTAATTAATTTTGAGATTTGTATATAATATCCTTTTTAGATATGTCATAAAAATCAGTAGGAGGAAAAGTCGAAAAGCTATATTCCGCAGAAAATTCAAATTTAATTTTAAAGCAATCGATGGGGTCCACTAGAACAAATGCGTAGCGTATTTTTCATGGCGAGCGGTAGCTTGTTTACCCTTTTCTTTATTTTAAAGCAGAAGATGTTTGTTTTATTTATGGTGATACCGAGTTAAAATATGTTTTTATACCCTCAGCTTTTAGGCTATAGTTGGAATATACACTTTGACACGATGAAAATGTGCCTCATCGAAATAATGGTTATAGACCCCTAGTATGTTTGGACAAAATCCGTTTAAGAAAATGTGGAGTAGATTAAGGCATGTCCGTTTGGCACGATAACACACGAATTCAGTTCTCGTAATATTTTGTCCAAACTTAGATTAAGTTCGAAGATGGGTCATGTTGGTCCACTCCTTCGGGTACCTTCACCACAAAATTTCAACAATTTTCGCTTAAATAGTGGGCACGATAACTCTCCAAATGAGTAACCGAACTTTGCACGTCGTAATACTATCCCCAGACATTAGATTAGCTTTGAATATGGACTATAACGGCCCACTCCTTCGAGTATCTCTCAGATCGGCATGGACTTTTTTGCAGCAGGTTGTGCTCGACGTCCCTTTCAAAACAGTACTTCCTGAGATAATGTTCCAACTAAATAAACCTGTCGGCATCAACTCAAATGTAAGACGAGGACGATAATTTAATAATTTACGAATTAAGTATCCGATTTGGCTGAAACATGGCCCATCGTACAATTTCTTAGAAATGTACATTTAGATCCACGAAGGTCTTTACTGGAAAACATTTTTACTTAAGTGCCGAAGCACAGTGGTTAAGAATCGTTTTTCATGGTCAAAACTCTGTAACCTTTGATAACACTTTCAGCTTTCCGAAACATCAAAAGCAACCAAATTCGGTCTAACGGTTGCAGAGGACTTGAAGGTCAAATTACAATTTTGAGTTTTTTCATATTTTGCATCAAAAAATGTAGCTTAAATCTTCACTCGAACTTGACCTGCCTATGGAAAAAATACACTTGGGTGCAAAAATAGAATGTTCTAGCTTAATTATTGCGGACGCTAGTGTGATTCCAAGTGACGATCATTTGTATGTATATCGACTTAGAATTTTGCCTTGATCAAGAAAATTTATGAGTGAAAGTAAAAAAAAAAATTAATGTAGGTGAAGCTAATGTTCGCACAATTATAATACGCGAACTATTGCAGTATACCATAAACTATGACTATAGTTGTACCAAACGACTAGGCTTTTACGTTGTTATTCCAATGTAAGTAAAATGTTCCTCAACGAAATAATGGTTGATATATCCATGTCCGTCCGTCGCACGATAACTCTCGAACGGATCAACCGATTCGGTCCAAAATTTGACTTTTATAATATTTTGTCTAAACTTAGTTTAAGTTCGGAGATGGGTTATATCGGTCCACTCCTTCCGGTACCTCCCCCACAAAAGTTCGAAATTGTTCGGAAAATGTGTGCGCACGATAACTTTTGAAGGGAGTAACCGATGTAGCCCATACTTTGCACATCATGAAATTTCTACCAGACTAAGATGAGGTTCCAATATCGACTCAATCGCTCCACTCCTCCGGGTACCTCCCACACAAAATTTCGGAGAAGTTCAGTTTAGGAACAGCTCTCGAATCGCTTTGGTTTTTGTTGTAACAACTTGTACTTGTCCTCTATACGACGGTTTAAGTTTCATCAGGGGCAAGTCCATACTTCCTGAGATAATAGTCCGTAAGTTTAAAAAAACCCTACGGCACCATGTGTAGTGGTTGGAACTCATGATAACTCTCGATCGGATCAGCCGATTTAGTTCAAAATTTGTCTTTCGTAATATTTTGCCCAAAGTTAGTTTAATTTCTAAAATGGTACATATCGGTCCACTCCTTCAAGTACCACCCCCACAATAGTATGATAATATTCGGAAAAATTGAACGCATGATAACTCTTGAAGGGAGTGACCGATTTAGTCCATACTTTACACATCTTATATATCTACCAGGTATAGATCAGGTTCGAATATAGGCTATATTTGTGCATCCCATCGGGTACCTCCCACACAAAATTTCGGATTTGTTCACTGTAAGACTTGCTCTCGAATCACTTTGATTTTTGTTTAAGCAACTTGCATTCGCTGCCTCAGTTACGACTGTAAAAAATTTTTTAGGGGCAAGTCCATACTTCTTGAGAAAACAGCCTGACAGAGATATACCCTGCCGACAGAGATATACCCTGCCGACAGAGATATACCCTCAGACTGAGAGGATTGAAGAACTTTTTCCAAAAAAAAAACTTATGTATTTAGGGGGTTTTCAAAAGGTTGGGCGTATGCAACGACAAAAGTATGGAAAGGATTAAAGCTCAAAAATTTGCAGGGATATCGATAGATAGGGCTTTTTTATTACACTAGCCTCAGAAAACCATAATATCGCTGTAAACAGGGCCTCTAGGAAAACCCTCGGTAAAAATGTCCAAATGTTGAACATTTGTGTGGGTGGTACCACAAGGATTGGCATATATGGCCCAAATTTGAACGTTGACTTGGTTTCAACAATATTTAGAGATCCAAATGTTGGACCAAATCGGTTGCTTTGTTTATGAGAAATCGCGCGTACCATTTTGCGAATATTTTGGAACTTTTGTGGGAGAGGTACCGGAAGGAGTAAACCTATAAGCACCACCTTCGAATTTCCTCTAATATTCGAAGAAATATTACGATATCCAAAGTGTGGACGAACGCAGTATTCGGTTAGCGCCCTCCAGCCACTACATATAGTGCCATAGGGGTTTTTGACAACTTTCGGGTTGTTTTTTTCAAGAAATATGGACTTGCCCCTGAAAAACTGCTTTATAATCGACAAAAAGGTGGTAGGTGTTGATCTGCATCTCTTGGGTCTTCTCCAGGATTTGCCGCAGGGTAAATATCTGGTCAATGGTGGACTTGCCAGGTCTAAAGCCGCATTGGTATGGTCCAATTATCTCGTTGACCATTGGCTTTAGTCGTTCGCACAATATCCCTGACACGATCTTGTAGGCAATAGGGAGTAGACTTATGCCCCTATAGTTAGAGCATACAGTCTTATCTCCCTTCTTGTGGACGGGGCACAGGATACTCAGGTTCCAATTGTCGGGTACTCGTTCTTCTTGCCAGATGGTGCTAACTAGCTGATGAATACACCTTATCAGCGTGTCGCCTCCGGGTTTGAACAGCTCGGCTGGTAAGCCATCCGCTCCTGCTGCCTTATTATTCTTCAGCCGATTTATTGCTGTCTTTACCTCATCTTGGCTGGGCGGTATACATTCAATACCATCTTCTGGGATTGGGACTGTGGTATCTTCGTCGTCTTCGCTGCTATTGGATACCAACAGTTTTGAAAAATGTTCTTTCCATATCCTGAGTACACTATCTGTATCAGTTACCAAATTACCTTGCTGGTCTCTACAGGAGGATGTGCCTGTACCAAAGCCATCAGTTTGATGCTTGACTCTTTGGTAGAATTTTCGGACTTCATTCTGACTCCTGTACATCTTGATTTTTTCACCCTCCCGCTTTTCCATCTCTCTCTTTTTCCTGCGGAAAGGACGTTTCTCCTCTCTCCTTTTCTCCCTGTATCTCTCTCGTGCGCTACGCGTTGCTACGGATTGTAAAGTATCCCTATATGCCGCATTTTTCTCTTCGGTGGCAGAACGACACTCCTGATCATACCATGGATTCCTTGGTGGAGGCCTCTGGTATCCAAGTATGGATTTTGCGGCTGTTTGCATGGAGTGGGCAATGCTTTGCCATTGCGCTGATATGTTATCGGGATGAGGAGTGCTTTGATTAAGCAATTGGGCTAGTTGAGTGGAATATGCTGTGGCTATCTGTTGTGATTGCAGCTTACCGATGTCTAACTTTCGTGTTGTGTCTGTTCGTACTTTGTTTGCTATGTTTAAGCGGGTGCGTACCTTTGCTGCAACAAGGTAGTGGTCCGAATCAATGTTTGCGCCGAATCAATGTTTCGGCACGATCGTACATCCAACACGCTCGATGAATGTCTTCCATCTATCACAACATGATCAATTTGGTTTCTTGTTTTCTGATCTGGAGAAACCCAGGTGCCCTTATGAATATCGAGATGATTAAATCTGGTTCTGCTAACTACCATGTTTTTTGCAGCTGCAAAGTCTATCAGCCTCATACCATTGTCAGATGTTTCACTATGGAGACTGAAATTTCCCGACTGTTGGGCCAAAGATATTCTCCTTTCCAATTTTGGCATTAAAATCGCCTAGAATGATTTTAATGTCATGGGCAGGGCAATGGTCATATGTTTCTTCTAAGCGCTCGTAAAATATATCTTTGGTCTGTTCGTCCTTTTCTTCAGAGGGAGCATGAGCGCAAATAAAGCTGATGTTGAAGAATTTAGCTTTTATTCGAATTGCAGCAAGTCTTTCATTCACTGGGGTGAAGCTGGATACCAGATGTTTTAGTCTCCGACTAACTACGAATCCACAACCAAACTCATGCTTTACGTCATGGCAGCTATAATACAGTGTGTCACCTTTAGGTGTTGTTGTAACGCCTTTCCCAATCCATCGTATTTCCTGTATGGCAGTAATATCGGTCTTGTACTTTTCAAGTACGTCTGCCAATGCGAAGACTGTGCCTTCTCTATAAAGAGTGCGGAAATTCCAGGTGCAGATTCGCAGATCATGGTCCTTAAAACGTTTGCGGGGTTCGTCATCTTTAGAGGGGTTTGTTTTTCTTTTCTTTCGTTTTTTCATAGTAGGCTGTTTTTTTCTAGTGGAGGGTTACTAACCCGACGCCCAACCCAAGTTTTTAACGTTCTTATGGGTGAACGCGCGGCACATGTTAGCTTACTACCTTTAACGGGTGTTAAAGGCAGTTCCCCATACTATACTATACACTTACTAATATATCTACCTGATATAGATCAAGTTCGAATATAGACTATGTTTGTCCACTCCTTCGGGTACCTCCCACACAACGTTTCGGATATGTTCACTTTAAGACCTGCTCCCGAATCACTTTGATTATTGTTGAAGCAACTTGCATTCGCTGCCTCAGTTACGACTGTAAAAGTTTTTTAGGGGCAAGCCCATATTTCTTGAGAAAACCGTCTGAAAGGTGTAAAAAAAAACTTCAATAACACCATATGTAGTGGCTGGAAAGCACAATAGCTCTCGAAGTGATCAACCGATTTAGACAATAATTTGGCCTTCGTCATATTTTGTCCAAACTTAGTTTCAGTTCGAAGATGGACAAACCCGTCCACAACCTCCGCTACTTCTCCTCAATATTAAAAAAAATTCACTAAAATGGTGTGCCCTATATCTCCTGAACGGGGCAACCAATTTGGTCCAAACTTTGGATCCCCCAATATTTTGTCCAGATTTAGTTTAACTTATAAAATGGCTCATATCAGTCCTCTCCTTAGGGTACCTCCCCCACAACAGCTTAACATTTGGGTCTAAGTGCAGTTTAAGGTCTGTTCGAAGATCCTCTGTTCCTATTCTTGCTTCCTGGCATACTGGTCCAAAATTTATACGATGACCCACAAAGCCGACTGATACTTTTTTACTTGTCATTAAAAATTTTACGGTTTAATTTCCACAGATTTTTGTCGGTAAGGCAAAATAGCTGCAGATTGTTTATATCCAGTTTCTACATAGTCATAGTTTTAGCCTCTTAATATACATTTATGCCTGTCATATTCATTTCAAAAAAAGTTAAACCATCGTGCAATATCTTTATGTATTTATGTTTGCTAATTGTGGCTGTTAAATACCAAAACGAAGTTCTTGCTTGTTTGTATCCTGCGTACAAATTGTAATTACCAAAGTATTGTTATCCCATTAAAATTTATCATTACCGCATTTCCTAATGAGTTTTAATATTTATGAGATTTTTCACAACATACTAATAAAGAGAGTTGCAGTACCCTACAGGCCATTGTGATACACAAGCCAAAGTGTTTGTTTTGTTGCGAGCCTTGTAATGAGGTCAATATTTTTAGCTGTTACTTACAATTTGTGTTTGAATAAATATTAGGTTTTCTCTGATTATTACTACACGTATTTATTCAGGAACAACATCAAAATGTTTCAGTTCGTTACTATCAAAATGATTTCATGCCTGCGAAGGAGCTATATAACGTAATATAAAACTTTGTGTTTAACATTTTCGTTAACTTAAAACTGAATATTAAAGACTTTCCATTATCCTACACAACTTACTATAAGATTTGTATAAAATTTTTTCAATTAATAGGGATCCGATCTCAGACAAAGTGTTTGCATATCCAATGTCTTATAGCACAATTCATATTTTACTATATTCTAAAAATTAAATTTGGTATGTAATATATTTTGCATCTTAAAGTCAAACAGATTTTTTGTTGAACACCATAAAAACCATTTACATCGCAGTTTAAAATACAACAACAACAATGTACATTTTGAAATATATGGTTATATGCCTAAAAGTCTACCTTCGATTGTTAGCAAGTAAAAGCGCCCCATCAGTCAACTTAGCATTGAAAAGCTCAAGAATAGTAGAGGTAATGTGAATTAAACAACACTCAATCAAACACAACCACACAAGAAAAACGTAAACGAACCCTTCTCAAAAATGTATGTATGTAGGTAAGTCTTGAAATATCGAAGTAAACAACAACAGCCACAAAAAGAATCAAACACAACAAAATTCCAGGTGGAAAAAAGGTAAAAAAGAATAAGAGCAAAATTGGAAAGGAGGTAGGCATAAAGAGCAAGCTTCACCCCTCTCCTTCCCCATGACACAATATAAGTATGTCAAACCTGCTAAGGGTAACAAACGAAATAAAGTACATACAACAAGGCAAAAAAAGCAAAAGGAAGAAGGCAAAGAGAAAAGTTAACAACTAGTGATGCTGATGATAAAAAACTGAGATGGAGATGACGATGTTGTTAACGATGAGAACACATCGAAATAAAGCATAAAACCCCTCTTAAACCTAAGCATAAATGTGGTAAGCAACAATTTATATGTGTATTCTGTAACAGTGTGCATGGATAGATGTTTGAAGGTTTATGTGTAATAAGGTAAAGGAAGATCTATACAGGCACGTAAGGAAGAGGGTGTGTGTGTCTGTGTAATAGCAATCATTACACAAAATACCTTCAACCAAAACATTGATACTAGGGAACATTGACACACATAAGTTTGATAATGCAGGCAAAAGTATATTTCCTTCACCACTTTTCCAGTTATGAACGTACACACACACACACACACACAAAGGCTTGGTGTACAAATTCAGGATAAATGTCGTTGTCACAATTTCCACAACTTTTTGACACTCAACAAATGCCAAGATTTGCAAAAGAATCCATGAAAAACTTTCGTAATTAGTAGAGTTGTAGAAGAAAATTTGTGTCATGATCTATACAAATGGAACAAATGTGGCTCCAAGGAATAAAACTAAAAATAAGAACAATAAATGAAGGTCTTCATTACATTAAATGCTGAGGAAATGAGTTTTGACATTTTTATATGGGGGACATTCCATTGAACAGGGTGTCGTATGAGTGTTGATGTCACGTATACCCCCATTGAAACATATTTGAACTGCTATTACAAAAATAAGAGAAACAATTGTTTTGTTCCAGAACTGCAAGAATCTACGAATTTCTACTATTTTTTCGATAACATAAAGGAAAAAATGTTATCGTAGTAAAAAATTAGTAAAGCTGGGTACACATTGTCAGTTTTGAATGTCGATATTTCGCAATTATCGATAACTGTCAAACCGTCCAGCAACCACAAAACATTTGGTGGTTGCATGATGAATGACAAAATTGAACGGCCACACTAGCAGGTAACAACAAAGCTGTCATTCAAAACTGACAATGTGTACCCAGCTTAACTTCTTCCAGGTTCTGGAACAGGCATATTATGTAGTTGTAAATATTTCATTATTATTTTGCAAAGTTTAGAAAATTTTTTTCTGTACAAGCACAAAGTGCATAACATAATTAATACATGCTTCAGATTTTAAGCTCCTGTTTTGGCCAACAAAAAAAAACCTTGGAAGGTCCATGACAACATATCTACTTCAATCTTTTAGTAATATATATTTCGCGGAAAACGAAAAATCTTCTACAGATCCACACTTGGTGGGTCCACGGAAAAATAGTTTACAGATCCACGCTTCGTGGGTCCACGGAAACATTTTTTAAAAAAATGCACGCTACTTAAGTCCATCAAAAATTTTTTTGAATTGCGGTCAACAAATTTCTTTTAGAAGGTCTTACGTCTATTGAACATTATTAAGAAATTAAAACAGGTCCCGAGCTTCATGGGTTCAACCTTTATTTTTTTCCGAATTATACAAGAAATGTAGTTTTTAAGTTTTATTATACTTTGCTTCCTGTATTTGGAGTAAACTTAGTCATTCATTTGCATTCAAATCCAATTTGTATAAGAATTATACAAGGAAAGCAAAATAAATTAAAAAATTGAAGTAAAAAATTTGGCTCATTTGAATAGAACCCCCCTTTAAATCTTGGGAATACAGAAAGATTGTATTAGAATATCGATGCATATTCACTCTATATTGAAAACGAAGTACTTTCAGTAATATTCAGTAAAAGTATATCCCTCCTGATTAAGGATACACCCGTATATCCTGCTTTGGCAAGAATTCTTTAAATAATCAGGTGTAATACCTAACAAAGCTTGTTTTTTTCTTTCAACAAGTTTATTTTTGGAAGCGTACTTTCTCCTTTAATCGTATATTTGACACATAAGTCATTCCTATACATTTTAGAGAATATTTACCACTGTAGAATATGTCGGCCCCTGCAAGATATCCGCATTTCTTTTCAAATATTTAAGTTTTGGTGACTCGAGGTGCACAAAAGTTTATAAAATCGTGATGAAATCGCCACTCGGGATATCTGAAAATACTTCTCACTACTGGAAATGCCTGTTTTAGAACTCCTTTGTAAATTTTCGTGCGCATTTAGGGTGAAAGAAATTGACGCCCAAGTCCTTCACACATAAAAACCTCATATTTTGAATAATTAGGAAAAAATTGAGGTTGAATACAATTTTGCTGGGGGGTTCTATTCATGTGAACGGCAGTGTATGTATTAATTAATTAATTAATTCATTTATGAGACTTAAAGAAAAATGGTGAACTTTTATAAGGAAGGTACCCTATGAAATGGACCGGTATGGTCAATTTTTATACTCTCGCCTTTAGGGTATATACACCGTAATTTGGTGTATATATACCGAAATTTGTGCCGTCTGTATATTTTTCCGTTTGTCTGGCTGGCTGATGCGAACGATGACTCTCGAACGGATTAACCGATTCGAAACAAATTATGCACTTCGCAATATTTTGCTCAAACCTAGTTTAAGTCTTGCGATCATTTCCTTTAAATATCTTTTAAAACTCAAAAAATATCTGTAAAAATCTATTATTTCTATCTACAAAATCTTAAAAATGTTCTTTTTTTTAATTTATAAAAAAAAAAAAACAAGTAAGAAAGTATCAGTCAGCTGTGCTGACGCAGATCTTAAACTTCACTTTTTCCGCATTTTGTGTCGGAGGTACCTGAAGGAGTGCACCGATACAGTCCATATTCCAACCTGGTACATGACTGGATGAAATAATACGATGAGCAAAGTCTGCACCAATCAGAAACTTCCTGCAAGAATTATCTTGCGGATTTGTCATTTTGTTTGATGCCGTCAGGGTTTCTTGGAGCTTTTAGGCCAATATCTCAGGAAGTATGGACTTGCGCAAAAAAATTGTACCGTTGTAAAAGGAGCCGCAAGGACAACCTACTGAAAAAAATTTGAAACGATCTGAGAGGAGCTACTAAACATCACTTTATCCCAATTTTGTGTGGGAGGTACCCGAAGGGGTGGACCGATATAGTCCATAATTGAACTATTTCAATTTGGACAAAATATTACTATACCAAAATTTGGTTCGAATCGGTTGATCCGTTCGAGAGTTATCGTGCGCACTATCCAGCCACACAGGCGGACGGACGTGACTAAATCGACTCCAAATTGTCTGAAACGAATTTCGTCCAATCATATTTGGGCTCTAAAAGCGTTAATTCGATGAGGCATATTTTTGGTCGTATCAAAGTGTATATGGGCAAATTTATCATAGTTGAAGCCAAGGTTTACCCTTTTATAACTCGCGATGGTTGTATATTACACAAAGTAACTGCTGACGGATAAAATGATATGTTTTTAGACTTGGCAGAAAATATTGGTCTTACAAGTTAATTTGCAAGTAAGCTGAGGCTATATTTATATTAAAAAATTGCTAAAAAAGGGTTGAAGCCATCTTTTTTTTTTTTTTTTTTTTTTTTTTGTTTATTTCGATTTGTGATTAAACCACACTTTTCACGGTTTTCCAATTAAATGATGCTGACATTTTTAACCCAGATTTTAAGTGTTTTTTGAAATTTTCTTCTAATTTCGATCCGCAAACAGGTTTTTCAAAAAATCATATGTAGGATTGTAGAACTTGCGATTCTGTGTCATTTGATATATGCGGCGTGAATGTAGCCTATACAGCTTCTCAAAAATATATATCCAAATGCGAAAATTTTGTGCGAACAATTCTCTAAATATCATATTTTTCGGAGCTAATTATACCCTACACCACCCAGCAAAAAAAAAGTCCTCCCAAAATCATGGGTGTCGTAAGGGATTTTTGTCAGCCGAAACTACTCTCAAACCCCCTTTCTTCCCCATTATTTTTACAAGGGCATGTCGCGCTCAGTTTGTAGTTATTTTATGACCACTAGAATAACAAGTTATTCTGTGGCCACTAGAAGTTGAAAAGTAAGGTGAAAAAAATTCTATTTTTAGAACAGTTGTTGTAGAGAATTTGTTTTTAATTGCATCACACTTCTTACTTTTATTTTACTTTGTTTCTTTCGCTGTCTGTCTGAATTGAACCCACGAACCCTCTGATTTCTAGCCAAAGACACTACACACTATGCCACGCACACGAATATTAAGGGTTGCTTAAGAACTTAAATGTGCAGCGCACATTTAATTTTTAATTAAAGAAACTCGCGTGCCGACAGTGAGCGTTGAACACACAACCGTAGGATTTATAGTCGGAGTAAAGTAAGTAGGTTTACCTTGTAATTTTTTTAAGAAGTAACCCATTACTTTTCAGATTACTTGTAATGCGAAAAGAAGCTTGTTTACATTACTTTGTAAAGGGTTACGTAATGACTACCGGATCCAAATTTTTGCTGGGCACCTTCTGGTTAGGGGTATTATGTCTTTGTGCATTAGTTTCTAACATGCAAAAGGAAACGAGATAGACCCATAGTTCATTTTAGGGATATACATGGAGTCACTTTCTGAGCCGATTTACGCATGTCCGTCTGTCCATGTATTTTTGTAAACAAAGTACAGGTCGCATTTACTGTCCGATTCGCATGAAAATTGGGGAAGATAGTTTTTTTGGCCAAAGGACGAACGCTATTTATTTTGGTAAAAATCGGTTCAGATTTGGATATAGCCCCAATATATATCTTCGCCCGATTTAAGGCATTTGGTGCACAAAACATGCTATATATGTCCGATTTTAATGACATTTGATATGTGCGACGGAATTTAGTCTAGAAATTAGTGTGCCAAATTATATAGAAATCGGTTCAGATTTAGATATAGCTCCCATATATATTCTCGGCCGATTTTAGGTATTTGATGTACGAAACGCGCTATATATGCCCGATTTCAATTAAATTTGGAATGTGCGACGGTATTTAGTCTAGAAATAAGTGTACCAAGTTATATAGAAATCGGTTCGAATTTGGCTATAGCTCCTATATATTATCGGCCGATTTTAGGAATTTGATACACGAAACGCGCTATATATGTACGATTTCAATAAAATTCGGAATGTTTGCCGGAATTTGGCCTAGAAATAAGTGTTCCAAATTATATAGAAATCGGTTCAGATTTGGATATAGCTCTCATATATATTTTAGGCAGATTTGAGGTATTTGATGCACGAAACACGCTATATATGTCCAAATTTAATGAAATTTCAAAAAATAAAATTTTTTTTTCAAAAATGGAATATGAAAGAATTGGCAATATTTCCCATACACCCTTTCTAGCCTAAAGGCTGAGGTAATAATAACGTTTATTGTTTCCGACAAATCTTTAAGAGAATCCTTCTTAGAATCCTTATAAAATGTATAAAACGGAAAGTCTTGTTTTTTTTTTGTCTGAAAAATCTTTAAGAAACGCTTTTTGCTAAAAAAAAATTTAAAAATTCACGTTTTTGTCTGAAAAAGTCTTTAAGATCCATGTTTTTGTTTGAAAAAAATTGAAAAATCCATGCTTTTCCAAGAAAAAAAATTAACATATTCTTGCACACTTCGAACTTTGTGACCTCGACCTTCGAAAAAATTGTGACCTTAAAAAAAAATGAAATACTAATTTCTTGTCTTCAGAAGTTCGTTTCTAAATCTCATTTATTCCTCCGAAATGCTGTTCAAATATCAACGTTTCTTGGCCCAAAATTCTTTAGGAATATAATTCTGGGTCCTCGAAAAATTATTAAAAAAGTAAGTCTTTGTCCTTGAATAAATATTTAAAAGGTATGTCTTGATCCTCGATATTGGTTCTCGAAAAGAATATTTTTCTTTGCGTAAAAATCCTCTAAAATTCCCATATCTTCCTCCCAAAGAATTTTTAGAAAAGTACATATCTTGCTTTGAAAAACATTCCACTAAAATTCGACGAGCAATCCACTTTTAAGTTATGGAAATTTATTTTAAAGTCACGTTTTCCTTCCTCAGAATATTTTTAAAATTTTTAAAAGTCCTTACAAAAAAATCTTTGACATATTCAAATTCAAAAGCCTTAACAAGTAAAAAAGTATCTTTCGGACCATTTTTGGAAGTATGGACTTGCCGACAAAAAATTTAATTGAAGCTCAAAAGTGTTGCGGAGGATGTACTTGAAAAAAATGGACCGACATAGTCTAATTTGGAAGTGGATTTTATTTTAGGTGTCATTACTTTCCTTGTGTCCACAAGTCATTTCAGTTGGTAACCGTATAACTTAGAGGCTTTGGACCACTATGTTAGGTAGCATGGAATTGCCCGCGAAAAACTTAATATCGCTTAACCAGGACCACAAAGAGTAGTATCGGTATAATTTTGCAAAGGATCTACGAACAGATTCTAAACTGCACTTAAACAAAAATGTTGAATTTTTGTGGGGGATGTTCTCTAAGGCGAAGACCGATATGTACCATTTCTGAAGTGAAACTACATTTGGACGAAATATTATGAGATCCAAAGTTTGGACGGTTGCTGCGTTCAACAGATAGTGCCCATAGTCAAACTTTAATCAAATTTGGACACAATATTACGGGGGCCAATGGCTGGTCCGTTTGAGAGTTATCGTGCTCTCCCCTTGCTAGCCAGAAAGACCGACAGACTTGAAAAGAGCATAGCAGAGTTAGCGTGAATGATGTAAAAATCAACGTTTCTTCTGAAAAAATCCTTAAAAAATCCACGTATTTATAAATCCAGGTTTTTCTAAAAAATATATAAAATGTCCACTTTTTTCTAAAAAAAAATTATGTGTTTTCAAAAAAAGGCCCAAGTATCTGTCCTTAAAAAATCCATTTTTATACCCTCAGCATTTATGCTAACGAGGGTATATACACTTTCATACGGGCGAAATGTGCCTCATCGAAATAATGGTTTTAGACCCCAAGTATGTTTGGACGAAATGTGTTTCAGACAATTTGGAGTCGATTGAGCAATGTCCGTCCGTCTGTCTGTCTGTCTGCCTGTCTGGCTGGCTGGCTGGAGCGCACGATAACTCTCGAACGGTTAAACCAATTCGGTTCAAATTTTGGCTTTCGTAATATTTTACCCAAACTTAGGTTAAGTTCGAAGATGGGCTATATCGGTCCACTCCTTCCGGTACCTCCCCCACAAAAGTTCGAAAATGTTCGGAAAATTTGTGCGCACGATAACTCTTGAAGGGAGTAACCGATTTGGCCCATACTTTGCCCATCGTGAAATGTGTACCAGACTTAAATAAAGTTTCAATATAGACACAATCGGTCCAGTCCTTCGGGTATCTCCCACATTAAATTTCGGAAATGTTCAGTTTAGGGACATATCTCGAATCGCTTTGATTTTCGTTTCAGCAACTTGTATTCACTGCCCTCTATACGACGGTACAAGATTTATCAGGGGCAAGTCCATACTCCTGAGAAGATAGCCTGAAAGTTGCAAACAACCCTGATGACACCGTGTGAGGTGGTTAGAGCGCAAGATAACTCTCGAACGGATCTGCCAATTCGGTCCAAATTTTGTCCTTAGTAAAATTTTGTCGAAACATAGTTTAAGTTTGAAGATAAGCCATATCGGTCCACTCCTTCAGGTACCTCCCCCACAAAAGTTCAAAAATGTTCGGAAAAATTTTTCGTACGGTAACTCTTGAAGGAAGTTGCCGAATTGGTCTATACTTTACACAACCTAATATATCTACCAGGTATAGATCAGGTTCAAATATGGACTATATTTGTTCACTCCATCCGGTACCTCCCACACAAAATTTTGGATAAGTTCACTTTAATACCTGATATCGAATCACTTTGATTTTTGTTGAAGCAACTTGCATTCGCTGCTTCAATTACGATGGTAAAAGTTTTTTTAGGTCCATACTTCTTGAGCAAACAGCCCGAAGAGTGTAAAAACCCCCCATGGTACCATATGTTGTAGCTGGAGATCCACTTCCATAATGGTCAATGTCGATCCATTCCTTTCAGTATCTCCTCCGCAAAGCTTTTGATCTTTTATCCTAATCAACATTTTTATCGGTTCAAACGCCCAAAATTATAAAAACCCCCTTAATACATACATACGTATTTTGGGAAAAAATTGTTTCAATATACACAGGCTGAGGGTATATCTCTGTCGGCAAAGCCGACTGATACTTTTTTACTTGTTTATGATTTTTTTTTGAAAAAACGGTTTTGTTTGAAAAAATCTTTAAAAATATCCACGTTTTTGTTTCAGAAATATTTGAAAATTTCATGTTATGAGAAATTAACTTTCTGTCTTAAAATTTTTTTAAAAAGCTCATTTCTTCCTCCGAAATTTGTTTAAATAACAACGTTTCTTGGCCCAATATTTGTAACGTCTGGATTCTCGAAAAATTTGTAAAAGAGTATAAAATGTTAAAAGGTATGTATTGATCCATGAAAAAATTGTTTAAAACTTTGTTTAACACACTAATTCTTTAAAAATACAATTATTGGTCTCCTACGCTAGTCGCGCAAAAAATCTTTTAAAACTTCCTCTGGAAGTAAGAAATCGGCTTTTCTTGTTTCGAAAAACATTTGACTAAAAGCCTCCAAACAATCCACTTTTTGGTTCTATAATTTTTTTCAAAAAATATTTAGAAAAAACAATTTTAAAATCTTTAACGGTCCACTACTTGGTCCTTGGAAAAATTATTTTAAAATTTACGTATTGACCTCAAAAGATCCTTACAAAAATCAGTAAAAATTCCAGTTTAAATCCTTGAAATAGCAAATAGCATCCTTTTACAAAACGTTACGATTCCTTTATTGCTCCCAAAAAGTCTTTTTGCCAAGATAAAAATCTTTCAAAAATTCCATTTCTTACTCAAAAAAATCATTTGAAAATCAACTTTCCTTGCTTCGAAAAAATCATACAGAAATTACCAAGCAATTTAGTTTATTGGATCTATAAATATTTCAAAAAGCACACGTAGTGGTCTTTAAAAAAAAATCACACATTTAAAAACCTTTGAAAAAAAGAACTCCTATTAAAAATCAACATTTTGATTTATGAAAAAATTGTTCAAAATTTAACATCTTTTGATCCATCAAACTTTTCTTGAAAAAATCCGCCCTTGCGCAGGAAAAAAGTTCTTAACAATCAATATTTTCCTCTATTAGACCACCAAAAAATATTTAAGAAACTACCGGCTCTGCCCTAGAAAACCTCCTAAAATTCCAAAAAATCTTTCCCTCCTCCACATTTCCGAAGACAAATTCAACCCGCATTTGTTCCCTTTTTCGTTTCACATCCATTCCCTTGTAACAAGTTAATTAATTGAAATCCATATAAAACCTAGAAGAAAAAAACGCATCTCTCTCATTCAATCTGCTATGCATGAATTCAGAAACTTTTTCAAGATATGTATGTAGAATAACTACCATAAAAATCAATGGCAACAAATTGATTTTGTGTTTTCTTACTGGTAGGTGCCATTTATATGGTGGCCATTGTTCATCCTAAAAATACTACGGGCCATGAGCCAAAGGGGGGAATAAAAACAACAGCAACAAATTCACATTCACACGCATTCAGCCGTGAATATTCGAAAAGATAAAATCCAACAGACACAATGTCTCGTTTTTCGGTCATAAACAAGAAGGATACACAAAGATAATGCGAAAGTTTATTGAGGATACCAGCAGGCTGGTGGCCACTTCTCCAAAAACAATAAGTAGTTCTATTTTATGAATTTGTTCAATGCTTAGAAACAATGAAACACTATTTGTTTCAAAAAATAAGTTGATGGGGTGGTCACTACCAGTCTACTAGCTCAATAAACTATTTGGATAATTTATAAACTAAAGATATCTGAAACACACAGTCAAATATGCCAGAACCTCCCTAAAATTTCAAATCAACCATCATGGTTTTGTAGAGAACACAACATTCAAATCATTTATTTGATAAAGATACCCTCTGTTTCCATCAATGCTCGATTTCTTACTCTAATAGGATTAAGATATCACCATTAACTAAAGTATTGGAAACCTATTCAAAATGTCCAACCACACACCCACACCGACAGCAGAAATACTAACTGCTAACAAGAAAAATATGTTGTAAGGATTATCCTGGTAAAATACATTTAGGAGCAAAGCAAAATAAATACCCTGGCCCTGCTCCACTTTGCGAATAAATGTTGATAGGCCTCACAACCGGTGGTAGATGAATTTCAATTTTAGAAAGTTCATCTCTCAACGAGAAAATAAATGAGACTTGCTATGTTTGTATATGTTTGTGCGTATGGCAGTGATTTTTCTTGGAAAAGTTTATTTGTAAACGAAAATGTAAATTGTGAAAGATTTGTTATGCCACAAACAAACAATTCAAAGAACACATTACCCTCTGTGTACGGCTGTGCCTCTCCCTTTCACAAAGTGAAATCGAAAAGCACCCTCATAAAAATGGCCACACAAATTTTGTGGAGATGTGAAGCAATGGGTCAGACATACAGACATTTGCAATGTTACCGAGTTATTTGTTCAAAACACAAATGTCACAAATTGAAGAAAAACCACCTGAGCCATAGTTACAGATTTTTTAAACAATACTTTTAAATATAGGCAATTTAGTCCCTTACAGAAGTAGTATCTTCTATATAATCTTCTAAATAGAAAGAATACCAGGTCTTCTATAGAAAAAAGGTACTAGGCCGAAGGGTCTGTAAAAGAAACTTTTCTTTTAGAAAGGGTCTATAGAAGAACCCTGTCTATGAGAAAGAGTCTATAGAAGAACCCTTTCTTTGAGAAAAATCTATAGAAAAACCCTTTCTTTGAGAAAAGGTCTATAGTAGAACCCTTTCTTTGAGAACGGGTCTATAGTACAACCCTTTCTTTGATAAAGGGTCTGTAGGAGAAGAACTATAGAAACCCCCTTTATTTGATAAACGATCTATAGGAGAAGAACTATAGAAGCTCCCTTTATTTCAGAAGGGGTCTATAATAGCACCCCCTTCTTCAAAGACGGTCTGTAGAAGCACCCTTTCTATCTGGAAGGGTCTAAAGAAGAACTTTTTTCACAAAAGGGTCTAAAGAAGCACCTTTTCCATCAGGAAGGGTCTAAAGAAGAACTTTTTTTCACAAAAGGGTCTAAAGAAGCACCTTTTCTTTCACCAAAGGGTATATAGAAGCACCCTTTCTTTCAGAAAAGGTTCTATAGAAGCACCCTTTCTTTCATAAAAGGGTCTATAGAAGCACAATTTCTTGGAAAAGGGTCTATAGAAGCACCTATTCCATCAGAAAGGGTCTATAGAAGCACCTATTCCATAAGAAAGGGTCTATAGAAGCACCATTTCTTTCAGAAAGGGCTATGGAAGCACCCTCTCTTTCAAAAAAGGGTCTTTAGAAGCATCCTTTCTTTGAGAAAGGGTGCTTCAGAAGGCCAATTTCTTTCAAAAAGGGTCTATGGAAGCACCCTATCTTTTATAAAGGGTCTTAATAAGCACCCTATCTTTTATAAAGGGTCTTAATATGCACCCTTTCTTTGATAAAGGGTCTATAAAAGCACTATTTCCTTCAGAAAGTGTCTATAGAGCACCCTTTTCTTCAGAAAGGGTCTATAGAAGCATCCTTTCATTCAGAAAAGTTCTATAGAAGCACCCTTTCTTTCAGAAAAGGGTCTATGGAAGCAACCTTTCTTTCAGAAAAGGGTCTATAGAAGCACCCTTTCTTTTAGAAAGGGTCTATGGAAGCACCCTTTCTTTTAGAAAGGGTCTATAGAAGCACCCTTTCTTTTAGAAAGGGTCTATGGAAGCACCCTATCTTTTATAAAGGGTCTTAATAAGCACCCTATCTTTTATAAAGGGTCTTAATATGCACCCTTTCTTTGATAAAGGGTCTATAAAAGCACTATTTCCTTCAGAAAGTGTCTATAGAGCACCCTTTTCTTCAGAAAGGGTCTATAGAAGCATCCTTTCTTTCAGAAAAGTTCTATAGAAGCACCCTTTCTTTCAGAAAAGGGTCTATGGAAGCAACCTTTCTTTCAGAAAAGGGTCTATAGAAGCACCCTTTCTTTTAGAAAGGGTCTATGGAAGCACCCTTTCTTTTAGAAAGGGTCTATAGAAGCACCCTTTCTTTTAGAAAGGGTCTATGGAAGCACCCTTTCTTTTAGAAAGGGTCTATGGAAGCACCCTTTCTTTGAGAAAGGGTTTATAGAAGCACCCTTTCTTTGAGAAAGGGTCTATGGAAGCAACCTTTCCTTCAGAAAGGTGTATAGAAGCGCACTTTCCTTCAGAAAGGGTCTATAGAAGCGCACTTTCCTTCAGAAAGGGTCTATAGAAGCACCCTTTCTTTCAGAAAAGTTCTTTTGAAGCACCATTTCTTTCAGAAAAGGTCTTTTGAAGCACCCTTTCTTTCAGAAAAGGTATATAGAAGCACCCTTAATTTCTGAAAGGGCATATAGAAGCACCCTTTATTTCTGAAAGGGTCTATAGAAGCGCCCTTTTTATGAGAAAGGGTCTATAGAAGCACCCTTCCTTTGAGAAAGGGTCCATTGAAGGACCCTTCCTTTGAGAAAGGGTCTATAGAAGCACCCTTTCTTTGAGAAAAGGTCTATAGAAGCACCCTTTCTTTGAGAAAAGGCCTATGGAAGCACTCCTTCTTTCAGAAAAGTCCTATGGAAGCACCCTTTCTTTGAGAAAAGGCCTATGGAAGCACCCTTTCTTTGAGAAAAGGCCTATGAAAGCATCCTTTCTTTGAGATAAAGCCTATGAAAGCACCCTTTCTTTGAGAAAAGGCTTATGAAAGCACGCTTTCTTTGAGAAAAGGCCTATGGAAACACCCTTTCTTTGAGAAAAGGCCTATGGAAGCACCCTTTCTTTGAGAAAAGGTCTATGGAAGCACCCTTTCTTTGAGAAAGGGTCTTTAGAGCACCCTTTCTTTGAGAAAGGGTCTATAGAAGCACCCTTTTTTGAGAAAGGGTCTATAGAAGCACCCTTTTTTGAGAAAGGGTCTATAGAAGCACCCTTTCTTTGAGAAAGGGTCTATAGAAGCACCCTTCCTTTGAGAAAGGACCTATAGAAGCACCCTTTCTTTGAGAAAGGGTCTATGGAAGCACCCTCTCTTTGAGAAAGGGTCTATAGAAGCACCCTTTCTTTGAGAAAGGGTCTATAGAAGCACCCTTTCTTTGAGAAAGGGTCTATAGAAGCACCCTTTCTTTGAGAAAGGGTATATAGACTCACCCTTTCTTTCAGAAAGGGTCTATAGATGCACCCTGTCTTTGAGAAAGGGTCTATAGAAGCACCCTTTCTTTGAGAAAGGGTCTATAGAAGCACCCTTTCTTTGAGAAAGGGTATATAGAAGCACCCTTTCTTTGAGAAAGGGTCTATAGAGCACCCTTTCTTTGAGAAAGGGTCTATAGAAGCACCCTTTCTTTGAGAAAGGGTCTATAGAAGCACCCTTTCTTTGAGAAAGGGTCTATAGAAGCACCCTTTCTTTGAGAAAGGGTATATAGAAGCACCCTTTCTTTGAGAAAGGGTATATAGAAGCACCCTTTCTTTGAGAAAGGGTATATAGAAGCACCCTTTCTTTGAGAAAGGGTCTATAGAAGCACCCTTTCTTTGAGAAAGGGTCTATAGAAGCACCCTTTCTTTGAGAAAGGGTCTATAGAAGCACCCTTTCTTTGAGAAAGGGTCTATAGAAGCACCCTTTTCTTCAAAAAGGGTCTATAGAAGCACCCTTTCTTTGAGAAAGGGTCTATAGAAGCACCCTTTCTTTGAGAAAGGGTCTATAGAAGCACCCTTTCTTTGAGAAAGGGTCTATAGAAGCACCCTTTCTTTGAGAAAGGGTCTGTAGAAGCACCCTTTCTTTGAGAAAGGGTCTATAGAAGCACCATTTCTTTGAGAAAGGGTCTATAGAAGCACCCTTTCTTTGAGAAAGGGCCTATAGAAGCACCCCTTCTTTGAGAAAGGGTCTATAGAAGCACCCTTTCTTTGAGAAAGGGTCTATAGAAGCACCCTTTCTTTGAGAAAGGGTCTATAGAAGCACCCTTTCTTTGATAAAGGGTCTATAGAAGCACCCTTTCTTTGAGAAAGGGTCTATATAAGCACCCTTTCTTTAAGAAAGGGTCTATAGAAGCACCCTTTCTTTGAGAAAGGGTCTATAGAAGCACCCTTTCTTTGAGAAAGGGTCTATAGAAGCACCCTTTCTTTGAGAAAGGGTCTATACAAGCACCCTTTCTTTGAGAAAGGGTCTATAGAAGCACCCTTTCTTTGAGAAAGGGTCTATAGAAGCACCCTTTCTTTGAGAAAGGGTCTATAGAAGCACCCTTTCTTTGAGAAAGGGTCTATAGAAGCACCCTTTCTTTGAGAAAGGGTCTATAGAAGCACCCTTTCTTTGAGAAAGGGTCTATAGAAGCACCCTTTCTCTGAGAAAGCGTCTATAGAAGCACTCTTTCTTTGAGAAAGGGTCTATAGAAGCACTCTTTCTTTGGGAAAGGGTCTATAGAAGCACCCTTTCTTTGAGAAAGGGTCTATAGAAGCACACTTTCTTTGCGAAAGGGTCTATAGAAGCACTCTTTCTTTGAGAAAGGGTCTATATAAGCAAACTTTTTTTTGAGAAAGGGTCTATAGAAGCACCCTTTCTTTGAGAAAGGGTCTATAGAAGCACCCTTTCTTTGAGAAAGGGTCGATAGAAGCACTCTTTCTTTGAGAAAGGGTCTATAGAAGCATCCTTTCTTTGAGAAAGGGTCTATAGAAGCACCCTTTCTTTGAGAAAGGGTCTATAGAAGCACCCTTTCTTTGAGAAAGGGTCTAAAGAAGCACCCTTTCTTTCATGAGGGGTCTTTAGAAGCACCCTTTCTTTCATGAAGGGTCTTTAGAAGCACCCTTTCTTTCATGCAGGGTCTTTAGAAGCACCCTTTCTTTCATAAAGGGTCTTTAGGAGCACCCTTTCTTTCATAAAGGGTCTTTAGGAGCACCCTTTCTTTCATAAAGGGTCTTTAGAAGCACCCTTTCTTTCATAAAGTCTTAAGGAGCACCCTTTCTTTCATAAAGGGTCTTTAGGAGCACCCTTTTTTGAGAAAGGGTCTATAGAAGCACTCTTTCCTTCAGAAAGTATCTATAGAATCACTCTTTCCTTCAGAAAGTGTCTATAGAAGCACTCTTTCCTTTAGAAAGTCTCTATAGAAGCACCCTTTCTTTCAGAAAAGGTCTATGGTAGCACCCTTTCTTTCAGAAAAGGTCTATGGTAGCACCCTTTCTTTCAGAAAAGGTCTATGGTAGCACCCTTTCTTTCAGAAAAGGTCTATAGAAGCACCCTGTATATTAGAAAGTGTCTTTAGAAGCACCCTTTCTTTTAGAAAGTGTCTTTAGAAGCACCCTTTCTTTGAGAAAGGGTCTGTAGAAGCACCCTTTCTTTGAGAAAGGGTCTATAGAAGCACCCTTTCTTTGAGAAAGGGTCTATAGAAGCACCCTTTCTTTGAGAAAGGGTCTATAGAAACACCCTTTCTTTGAGAAAGGGTCTATAGAAGCACCCTTTCTCTGAAAAAGGGTCTATGGAAGCAATATTTCTTTGAGAAAGGGTCTATAAAAGCACCCTTTCTTTGAGAAAGGGTCTATAAAAACACCCTTTCTTTGAGAAAGGGTCTATAAAAACATCCTTCCTTTGAAAAAGGGTCTATAGAAGCACCCTTTCTTTGAGAAAGGGTCTATAGATGCACCCTTTCTTTGAGAAAGCGTCTATAGCAGCACCCTTTCTTTGAGAAAGGGTCTATAGAAGCACCCTTTCTTTGAGAAAGGGTCTATAGAAGCACCCTTTCTTTGAGAAAGGGTCTATAGAAGCACCCTTTTTTGAGAAAGGGTCTATAAAAGCACCCTTTCTTTGAGAAAGGGTCTATAGAAGCACCCTCTCTTTGAGAAAGGGTCCATTGAAACACCCTTTCTTTGAGAAAGGGCCACTGAAGCATCCTTTCTTTGAGAAAGGGTCTATAGAAGCACCCTTTCTTTGAGAAAGGGTCCATTGAAGCACTTTTTCTTTGAGAAAGGGTCTATAGAAGCACCCTTTCTTTGAGAAAGGGTCTATAGAAGCACCCTTTCTTTGAGAAAGGGTCTATAGAAGCACCCTTTCTTTGAGAAAGGGTCTATAGAAGCACCCTTTCTTTGAGAAAGAGTCTATAGAAGCACCCTTTCTTTGAGAAAGGGTCTATAGAAGCACCCTTTCTTTGAGAAAGGGTCTATAGTAGCACCCTTTCTTTGAAAAAGGGTCTACAGAAGTACCCTTTCTTTGAGAAAGGGTCTATAGAAGCCCCCTTTCTTTGAGAAAGGTCTATAGAAGCACCCTCTCTTTGAGAAAGGGTCTATAGAAGCACCCTTTCTATGCGAAAGGGTTTATAGAAGCACCCTTTCTATGCGAAAGGGTTTATAGAAGCACCCTTTCTTTGAGAAAGATCTATAGAAGCACCCTTTCTTTGAGAAAGGGTCTATAAAAGCACCCTTTCTTTGAGAAAGGGTCTATAAAAGCACCCTTTCTTTGAGAAAGGGTCTATAAAAGCACCCTTTCTTTGAGAAAGGGTCTATAAAAGCACCCTTTCTTTGAGAAAGGGTCTATAAAAGCACCCTTTCTTTGAGAAAGGGTCTATAAAAGCACCCTTTCTTTGAGAAAGGGTCTATAAAAGCACCCTTTCTTTGAGAAAGGGTCTATAAAAGCACCCTTTCTTTGAGAAAGGGTCTATAAAAGCACCCTTTCTTTGAGAAAGGGTCTATAAAAGCACCTTTCTTTGAGAAAGGGTCTATAAAAGCACCCTTTCTTTGAGAAAGGGTCTATAAAAGCACCCTTTCTTTGAGAAAGGGTCTATAAAAGCACCCTTTCTTTGAGAAAGGGTCTATAAAAGCACCCTTTCTTTGAGAAAGGGTCTATAAAAGCACCCTTTCTTTGAGAAAGGGTCTATAAAAGCACCCTTTCTTTGAGAAAGGGTCTATAAAAGCACCCTTTCTTTGAGAAAGGGTCTATAAAAGCACCCTTTCTTTGAGAAAGGGTCTATAAATGCACCCTTTCTTTGAGAAAGGGTCTATAAATGCACCCTTTCTTTGAGAAAGGGTCTATAAAAGCACCCTTTCTTTGAGAAAGGGTCTACAAAAGCACCCTTTCTTTGAGAAAGGGTCTATAAAAGCACCCTTTCTTTGAGAAAGGGTCTATAAAAGCACCCTTTCTTTGTAAAAGGGTCTATAAAAGCACCCTTTCTTTGTAAAAGGTCTATAAAAGCACCCTTTCTTTAAAATAAATTGTTTATAGAAGCACCCTTTCTTTGAGAAATGGTCTATAGAAGCACCCTTTCTTTAAGAATGGGTCTATAGAAACACCCTTTCTTTGAGAAATGGTCTATAGAAGCACCCTTCCTTTAAGAATGGGTCTATAGAAGCACCCTTTCGTTGAGAAAGGGTATATAGAAGCACCCTTTCATTGAGAAAGGGTCTATAGAAGCACCCTTTCATTGAGAAAGGGTCTATAGAAACACCCTTTCTGTGGGAAAGGGTCTATAGAAGCACCCTTTCTTTGAGAAAAGGTCTATAGAAGCACCCTTTCTTTGAGAAAGGGTCTATAGAAGCACCCTTTCTTTCAGAAGGGGTATATAGAAGCACTGTTTTTTCTTAAAGGTCTATAGAAGCACCTTTTCTTTCAGAAATGGTCTATAGAAGCACCCTTTCTTTCAGACAGGGTTTATGGAAGCAGCTTTTCTTTCAGAAATGGTCTATAGAAGCACCCTTTCTTTCAGACAGGGTTTATGGAAGCCATTGGACCTTTCTTTCAGAAACGGTCCATAGAAGCAATCTTTTTTCAGAAAGGGTCTATTGAAGCTCCCCTTCTTTCAAAAAGGGTCTAGAGAAGCATAGTTTCTTTCAGAATCGTCCTCAAGAAGAACTCTTTATTTCAGAAAGGGTCTATAGATGCACCCTTTCTTTCAGACAGGGTTTATGGAAGCCATTGGACCTTTAATAGGTGAAGTTCATATTGTATTCAATAGGTCTTCGTGTATTCTATAGACAAAGTGCAACTTATCGTCTATCGGACAGGTTTAATCAGTCTTTTATAGAAGAAGTCCACCTGGTTTTCTTGGAGGAAGACCATATTGAAGTCTTCGTTAGAAGAAAACCAGATGGAAGAAAACGACCTGGTCTTTTATAGCAAAAGACCAAATCTCCGTCACATATAGTAAAATACAAGGTGGCCTTTTAAATTTTTTTTTTCGAACCCCTCCCAAGATGGCAACACTATCTCCAACATTATTTGTCTTTAATTTTCTGTTCTTTCTTTCGATATTTATTGACCATACAATTGAATCGCAAACAAAAGCTCCATTTCCCTTTAAATGTTAACAAAAATATTCGATTAGATTCGCAACACCCACACACAAGTACATAGGTCACAAACAGAAATAGACGAGGAAAAGCAAGACAGAAAAAACATACAAACCGAAAAAAAGATGTCAATTAATTGAAATTTTTTCCATTCAGGTTTGCTAATGAATATTAATAACTAACACAGATTGGAAGAGATTTGCATTTTTTCTTTTGTATTGAGAATTCACAAAGGATAATTTGAAATCGACATTGGATAGCAGCAGCATTGATTTGCATGTTTGTGGGGAGAGCGAATAGGGTCATGGAAATTTAAATGTTGTTTCGTCGTTTCGTCTTTCAACCAATGGCCCTCCATTGTGTCTGAGTGGAAGATTAGTTAGCATTACGTTGTACTCTTTGTGTCCGTTTTGTGGTAAGCTATTTTAGGCTATTTAGGTTAGAAACTGTTAAATGGGGGCGAAATATTTTTAGAATTGTAAATTTTTTTGTATTAAACGCAGTTTGGTTTAATTTTTTTTTATTTTTTTTAAGAAAAGGCACATTCGAACCAATTTATGGAAAAAAATTCAGATTTTTGTTTTCTAAAACGATTCGTTATAGAGAATTATTCTTTGCGGAAACGTTCGTTTTAGAGAAGCTCGACTGTACTTTAATACTAAATGGCACAATTTTATTTGTTTGATATAATAAATAAAAAAGATGAAAATTAATTTAACAGTATCCTGATTGATTTTTTTATTTTTTGGTTAATAATCAATTTCTGACACGTGGGCATTTATTTAAAAATGTTTCCATTGATTATCTAAGCCTGGAAACTTATTCTTCTGCCATATTTCCTCCCAACAAAATCATATGTATTTAATTTCAACCTGCCTACCATTCCCTTATCTGCCATCATATCCTGTAGTCACAGATATTTGTAACAGTTTATAGTTAATTTTAGTTCTTCATATCTGTTGCTTCCATCTCAACCTGTCACATCAACTGGTCTGCTCATGGAATCCCTTTGAACGACAAAAAACTCTATGTCTTCTTTAGAAACCATACCAACGTCAACGTTATCTTAACTTTTAACTTTATTTATTTTTCTGGTGAACTGTCATTTCCACACAGAGTGTCGTGATGATTTTAGGGGTTTCTTTTTGTTTTATTTCAAAAAGTAAAACATCTTTCGACTTGTCTTGTTGTTCTTTTGACTGTCCGTCTTGTGAGCCTTTCTACCTGCAACATTTCAGTCCTGGTCTATTTAATGGTTTTACTTCAAATTGACCGTATTTGTACTTTCTACAAAAGTTAAAAAGTTCTCTTGGCTTATAGCAACAAAACAAACTAGGGAGATAGCCATCTTTAACAAGACCTAAATAAGTTGTTCATCGTAGTTTAAGCGGGTTTAAATGTCGCAGTTGAAGTTTAAATCAAAAATTGTAAGGATTATTATTTGTAAAATTAATTTATATAAAAATAAACATTTTAATTGTAAATGAAATAAAGATACAACAAATTGTCATAGTTGTTATACCTTCGGTTCAGATACAGTTTTGGAGGTTTTCTATCGGCAATAAGAACCTCTTGATATATTCTGTGTACAACAGAAGACTTCTTGAAGTCGTTTACAGACAACAAACTACCTGCGGTTTTGAGGTATTCTATAGACAGAAGACCTCTCGAGGTCTTCTATAGACAACAAAAAATTTTTTGAAGTCGCCTTTGGAAAAGAGAATACCTCTTGATGTCCTCTATGGAAACTTTTGAGGTCATCTGTAGAGAACAGAAGACTCATTGAAGTCTTCCATAGACAACAGAAGACCCCTTGAGATCTTCTATAGATAACAGACGGTGGTCTTCTATAAACAACAGAAAACCTCAGTCTTCTATAGACAATATAGGTCACTTTAAGGTCTTCATTAGAACACAGCAGACCTCTTTAAATGTTCAATAGACAACAGAGGTTCTCTTGAGGTCTTCTTAGACACCAGAAGTTCTCTTAAGGTATTCTATAGACAACACCAGGCTTATTAGGGTATCTTATAGCAACATATCGCTCATTTACTCAAAGAGTGGCATAACTCAAAAAATGAATTTTCTGAGTTCGCACTTTCAATTTCTTCTACGACTTCTACTTTATCTTGTGTCAAATTTTCATGCTCATATCTCTAAAATTCAACGAGTTACAACACATTTACTACAGGTTTGGCATAATTCAACAAAAAAGTTTTTTGCGTTTATGAAGCACTAATACACTTCAAATCATGCTTGATCTTGCACAGAAATGTAGTACTGATATCTGGCTAGGTGTTTGCAAAATATAGTCCAGGTAGTTGTTTTATTTGTTGTGTAATAATATTTTTAAGTTAGGAAGTGAAATTTCAATCGCCAACTTAAAACGCGTTTTTCTCGAAATTAGATTTTTTGAAATGTGTCACTCTTTGAGTAAATGAGCGATATGTCCTCTTGAAGCCTTCTATAGACAACGAAAGACCTCTTGAGTAGAAAAGGTACTCTTGAGGTCTTCTATAGAAAACAGGAGACTTTTTAAGGTATTTAATAGACAACAGAAGTCCTTTTCAGGCCTTCTATAGACAACAAAATACCTCTTGATGTGTTTCATAGAACACGAAAGACCTCTTGAGGTCTGCTATAGACCAGAGAAGGCCTCTTGAGACCTTCTATAGACAAGAGAAGACCTTTTGGGGTCTTTTCTAGACAACATGATACCTTTTAGGGTATCCTATAGGCAAGAGAGCACTCTTTTAGACAATGTAGGATAACTACATTACATTCAAACAACAGCGAATCTCTTGAGGTCATCTATAAACAATAGAAGATTCCTTGGTGCCCTTGACAAAAGAGAAACTTTTGAGTCAATCTATAAACTTTTTGAGGGCTTCTGTATAGAACAGAAGACTTCTTGAGGTCTTCCATAAACAGCAGGACTTTTTGAGGTTTTCTATAGGATAGCTTGTGGTCATCTTTGGGCAATAGAGGACATTTTGAGGTCTCCTTTAGGCAACAGTTGACGTCCTGAGGTCTCTCTTAGAGTCCTTCTTTACACAACAGAAATCCTTATGGGGTCTTCTATAAACAGCAGGGTACTTTTTGAGGTATTCTATATCCAATATAGGATAACTGGAGATCTTCTATAGACAACAGAAGACCTCTTGAGATCTTCTATAGACAACAGAAGACCTCCTGAGGTCTTTTGTAGACAACAGGAGACCTTTAGAGGTCTTTTGTAGACAACAGGAGACCTTTAGAGGTCTTCTCCAGCTAATATAGGATATATTGAGGTCTTCATTAGTCGACAGCGGACATCTTGAAGTTTTCTTTACATGGCAGCGGACCACTTGGGATCTTCTTTAACAACAGCGGACCACTGGATGTCTTCTATAGACAACAGAGGACTTCTTGAGGCGTTCATTAGACAACGGGAATCATCTTGATATTTCCTATAGACAACAGGAGACTTTTAGATGTATTCTATAGACAACAGAAAATCTCTTGAGGTCTTCCATACACAACAGAAGATCTCTTAAAATCTTCATTAAACAACAGGAAATCTTCAGAGGTTCCCTAGAGATAACTTAGGACTTTTTGAGATCTTCTATAGGATTCCTTGTGGTCTTCTTTAGACAACAGCGGTCCTTCTGAGGACTTCTTTAGATAACAACGGACTTCTTGAGGTGTCTTTAGGTGGCAGTGGACATCTGGATGTCTTCTACAGACAACGGAGGACCACTTGAGTTCTTCTATAAACAAGAACATACCTTTTGAAGTCCCCTCTAGACAACAGAGGACTTTTTGAGGTGTTCGCTACGATATCTTGATGTCTTCTTTAGACATCAACGGACCACCTGAGGTCTCCTATAGACGAAAGAAGTTCTTTTGAAGTCTTCTTTAGACAACACTAAACTTTTTGAGAACTTTATAAACAACGGTGGAGGACTTTTATAGACAATAGAGGAATTTTATAGACAACAGAAGATTTTTGTGTCTTCTGTAGAAAAGAGAAGGCCTCTTGAAGGCTTCTATTGACAACAGAAGGCAACTTGATGGCTTTTATAGACATCATAAAATTACTTCTTACTCTGCTGTCTACAGAAGACCTCCTGAAGTCGTCTGTAGACCAAAGAAGACCTCCTTAATCTTCTATAGACCAAACAAAATTTCTTTAGGTCTTCTGTAGAACTCTTGCAGCCTTCTATGGTCAAAAAAAGACCTTTGAAGATCTCCTAAGGACAACAGCAGACCGAAGATCTTCCTTGGACAACAGCGGAACTATTGAGGTCTTTGTAGACAAAAATGGACATACTTAGGGCTTCTTTAGACAACCGAAGTCCTATTGGGGTTTTCTACAAACAACTGGAGACTTTATGAGCTATTCCATAGACAACAAAAGACCTCTTCAGGTCCCCGACAGACAGCAGAGAACTTTTTGAGGTCTTCTATAGATAACAGGAGACCTCCTAAAGACTCCTATAGGCAACAGAGGACTTTTTGAGGTATTCTCTGGGATAACTTGAAGTCTTCTGTGGACAACAGGGAACCTCCTGAGGTCTCCTATAAACAATACAGAACTTCTTGTGGTCCTCTTTAGACAACAGAAGTCCTCCTGCGGTCTTCTTTAGACAACAGGAGACCTCGTTTAGACAACAGAAAATCTCTTGAGGCCTTTAATACACAACCGAGGGCCGCTTAAGGTCCTCTATAGACAACAAAAGATCTCTTGAGGTCTTCTATAAACAACAGGAGACCTTCTGAGGTCTGCTATAGACTTTGCACAACAGCGGACCTCTTTAGGTCTCCTTTAAACAGCAGCGGACCTCCTGAGGTCTTCTTTAGACATCAATGGACCTCTTGTGGTCTTCTTTAGTTGACAGCGGACTTCTTGAAGTCTTTTTTAGACAACAGTGGACCTGAGATTTTCAATAGACAACATAAGACTTCTTGAGGCCTTCTATAGACAGCAGAAGACCTCTTGAGGTCCTCCTGAAGACCCCTATAGACAACAGACGACTTTTTGAGATATTCTCGGGGATATCTTGAAGTCTTCTTTGGACAACAGCGAACCTGAGGTCTCCTATAGATGTAAGAAGTTCTCTTGAAGTTTTCTTTAGACAACAGAAAACTTTTTCAGGACTTCTATAGGCAACAGAAGACTTTTTAGATCTTATGTAGAAAACAGAACACCTCTTGAAGGCTTCTGTAGGCAACAGTAGGCCATTTGATGTCTTTTATAGACGTCAGAAAACTTCTTATGGTCTTCCGTAGACCAAAGAAGACATCTTGAGATCTTCTGTTGTCTACAGAAGATCTCCTGAAAGTCCTGAAGTCTTCTAAAGACCAAAGAACACCTCCTGAAGTCTTCTATAGACTAAATAAGATTTCGTTAGGTCTTCTGTAGAAAACAGAAGACTTCTTGAGGTCTCCTATAGACATTATTGTAACTCTTGTGGGCTTGTATGAACAAAAGAAGACCTTTTAAGTTCCCCTATGGACAGCAGGGAACAGAAGACCTCTTGAAGTCTTTTAGACAACGGAAGACCTCTTGAGGTCTTGTATAAACAAGAGAAGACTTTTTGGGGTCTTTTATAGAAAACAGAAAGCCTCTTGAGGGACCACAGAAATCTTCCTGTGGTCTACAATATGTCCAAGAAGACTTCTTGAGATTATCTATAGGCAACACAAGATATCCTGAAATCTTCTATGGACCAAAGAAAAACTCTTTAGTTCTTACAGTAAAAAAACAGAAAGCCTCTTGAGGTTACCTATAGACAATAGAAAACATAAGGAGGTATTCTATACGCCATAGGAGGCATCGTGAAATCTCCAACAGCCCAACAGAGATTTCTTGAAGTCTTCTTCAGATAACAGAAGGTCACTTGACTTCTTCAGAAATCTTCCTGTGGTCTACAATATGTCCAAGAAGACTTCTTGAGATCTTCTATAGGCAACACAAGATATCCTGAAATCTTCTATGGACCAAAGAAAAACTCTTTAGTTTTTTAGATAAGAGGGGACCTATTGAGGTCTTCTGTAAACAACAGAGGACTTATTGAGGTCTTATGTAGACAACAGCAGACTTCTTGAAAACTGCTATAGAAAACAGAAACCTCCTTGATATTTCTATAAACAACAGAAGGCCTATTGATGTATTCTATAGAAATTCAATACTTATTGAGGTCTTGTGTTGTTTTATAAGCAAATTTAGAAGTCTTCTATAGGCCAAAACAACCTTCTAATGTCTTCGCTATGTAGACATAAAAACCCTCTTAAATGTAACTTACACACCTACACTTAAGCGCTATGAAGTCGGATCGCAAAATACTACCTCTTAAAGAATAATTTAAGAAATTTTCGAATTTGATAACATTTTGATGATAAAATTATAACATTTCCTGCAAAAAAATATTAAAAAAAAATATTTATCTTTTATTTAAAATTCTTCGCATAACCTTCTCCCCACGAAAAAGGTGAACAATCAAACTTAAAAAAAAATCATCCCCACACTTAAACATTCTGAAACGTGTGTACGTAACATTTTCTGGAATAAAGAGTCATAAAATGCTTCAATGAGTGCGAACCCATAAATGCCCCTCATTCCAGCTTTGTTTTGTAAACCATTACTTTTCCTTGCTTTTTTCACTTTTATGCCGTACTTTTTTTGCTTCGACATTGAATTTTTTTTTTCAATTTTCTTCTTTGAAAAAATTCTATGTGGCTTTTCCCTGGCTGGAGTATGTAAATCAATGGCGCAATTCGCTTCTTGCTTGCCAATGTAAGTTGTTGTGTGCATAAAAATGCTCAATGCTCATAAAATTCCAACAGATAATTTATATGTAAAATAAGTCCTAGACATTCCGCAATCCCAACTGTACCACCAAGCAAAGTCAAATGAACATTGATTTAAATGTTCGTGTTCTGTGGATGATGGGTGTATTACAGAGATTTAAGGTACACGATTATATTAACGTTGTTGCTGTTGTAGTTTTAGTAAAAATTTTTGTGCGATTTTTGATATCTAAAATTTAAATCCGGCAGAGACTAAAAAAAAATTTTAAAATTATCTTGCAATGAGTTTTAACTTTGAGGATTGATTTTTCAGGCATTACTATTTTCTTTTTCCATGTTAAAGGACAGTGCGAAAAAATTGACTTTTTGGGTTACAAATTGCTCTGAAGCTTAAAGAAAATCAATTTCAGTCTATGACAGTAAAACAACGATCCTGCCGGCTTTAATATGTTAAACCCAGGATTTATCTTGGTTCTTTTTTCATCTCATTGGTCTTATAGAGAATAAAAGACCTTTGAAGGTGTCTTCCAAAGCATAGAAAACCTCTGAAGAGGGTCTTATACAAAACAGAAGTCATCTGAAGGGGTCTTCTACAGAAGAGAAAACTTCGGAGAGGGTATTTTATAGAAGTAAGGATCATCTATACAACAAACGAAATCTGAAAGTGTCTTCTATAAAATAACAAACCTCTAAAAGGGTCTTCTATGCAACAGAATACCTCTGAAGGGTCTACTATAAAATAAAAGGCCTCTGAAAATGTCTTCTGCGGCGTGGATTCTTTACAGATTTTTTTCAAGGGCCTAAAGAAAGGCAGGTATTTTTTGAAGTACGGAAAGAATTTATTCTAATGACTAAAAGACCACCAAACGCTGATTTTTTAAAAGAATATTATTCAAAGCACTGTGAAACGTGGATTTTTAAAGACCTCTGAAAGGGTCACGTATACAATAAAAGACCTCTGTAGGGTCGGCTATACATTAGAAGACCTTTGAAAGGTCTTCTGTAAAATAGAAGATTCTGAAAGGGTCTTCAATAATATATAAGACATGTGAAAGGGGCTTCCATACAATAGAACACCTCTGAAAGGGTCTTCTTTACAAAGGAAGACCCCCGAAAGGGCTCCTATAAAATAGAATACCTCTGAAAGTCTTCTGTATTATGGACGACCTTAGAAAGAATCAAGACCCTAAAGAAAAGCGTGGATTTTTTTTAAAGATTTTTTCAAGGACCTAAAGAAAATCGGGGATTTTTAAAGAAGTCTTTTAAAAGACCGAAAGACTTTGTTCCAAAGGCTTAAAAAACCACCAAACGCTGAGTTTTTAACAAATATTTGTCAAAGAAATATCTTTCAACGTGGATTTTTTAAAAAAGTATTTTTCAACGTGGACTTTTTAAAAAAGTATTTTTCAACGTGGATTTTTTTAAAAAAGTATTTTTTAACGTGGATTTTTTAAAAAAAGTATTTTTCAACGTGGATTTTTTAAAAATGTATTTTTCAACGTAGATTTTTTAAAAAAGTATATTTCAACGTGGATTTTTTAAAAAAGTATTTTTCAACGTGGATTTTTTAAACAAGTATTTTTCAACGTGGATTTTTTAAACAAGTATTTTTCAACGTGGATTTTTTAAAAATTATTTTTCAACGTGGTGGATTTTTTAAAAAAAGTATTTTTCAACGTGGTGGATTTTTTAAAAAAGTATTTTTCAACGTGGATTTTTTAAAAAAGTATTTTTCAACGTGGATTTTTTAAAAAAGTATTTTTCAACGTGGATTTTTTAAAAAAGTATTTTTCCAACGTGGATTTTTTAAAAAAGTATTTTTCAACGTGGATTTTTTAAAAAAGTATTTTTTAACGTGGATTCTTTTAAAAAGTATTTTTCTACGTGGATTTTTTAAAAAAATATTTTTCAACGTGGAATTTTTTAGAAAGTATTTTTCAACTTGGATTTTTTAAAAAAGTATATTTTGAAATATTTTTTAACTGGGATTTTTTAAAATTATTTTCTTAATATTCTTCAACGTAGACGTTTTATAAAACATTTTTGGAAATATTTTTCAACGTGGATTTTTTAAAACATTTTTCAACTTCGATTTTTTAAAAAAATATTTTTTGAAATATTTTTCAACGTGGATATTTTAAAAAATATTTTTCAAAGTGGATTTTTTTTATAATACTATTTTTTGAAATATTTTTCAAGCGGGATTTTTTAAAAATATTTTCTTAATATTTTTCAACGTAGATAAAACATATATAAAACATTTTTGGAAATATTTTTCAACGCGGATTTTTCAAATATTTTTCAACTTCGATTTTTTAAAAAATATTTTTTGAAATATTTTTCAACGTGGATTTTTTGAAAAATATTTGTCATACTATTTTTAAACGTGGGTTTTTAAAAAATATTTGACGTAATATTTTCAATGTGGATTTAAAAAAAAAAATTAAAATATTTTTTAACGTGGATTTTTTAAAAAAAAAAAAAATTGAAATATTTTTCAACGTGGATTTTTTAAAATATAAATTTATATAAATATAAATTTTCAATGTGGATTTAAAAAAAAAAAATTAAAATATTTCTTAACGTGGATTTTTAAAAAAAAAAAATTTTTGAAATATTTTTCAACGTGGATTTTTAAAATATATTTTTTGAAATATATTTCAACGTGGATTTTTTAAAAAATATTTTTTGAAATATATTTCAACGTGGATTTTTTAAAAAATATTTTTTGAAATATATTTCAACGTGGATTTTTTAAAAAATATTTTTAATTTTTTTTTGTTTTTGCTTTATTAAGGCGAAGGTCATTTATAGTGAATTTTTTTATTTAATTAATTAGATAAATTCATATGCGAAATTATGTCAGTTAATTGAAATTCCAAACTTGTCCTATAGTCCTGCTTAAGAGAATTAATTAATTAAATATTTTTAAAATAGTTTTCAACGGGGTTTTTTTAAAAAATATTTTTCCATTATTTTTCAACGTGGATTTCGAAAAAATATTTTTTCAATTATTTTTCAACGTGGATTTTTAAAAAATATTTTTAACGTGGATATATTAAAAAATATTTGGCATACTATTTTTCAACGTGGATTTTAAAAGAACGTATTTTTTGAAATATTTTTCAACGTGGATTTTTTAAGAACCAGTCTTTAAAATATTTTTTAACGTGATTTTTTTAAGCACACATTTTTTCAATTATTTTTCAACGTGGATTTTTTTTAAAACCCATTTTTTCAATTATTTTTCAACGTGTATTTTTTTAAAAATATTTTTTGAAATATTTTTCATCGTGGATTTTTCAACAAATATTTTTCATACTATTTTTCAACGTGGATTTCTTAAAAAATATTGTTTTAAATATTTTCAACGTGGGTTTAAAAAAAAATGTTTTTTAACGATGATTAAAAAAAAACTATTTTTCAACGTGGATTTAAAGAAAATTATTTTTTGATATATTTTTCAACGTGAATTTATTAAAAAAATATTTTTTTAAATATTTTTAAACTTGAGTTTTTTAAAAAATATTTTTTGAAATATTTTTCAACATAGATTTAAAAAATATTTATTTTTAATATTTTTTTTATTTTTAATATTTATTTTTAATATTTTTCAAAGTGGAATTTCTAAAAAAAAATACTTTTCAAGGCGGATTTTTTAAAAAAAATATTTCTTGAAATATTTTTCAACGTGGATTTTTTAAACATTTTTTTACACATTTTTCAATGTGAGTTTTTAAAAAAAAAAAATTTAACATGTTTTTCAAATGTGGATTTTCTAAAATAATTTTTTTTAAATGTTTTTAAATATGGATTTTTTAAAACAAAATATTTTTCTAAACATTTTTTACCTTGGATTTTTTTAAAAAATCACTTATACCGTCCTAATAGGGTTGCAAGGACGACCTGCTGCAAACAAATTTAAAACAATACGAAACATGTCCCTATAATCCACTTTTTCCACCAAAAAATAAATTTGATGTGAGAGGATCCCGATAGAGAGGATCTAAAACCAATGTTTTGATGAGAATGTGTATTTTTTATTCGTTATCCCAAAGCTGAGTATTTGTTCATTGGACATTAAATACCAGGACTTCTGTTGTACGTTTTTTATGTTCATAAGCAGATCTTATTTAGGAATCGACTGATTCATTTGTACCTTTTTTTTTTAAACAGACACACAGCTACCAAATACCCAAAGTAACCCAAAAAAATGAGACTATTCAATGCATGCGTAAAAAGCACACTCCTCTATGGAAGCGAAACGTGGTTGATGACTAAGATCATAGCCCAAAGACTGCAAACGTTTATTAACAAGTGTCTACGAATAATACACAGAATATTTTGGCCAAGAAAAATCAAAAACGAAGAACTACTCCTATTAGCCAATGAGGAACCTATAGGAAAGCAAATAAAAAGACGGAAATGGAAGTGGATAGGACACACACTTCGTAAATCACAAGAAAGTATTGCAAGAGCAGCATTAGAATGGAACCCACAAGGCACAAGAAGACCGGGAAGACCAAAGAACACATGGCGACGAACAGTGCTTGCCGAATTGAATAAGATCAACAAATCATATAATGAAATAAAAGTAATATGTAATGATAGAATAAATTGGAAAAACATTGTAGAAGTCCTATGTTCCCACGAGGAATAAATAAAGGAAAAAAAAACCCAAGGTATCCTAGGCATGTCTCATTTGTTTTTGAAGCACTCCTACCTATTCCTTATAATATGCCTATTATTTTTATTACCAGTGCCTTGTCTGCGGATGCTGTTTGTTGTTATTTTGAAATTTGAAATGGAAATACATACATATGTATATACATTATTTGTCCTCGACACTGGCACCATTCACCGTCCTCTCAGTTCTTCTTGATGTGGAATTATCATTCGACAACATCAACATTTTCACAATGACGCAATACAACAATATAAACGACATTAATCTATCAATATATTGATAATTTATTCATAACTGTTTTTTTATAGCCATGGTTTTATTGATTAAATTACGGTTTTCATGTCGCCAAAAATAAGAAAAAACACAACAATAACAACATCGACTTTTCAAATTAAATTCTGTCATCAAATGGGCTTAAGTTTTTAAGCTGATGACGATAACAACTACAAAAAAACACGATTTTTCCTATATTTGTACGTATGTATGTTCCAATACATAGATAAATGTATGGAGTATGTAAATTTTATTGCCACAATGATGTTGTGCCGATTTTGTGATTGGTTTGAGGTTACATCTGTGATGAGTCAATACAGTGGATCAATGTTGTGACAAGAAACCCCCTAATAATGTCAATTCATGGCAAAATAACATCAGTATCCCGAATTGGGGAAGTTTTAGACAAACAGCCACATAAATATGCGTGGTTGTGTGAGTGTACTGGAAAAAAAAGGCTACACATTTCCTTCGTCTATTTCAATAGATGTTTCTTTCCATGTATGTAAGTCTCCTTTAAGAAAATTGAAGATTTCTATCATCATCTATCCATGAATAAAAGGAAATTGAGTGGAAAATACTTTCATCTCTGTCTGTCTGTTTGGCTGTTTTTCTTCTCTGATTAACATATCACCGAACTGGAAGAAAAAGGCAAATTTATTTGTCTGGCAGTTGGGGGTGTGTGGAAATTCGGTAATATATGACAACAAATGAAAAAATTAAATAGATTTCCTTCCTAAGATACAGAGAACTTTTTGTTGTCTTGTTTTCAAGTTTTCTGTTTTTCCTAAATTTTGGTTGGCAGAAATTTATAATTTTTATGTGGATACTTAGTTGAGGTTTATGAGATCATGAATTAAGTTATAAATTTCCCGACTTCCCAAATTTTAATGACTTTTTCTTTTTAGTAGTTAGCTGACGGTTGACGTCATTTAGTGCGAATTTATTTTCTAAGAGAATTTATAACATTTGAAAACTTGAAAAACAAAACGGATATTCGCCACATTTAAAATTGAAGAAAATATCTCAAGCGCCACTGATGAAATTGACATAATTTTGTTTACTTATTTTCGTAAATAAGTATCTCGTCTACAGATATTTGTTTCTTTCAACTCAATGTGGGAGGCATATGTAGAGCTTCCATAGAGCATACCAATCCAATGTCGAGCAGGAGAGGTTTTCAAAAATCCCGGGATTCGAGATTTTTATTAAACCGGTGTTTCGAGATTTTTCGGGACGATTTCGGGACTGCTGGATGGATTTGTCGGGTCTTGACAAATAAAAACAATTCAGTAATAATATAAAAAAATTAGTCTCTATCCATTATGGTTTAAACAAATATCCATTTTATAGCTTTGGGAGAAATAACACTCGTAGCAAAAGGCCTACGAATTACTTTTGTTTCTTATTATACCTTCGTGTAATTTTTTCCCCAATAAGTTTCCAATTAATACTAATGACACTAAAGGATCCAGTGCCCATTCAGTAAAAATCTCTAAAGAACAAAATTTAATCACAAGCACGCGGACATTGTTTGAACAAAAAATCAAGTAAAAAGTCGAATACTTCGGCCGGGCCGAACTCTCGTACCTATACCCTCCACCATAAAAAATCGCCGGAGGTATTTTCAAAAAAATTGCGGTCAAATTTACATTTTTAGGGCTTTTTTAGGTGTTGACGATTTTGCTTGGAAACCGCAAGCCCTATCGAAACGGGATTAAAGAAAATGTTGTAGTAGTGGAAATTCTCTAAAAAATTGTCTTTTATGATGTTTTCGTAGGTATTACCATTTTGGATATATAGAAGTTTAAATTTTGACAATTTTCTGACTGTATTGTCTCCTTATAAAACAATGTCATGACTGCAATTTCCCAACTTAAACTTATATATCCCAAAAATGGTACAACCTAGTAAAAAAAACCAATCTTAAAGATAATTTTCACAGCTATAAGATTTTCACCATTCCCATTTCGAACAGACTTACCGTTTTCAAGCAACTCGTAAATGCCAAACAAAACAAGTAAAAAAGTGTCAGTCGGCTTTGCCGACATATATACAGTCGAAATCGCTTATAACGTCGGTCAAGGGACCGGCCAAAATCGGACGCTATAAGCGATAGTCGTTATAAATAATAACAAAATAATAAAAAATAACGATATTAAATTCATTCTTCAGCAGATACATCACCTTAAAATAGTATATGGTTCTATTTCTAATAGCCTGTTATTTTAGTTTGTGCTTTTGAATTCCGGCATAAGTTTTACAGCCTGTTTCACTATGTCGAACGAAAATGAAAACGAAAGAAAAACAACTAAACTCGAGTATGATTTCCAAATTTTGTGGTGGATTCGAAGCAAAGACAAAGTCAATATTTCCATGAAAAGCAAAATTAAGGTGTTTTTCGTTCGCATTCATTTCCTTTCGACATAGTGAAACAGGCGCTTAAATTTAACTCAGATTTTTTTTCTATTCTTGCGGATATTTGCCGATTCGGCAAAGTGATTTTAATGATTTTATTCCAAAAAATTCAAGCTTAAATAATTTGAGACCGCCATCTTCGAACATGTTGTGCATAAGTTTGGTATTTTCTTGTTGTTTGAGTTTAAAAAATATACATACTACAAGATATTGAGAAAAAAATTCCTTCTTCGTATGATTCGACGTTATAACCGATAGCAAAATTCAAATATTTCACAAAAAACCGACGTTACAACCGATATGACGTTATAAGCGATGACGTTATAAGCGATGACGTTATAAGCGATATTTATTTGTGTGGAATATAAAGGGCCGAAATTCGGGACTTTTGAATTTCGTCGCTATAAGCGATATGACGTTATAAACGACGACGTTATAAGCGATTTCAACTGTATATATACCCTCTGCCAATGTGAAGTGAAACTTTCACCTACGGACAGATCGAATGAATTTAAAGTCTCTTAAGAATTTTGTGGCCCTTTTTGGACATTTGAACTTGCCGACAAAAATCTGGATTAGAAATTAACTGCACTAAGACGCAAATGTGGAACTTTTGTGGGTGAGGTACCCTTAGGGAGGACCGATATGGGCCATTTTAGAAATTAAAATAAAATTTAAAAAAAAAGTAATAGGAAATCCAAAGTTTGGACCAAATTGGTTTCCCCATTCAAGTGATATCGTACTAGCATTTTAGTGACATTTTTTACATATTGCAGCGGTATTGCCCCATGAAACTAAGTTGGGATATAATATGACGAAGACCAAATGTTGGACCAAATCGGTTAAACGTTCGAGAGTTATCGTGCTCTCCGACAGGTGACATAGGGACTTGCCCCTGAAAAAAACTTTAACCGTCGTAAAGGAGGTAGCGAATGCAAATGGCTTCAACAGAAATCAAAGTGATTCGAGAGCAGGTCTTAAAGTGAACTTATTCGAAATTGTGTGTGAGAGGTACCAGAAGGAGTAGACAAATATATTCCATATTCGAACCTGATCTATATCTGGTAGATATACAATGATGTGCAAAGTATGGACCAAATCGGTCACTCCCATTAAGAGTTATTGTGCGCACAATTTTTCCGAACATTTTTTAACTTTTGTGGGGGAGGTACCTGCAGGGGTGGACCGATATGGCTTATCTTCGAACTTAAACTAAATTTGCACAAAACATTACGAAGACCAAATTGTGGACCGAATTGGTAGATCCGTTCGAGAGTTATCTTGCGCTCCAACCACAACACACGGTGTCATAGGGTTTTTTTGCAGCTTTCAGGCTATTTTCTCAGGAAGTGTGGACTTGCCCCTGATGAAACTTGTACCGTTGTATGGAGGGCAGTGAATACAAGTTGCTTAAACAAAAATCAAAGCGATTCGAGAGATGGCCCTAAACGGAACTTTTCCGAAATTTTGTGTGGGAGGTACCCGAAGGAGTGGACCGATTGAATCCATATTGAAACCTTATCTAAGTCTAGTACACATTTCACGATGGGAAAAGTATGGACCAAATCGGTTATTCCCTTCAAGAGTTATCGTACGCCCAAATTTTCCGAACATTTTCGAACTTTTGTGGGGGAGGTACCGGAAGGAGTGGACCGATATAGCCCATCTTCGAACTTAAACTAAGTTTGGACAAAGTACTACGAAAGTCAAATTTTGACCAAATCGGTTCATCCGTTCGAGAGTTATCGTGCGCACCAGCCAGCCAGACAGACAGACGGACGAACATTACTAAATCGACTCCAAATTGTCTGAAACGGATTTCGTCGAAACACACTTGGGGTCTAAAACCATTATTTCGATGAGGCACATTTTGCCCGTATGAACTTTTCATACCTATACCCTTCACCACAAAATATTAACAAAAATGGAAAATTAGTTTCCTTTCCTGTTCACAATTTTAGGTGCAAAACTTTTTCGACACGGATGCCACAAATGCCTAAATTATCTACTCTAATTGAAAAAATGTGTTCAACCAGGTAATAATAAATAATTGTTCCAAAAACATTCCATACGGGACAAGGGAGACTTCTCTCATATCAATGAGTGCACCCCGATTCATATTAGCTCAATGATATGAAACCTGCAGTTTATCGCCGAGGCCGAACGGATGAAATACTCAGCAAATATCGCCAACATTACTGAGGGGTATTTTGTTTTTATTTATTTAAAAATTCTTTCATGTAAACAAAGCCATACGGCCAAAAGAGATGATTACATTATGCATAACATTGAGAAATTCACTACTCCAAAATCGGGGGAAAAAAATAATCCTATATTTATTACTAAAAATAATACTAAAATTTAGTGAGATAAAAAATATTTAAAAGGTTACGTTATATACAACACTGAGAATAATACACTACTCCAAAATCAGGACATAAAAAAAAATCCTATATTAATATTAAAAATAAAAAAAAAAAATTGTGAGATCAAACAAAATATTAAGGGTTAATAATAAGACTGAAATGAACACACGTTTTTAAGTACAATATAAGTACGTTTGAACTATTACTTGTTATCCAAAGTGAATGCGAAGACGTTTTGAGAATGTAGAGGGAGTCATGGTGAAAATTTTCAATTCATTAGGCAAGTCATTGTACAAGCGTGCGACACGCACCAGAAATGATTCATCCATGATATGGTGAACAATAGGAATTTGAATTTGATTACGCCTAATTGAGGGGGCGAAGACAAATTTGTCCACCATAAACTGAGGGCATTGGTGTTTGATGTGACTGAAACGTACAACCAAAAAAATCTATCACATAAGGGGTGATATGAGCTCGGCGATTTAGCTTATATACAAAGCGAATAACCCTATTGACTGCTAAGTGTATAATATCAAAATTACTTCCCGTTGTACCAGAATACACCTCAACACAGTACAGGAAAATCGGCATCACTAATGCATTAGCCAAACGCTTTCTAATAAAAAGTGGCAGAGCCAGATCGGTGGTGTAAAGACCACGCAGAGAGGAATTAAGTTGGGATGTTACCATGTTAATATGATTAGCAAAATTTAGCTTGTCATCAAGCATCACTACTAAACACAAAACATCTGAGACAAAGTCAACATGAACATTATTGTATTCCACCGAAACATAGATGTTATTAAATGTAGCAAAAAATACAGCCTTTGTCTTTGAAGGATTAATGTCAAGAAAGCTATATACCATCCAAGAACGCAACGCTTTCATGGCGTTATCAATTTTAGCCTGAGCCACTGATGCAATGCGACAATCACCTTTGAAGACCAGCTGTACATCATCAGCATACGCATAAGGCTCACACCAAAAACCGCAAAAAGGTCATTCAAAAACATAATAAAGAGAAGAGGGCCCAATACCGATCCCTGCGGAACACCACTCCTCACAGGTAGAACAGAGCTGTATCTATTATCAACACAAACCAGCTGCCTTCTATTAACCAGATAAGAGGCAATAAGTGAACACGCACTACAAGAAAAATTAAAAAAGTTATGCAACTTTTGAACCAATTTAACATGGTCAACTCTATCGAACGCTTTTACCAAATCGAGTGACAGGAGGACACTAAATTTGGTACCGCCATATCCGTTTCGAATAGAGTCAGTCAGACCCAGCAAAAGAGATGACGTACTCCTGGCTCTCCTAAAACCGCACTGGGCATCATGAAGCATGTTATTACACTCAAGATAAGACGTCACTTGCATCTTTAAAATATATTCAACTATTTTGGAGCAAATCGGCAAAATAGATATCGGGCGAAATTCTTGAATCGACCCAACTACATTTTTCTTTTTAACAGGCACAATTTTTGACAATTTCCAGGCGTCAGGGAAGACTGAGGTTGTTAAAATGGTATTCACCAAGTGAACAAAGTGATTCGAAACAAAAGGAAGAACAATCTTCAAATATTTAAGAGTGAAGCCATCTAAGCCAGCAGCATTGGAATTAATAGAAGCAAAAGCCTTCTCAAGGTCTGAAACAACAACACATTGAAAAGAAAACCCACCATCAGCACAGCCCATTCCCTGAAAGTCGCCCAATGAATTAGACGAATTAAGTTGATTACCAGCAAAATTTGCATTCAAATCATCAACACTTCCATTAAACTGATATGACTTATCAGATGAAAAGCCATTAGTCTTAAGAATGCTCCATAATTCCTTATTTGTAGATTGGCGCTCAAAAAGAGACGAGTGTGCAATTTGTTTAGCCTTACGAACAACAGCTTTGGCCTTGTTTCTGGCCTTGCAAAAAATTCTCCAATCAGACATATCTTTTGTTAGCATGTATTGCCTAAATGCCAAATCCCTCAGTGAGTTATAGTATGCTATATCAGAAGAGTTATACCAGGTATTATCAGAGATCCTAGATAATCTCCTTTTTTTAATAGGGAACATGGAAAGCACCGATTTGAGAAACGTGTCAAAACACTCCCATTGGATGTTAACATTATTTGTATTATACATACAAGAAAAATCAAATGCGGAAACTGCATCAAATAAAGTCTCATGACTCAACGCACCATAGTCAACAAACTTTGCCAACGTTGAAAATTTTAATGTTTGCCTGGCCGGGGAATCGAACCCACGACCTTCAGCGTGCAAGGCGGGTGTGCATACCATTGCACCACGTTGGTTCCCAAACCAGGTGGTACCTTTATATTGGAAAAGTGTTGTAACTGTAAGGAACCTCAACTGTCAAATTATGGGTAGACCATCGAAATACCACTGGGAACCTCAAATATCAAATTACAGCTAGTTCGGTTAAAATTTTTTTCTATAACCCTGAAAATGCCGAAAATCGGGAGCTACTGTTATATGGGGGCTATAACAAAACATGGACCTATTTTGAAGATTTTTGGTGGAAAAGTTTCGTTACCACAGAGAACCTTAAAGGTCAAATTACAGCTAGTTCGGTCAAAAATTTTAGATAACATCCTCAAAATACCGACAATCGCGAGGTATTGTTACATGGCGGACATACCAAAACATGGACATATGTCGAAAATTTTAGGTGAAGAAGTTTCGTAACCACTGAGAACCACAACTGTAAAATTTTTAATTAAATTCCTAAAATAACGAAAAACCGGGTGGTACCGTTAAATGGAGGCTATACCAAAACATGGATTTATGTTGACGATTTTTAGCGAAGAAGTTTCATGCACACTGAGAATCTCAAGTGTCAAAATACAGCTAGTTCGGTTAAAAAGTTTAGCTAAAATCCTCAAAATACCGAAAATCGGGAGGTACCGCTATATGGGAGCTATAACAAAACATGGACCTATGTTGACTATTTTTCGTGGAGAAGTTTCGTGAACACAGAGAACCTCTAATGGTTTTGGCGGAGAAATGCTGTGTCTACTAGGAACCTCAAATGTCAAATTACAGCAAGTTTGGTTAAAAATTGTAGCAAAAGTCCTTAAAATTTCGAAAATCGGAAGGTACTGTTAAATGGGGCCTATACCAAAACATATAAATATGTGGACGATTTTTAGTGAAGAAGTTTCGTACACACTGAATGTCAAATTTCAGCTAGTTCTGTTCTAATTTTTAGGTAAAGTCCTCAAATTGCCGAAAATCGGGAGGTACCGTTTTATGGGGGATGCATCAAAACATGGACCTATTTTAACGATTTTTGGTGGGAATGTTTTGTGACCAATGAGCACCTCAAATGTTCGGTTGAAAATTATAGCTTAAACTCTTAAAATACGTTATATGGGGGCTATATGAAAACATGGACCTACGTTGACCATTATTAGTTAAGGAGTTTCGTGACCACTGTGAACATCAAGTGTCATACTACACCTAGTTTGGTTAAAAATGTTAGCTAAAATCCTCAAAATACCGAAAATCGGGAGGTACTGTTATATGGCGGATATATCAAAACATGTACCTATGTTCACGATTTTTGATGGAAAAGTTTTGTTACCACAAAGAACCTCAAATGTCAAATTACAGCTAGTTCGGTTAAAAATGTTAGCTAAAATCCTCAAAATACTGAAAATCGGGAGGTACGGGGCCTATACCAAAACATGGACCTATATAAACAATTTTTGGTCGAGAAGTGATGTGGCTACTTGGAACTTTATATGTCAAATTATAGCAAGTTTTGTTAAAAATTGAAGCGAAAATACTTAAAAAACCGAAAAAAAATTCACGTATGTTGGTCCTTAAAAATCCACGATTGTTGGCGCTTAAAACAATATTCTTTAAAAATTACCATTTGTTGACCCTTGAAAAAATTTTCTATAAAAAATCCACGTTTGTTGACCCTTGAAAAAATTTTCTATAAAAAATCCACGTTTATTGACCATTGAAAAAATATTCTTAGAAAATCTCCATTTGGTGGTCCTTGAAAATTTTTTCTGTAAAAAATTCCCATTTGATGGCCCTTGAAAACATATTCTTTAAAAAATCCACGTTTGTTGGTCCTTGAAAAATATTCTTTAAAGAATCCACGTTTAGTGTTCCTTGAAGAAAAATTCTTTAGAAAATCCACGTTTGTTGCCCCTTAAAAAAATATTCTTTAAAAATCCCTATTTAGAGGTCTTGAAAAAATATTCTGTAAAAAAAAAATCCCATTTGACGGTCCTTGAAAAAATATTTTTTAAAAAATCCACGTTTGTTGACCCTTAAAAAAATATTCCTTAAGAATCCCTATTTGGAGGTCCTTGAAAAAATATTCTGTAAAAAATTCCCATTTGACGGTCCTTGAAAAAATATTTTTTAAAAAATCCACGTTTGTCGACCCTTAAAAAAATATTCCTTAAGAATCCCTATTTGGAGGTCCTTGAAAAAATATTCTGTAAAAAATTACCATTTGACGGTCCTTAAAATAATATTCTTTAAAAATCCCTATTTGGAGGTCCTTGAAAAAATATTCTGTAAAAAATTCCTATTTGACGGTGCTTAAAAAAATATTTTTTAAAAATTCTCATTTGACGGTCCTTGAAAAAATATTCTGTAAAAAATCCACGTATGTTTGTCCTTGAACAAATATTCTTTAAAGAATCCACGTTTGGTGTTCCTTGAAAAAAATTCTTTAAAAAATCCACGATTGTTGGTCCCTGACAAATATTCTATAAAAAATCCCCATTTGATGGTGCCTGAAAAAAAACCTTTAAAAAATCCATGTTTTTGGCCTTGAAAAAATATTCTGTAAAGATATCCATCTAATGGTCGTCGAAACGTTTGTTTGTGTATGGTTCTTGAAAAAATATTCTGTAAAAAATCTACGTTTGTTGGTCCTTGAAAAAATACTTTGTAAAAAACTCAAGGTTTGTTGGTCCTTGAAAACAAATTATGTATTTAAAAAATCCACAATTGTTGGTCCTTGAAAAATATCCTTTAAAAAATCCCCATTTGATGGTGCTTGAAAAAATATTCTGTAAAAAATTCCCATTCGATGGTCCTTTAAAAATATTCTTTACAAAATCCACGTTTGTTGGTCCTTGAAAAATATTCTTTAGAAAAATTCTCGTTCGTGAGTCCTTCAAAAAATATTCTTTAAAAAATCCATTTTTGTTGTTCCTTGAAAAAATATCCTTAAAAAAATCCACTTTGTTGGTCCTTAAAAAAATATTCTTTAAAAATCCACGTTTGTTGGTCCTTAAAAAAATATTCTTTACAAAATCCAAGTTTGTTGGTCCTTAAAAACTACTGTTTAAAAATCAATGATATTGAAGGGTAATAAAAAAGAAAATTGATTTTACCACCAAGAAAAACAATAACCACAGCGCGCTAGAACGTTTTTTTCTTTCTCCTGAACATAAATTCTAAGAAGGGACTTACGACATTTTACTACAAGACATACGTTATTAAACCGCCCTGGGAATTGTTCTTTTTCAAAAACAAACATGATTAAACTCAAAAGGGTTCACCACTTGTTTTTGTGAAAATATTTAATAATCTTTTACAAATAAATTCCTTTATAATTTCCATCACTTCTTACATTTACATCTTGCCAAATGTAATTATCTCACAAATATCCTCAGGGCAAAAAAGTGTATGGAAATAAATATTTTTTCTTTTGTGCAATTCAATTTAAAAGGTCGTCCTTCACCTTTGTTGAATTCCAATCCCCAGCCAATGTGAAGAAAATTAAGTTGAACGGAAATTAATTTAGGATAATGACAAAATATGTGGCCTTGTAATGTTGAACGCAAACACACACACTCACACGCATGCACGTACACAGGAACACAACATTTTGTTTGACAGGACATTTAATTAAACTCATTTCGAAGTTGTCTCAATTGGTATTGCCAATGTGGCAGTTGTTGTGGTTGCTGTTACCGATGACGATTTTGGCCAACAAGTCAATTCAATTAATTTCTACCCCTTTTCCAAAAGAGAACGAAACAACAACAAAAACGCTCATGGATTTGCTATGTGATTGACATTGAAGAGATGATGTTTAAACATTTTGCCTACAGGATTTTCTCAAAAACAAAATTCTTTATTCAGAAAAAAAAAATATTTTAAGATTTTTCGTATTTTTCCACCCTAATGATGAACACAAAGTCACAAAGCAAGAATTTACAAGAAAAACATAACACAATAACAACAACATCATTCACCCTCTTCAAATCTCAACGTGATGCCCTTAAAGTAAAAGTAGGTAATTGAAACACCCACCCGTCATCCGCCACCCACCACCATCACCTTTATTTGGTTCACTCTCCTCTGCCACCCACCCCCTTTTGTAAGCTCCATAATTAGTCCGAGTTTGTGTTTGTATTTGTTTTGCTTGGTTGGCTGATTGTTTTTTGATGCTTTTCATTTTTCGTTTTTTTTGGTATTTCATGCAACAAATTGTTGAATGTTTAATTGAAAACAGAGAACAAGAAAAACAACAAATAACAACAACTACAACAAAGAAAAACAATGTTAACCGAAACGAAAACATGGTTCATATTGACGGTGGCAACTTTGCCAAAGGAAGTTTATGCTGGGATTTATGTATTTGGAGATTCCAAAAAAAGTCAGGGGGGTTATGTAGGGAAAACGAAGAAGCGAAAATATGTATATCGGCGTTTCGGAAGTTTACAACAGTCCATCTTTTGAACTCCTTGAAAATATTAACCAGAAAACTCCTTTCACTATACACTCAACCAAAGAGCTCTTGCTGAGGATGTTAAATTGCAAAATCTCAACCTCACTACATCGGGCTGGACTGTTATAAGTCTAGCACCTTGTAACGAGGACGGTGGGATGGTTGCAAGAGTGGCGGTCGACCCCCCTGGGGAGTTATATCTTAGAGGACGTGAGGGAAAACTGAATTTCGGTTCAGGATGGGTTCGGTTTCGACTGAGTCCACCCCACGAAACTCAGTAAGGGTAAGGAAGCGGCAAAAGCTGCGCATCTTGCAGATTAATCTGCATCATTGCAAAGCCGCCGCCGCTGAACTACTCTTGTCCCTCACGACCTCTGAAGTATACATTGTCTTAGTCCAGGAGCCTTTTATCAATAAGAAAAAGGTTTCTGGACTAAGCAATGCCAATTTCGACATCTTCGCCGCGTCCGAGGGGGACAAGGTGAGGACTTGTATAGTAGGTAAAAAGAGCTTGAATCTAATCTTCCCATCTAATTACAGCAACGGTGACATGTGCACGGCCAGACTGGAGCATGGTACGGGGGTGGCCACACTACTGTCATCCGTATACATGCCTTTTGAGGACCCAGACCCACCAAACCTGGATGTCCGACGGTTGCTCGATAATATGATGGGTACCTGCAACGTGATCCTGGGATGTGACGCAAACGCACACCATTGTCAATGGGGCTGAGCAAGGAGACCAACAAAATTTGGTGAGTCTATATTCGATTTTATTTTATCATAAAATTTACCAATATCCAACTTTTAACATTAGAGATAGGGAGGAGGTCATCGACCTAACCCTCTCGAATCTAGATGACTCCGCCCTAAGGAATTGGAGGGTATCTAAAGAATGTTCCTTCTCGGATCATATGAATATATTCTTCGATGTCTTTTTTGACGGAGGTCGCCAAACTCCTCATTGGAACCCGAGAAGAACAAACTGGGATAAATACACGGAACTAAGGATTTCTCAACTGACTCTTAATATTAATATAGAAACAGCTGAGGAACTTAATGGGACTGTAAATAATCTTGATTAGGACTCCTACAAGGTGAGCTTCAATAAATACAAGAGTGAAATCAAGCGAGCAAAGAAAAAGTCTTGGGCTAATTTCTGTGAGTCAATAGAAGGAATCAACGACGCAACTAGGTTTCGAAGATTACTCTCCAAGGACCCTTAATCCATCGGAAATATCAAGAAGTAAGATGGTGCGTGTGTGACAGACTCTGCTACAGAGACTCTTATCCTCTTGGCAGGGACCACTTCCCAGGCTGTAAGGGCCTATGGATTTGGATCTCATTGGCAAGGTGGTTAGCAGAAATAAGATTAAATGGACTGTCAACACTTTCAAGCCATATAAGTCACCTGGACCGGATGGTATAACGCCGGTGATGCTTCAATTTGCATCGCCACGCTTATATCAAATCCTGGAGGAGATCTATAGGGCGTGTTTCACTCTCTCGCTTGTACCGGGTCTGTGGAAAGAGGTAAAAGTTACTTATGTTAGCAAAGCGGGAAAACCTAGTCACTCTACACCAAATTACTACAGACCCATTAGCTTATCATCCTTTCTCCTTAAGACTCTCGAAAGACTGATCGATTTGGAGATAAGGAGTCATGTAGACACCGCCTCTATAAGCAACTCGCAGCATGCATATTTTAAGGGCGAATCTATGGAGACTGCTTTGCATGAGGTGGTAGGTTTCATTGAGAGAAACATGGAAAACTCAAACTTTACCTAGGCTGCCTTTCTGGACATAGAAGGAGCTTTCAATAATGTGGAACTTGAGTCAATAAAATTCTCACTTAAAAAGTTAACACAACCGAAACCCTAACTTGTTGGATAAATAATATGCTAAAAACCGTTACTGTGGCTACTTCGGAACTTATGCAAAGAGCCTTATCGACGCTGTCGCGCTGGGCTAAGGCTAACGGCCTTGGAGTAAACCCAACTAAGACAGAACTGGTAATATTCACGAGGAAGCGTGAGCTCGGCGTATTTGTCCCACCAACACTTGATGGAGTGCAGCTTCAGCTCTCGCCCGAAGCAAAGTACCTTGACACAATCCTGGACTGTCAATTGCGATGGAACAGGAATGCTGAGGAGCGGGCGAAGAGAGGACTGATTGCACTTTATTCATGCAAGAATTTCATTGGGAAAGGTTGAAGTCTAAACCCATCGATTATACACCGGTTATATAACACCATGGTTAGACCCAAAAATCGCCAAAAATCGACATCCAGCAAACAAGACAAGGCGCAAAGAGCTGCCGCGATTCTCATAACTGGAGCCACCAGGAGCACACCCCAAGCTGCTATGAAAGCAATGCTGAACCTAAGACCTCTGAGCCTCAGCATTAAGTGTCAGGCAACTCGTTGTGCCCTAAGGCTACATGAACAGAATCTCTGGCGCGGTTGTGCGTAAGGGCATGGATGTATCCTCAATGAATCGGGTATCAATGTGAACCAACATGGAAAACTGTACGACTATATTCACCAGTCCTGAGATTTGACGATATAGATGTCGTTATACCTAGTAGAGACGACTGGAACCGCAGTAACCGCCCTCTGGACGGTCTGGCTTTTTATACAGACGGTTCCAAGATGGAGGAAGGTACGGGGGCTGGCGTCTACTGTGAAAGGCTATCTCTTGAGTACGCTTACAGGCTAGATAGCAACTGTAGTGTCTTCCAGGCTGAAATCTTCGCGATTTGGAAGGCAACGGAATTGATAAAAAGTTTGGATGCAGAAATCTTTGAACCGGTGTCCATCTTTGTGGATAGACAAGCGGCTCTTAAAGCCATCAACTCCTGCAACATCAAGTCCGATGTCTTTCTTAAGTGTAGAACAGCCTTGGGAACGCTAACTAACGGCTATCGGCTATGCTGGGTACCAGGACACCGCGACTATATGGGTAATGAAAGAGCAGACGAATTAGCTAGATGAGGATCGCAGTCTACAGATCTAGCAATCGCTGACTCCATCAAACCACCCATTTGTCACTTTTTCCAAAGAATTGAAACGTTCTCTGACGAAAGAGCCAGTGAACTATAGCATAATGAACCTAGGTGCATTGTGTCAAGATCCATTTGGCCGTCTCTGTCAGTCAAAAGAACGAATTCTCTGTTGAACCTAAGTAAAGCTGAAGTTAGAGTAATGACGGGAGTTATTACTGGACACTGCTATGTCAGGGCCTTTACCATCAAATGGGATGAGGATGTTAATGACTATTGCAGACTCTGTGGGGATGAGGAGGAGATGGAGATGATCGAGCACCTCCTGTGTCGATGTCCAGTGCTGGCTCTTTACAGCACATCCCTCATTTTTACCCCGGATGATCACAATGAACCGGAAGGTCTCCGAGTGACACAGTCACAAATTAGTGGCTGCACATCCACAAACCTAACCTACACTCCACCAAGTATGAAGGGTATATTAGGTTTGTTTTTCTGTTCGTAATTCATATAAGTGAACATTAGCAACAACATAACGTATATATATTCTTGATCAGGATAAAATTCCGAGTCGATCTAACCATTTTAATCTGTGGTAATATCTCTTGCATCCTCGTTAATTGAGCCAGAATGCAATATTTGTTCACTCGAGTGTATTTCATTCCATAAGCAGGTCATGCTCCAATATGGGCTATATCGGTCCACGTTTTGGTATAGCCCCCATATAACGATACCTCTGAATTTTAGATATTTGAGATTTTAATTGCATTTTTTGTCCCAACTATCTGTAATTTAACTTTTGAGGTTTACAGTGGTCACAATACTCCTTCACCAAAAATTGTCGGCACAGGTGCATGTTTTGATAAAGCCCCCTTATAGCGATACCTCCGAATTTTAGGTATTTTGAGGGTTTTCCCTACATTCTTGGACCGAACTACTTGTAATTCGACATTTGTGGTTCCCAGTGGTCACGAAAATTCTCCAACAAAAATGTTCAAAATAGGTCCATGTTTTGGTATGGCCCCAATATAACTGTACCTCCCGATTTAAGATATTTTGAGGTTATCTCTAAAACTTTTCAACCAAACTATTTGTAATTTAACTTTTGAAGTTCCCAACGATCGAACAATTTCTGCAACAAATATGTTCAACATAGGCCCATGTTTTGGTATGGCTCCAATATAACGGTAACTTACGGTTTTTGATATTTTAAGAATTTTATATGCATTTATGTCCGAAATGGCTATAATTTAAGATTTGGATTTCCCATTGGTAAGAAAAATTCTCCACACAAAAATTATCAACATAGGTCCATGTTTTGATATAGCCCCCATATAAGGTTACCTCCAGATTTTAAACGTTTTTGTCCGAACTAGATGTTATTTAACATTTGAGGTCATTAGTAATCAGGAAACTTCTCCACTAAAAACTTTCAACATGGGCCCAGATGTTGGTATGATTTTTAGGGGTTTCGCAAATTTGTTTGGGCGAACTACCTGTAATTGAGCACTTGAGGTTCCCAGTGTTTATAAAGCTTCTCCACCAAAAACGGTCAACTTATGTCCATGTTTTGATCTAGGCCCCATATAACGGTACCTCCCGATAGATAATTTTGATAATTATGCAACATTTTTAAAGGACTACCTGCAATTTCACATTTGAACTCCCAGTGGGCACAAAAATTCTCAAAAAAAAATTGTCGACGTAAGTCCTCATTTTGGTATAGCCCCAATAGAACGGTAACTCCCGATTATCACGCAGATTATCCGTTGGAGATTTTTAAAGTTTTAAGCAAAACTTTTTAGGCGTTTTTGGGTAGGGTCACTAAAAAATCTTCTGGCCTAGGCAACACGCAGTGTCGCCAGCCGTCATTTGGCAAGTTTTTTGGAAAGTTTGACAGTTTTTAGCCTAAGAGTACTCAGAACCGTTTGACATACGACCATGTGTTGACTTGTTTACATCTGTTCGAGAGATTTTATTGCGCTCCAGATAGACTGGTGGATGGACAGGACTAAATCGAATCTAAATTGTGAAACGGATTTCGTCTTAACATACTTGCGGTCTAAAGCCATTATTCAGATGAGGCGTAAACTTATAGGCTGAGGGTATAAAGTATTCACCACCTCATGTTCAGTCTTGGCCCTGAAATTTGAATATAAAAATTATGTACACTGACATATTTGGTATGGCGTTAAATTTCGATGTCACCAAACCTAAATCGGTATCGATAACCACAAATACCGACATTCTGCACTAAAATTGACATTTAAAAACTCCATACTTTGATCCGAAATATTCTTCAGGAAACATAGTTCTTGGAATAATGTACGTTTAAAAAATGTTCTTTAAAAAAGGAAAGTCAGATGGTCATAGAAAAAATATTCTTTAAAAAAAATCCAGGTATTATGGTCACAGAAAAAATATTCTTTAAAAAATCCACGACTGAGGGTCATAGAAAAAATATTCTTTAAAAAATCTATGTCTGATGGTGATTGAAAAATATTCTACTCAAACCTACTTTTGTTGGTCCTTAAAAAAAATCCAAACGACTGATGGTCACAAAAAAAAATATTTCTCAAAAATCAACGACTGATGATCATTGAAAAAATATTCCTCAAAAAATCCACAATTGATGACCATTAAAATAATATTCCTCAAAAAATCCACGATTGAAGGTCACTGAAAAAATATTCTTCAAAAAAGTCAAGACTGATGGTCATTAAAAAATATTCCTCAAAAATCCAGGGTTTTCGGTCCTTGAAAAATATTCTTTAAAAATCCCCGGTTTATTGGCCCTCGAAAAAGTGTTCTATAAAAAATCCAGGTTTGCTGTTCCTTGAAAAAATATTGTTTAAAAAATCCACGTTTGTTGGTTCTCGAAAAATGTTCTTCAAAAAATCCACGTTTGTTGGTCCATGAAAAAATATTGTTTAAAAAATCCACGCATGTTGCTACTTGAAAAACTATTGTTTAAAAATCCACGTTTGTAGGTCGTGAAAAATATTCTATAAAAAATCTACGTTTGTAGGTCGTGAAAAATATTCTATAAAAAATCCACGTTTGATGAACGTAAGAAAAAATATTCTTAAAAAAATCCACGTTTGTTGTTGCTTGAAATAATATTGTTTAAAAAAAATCCACGTTCGTTGTTCCTTAAAAAAATATTGTTTAAAAGATCCACATTTGTTTGTCCTTTAAAAAAATATTCTTTAAAAATCCACATTTGAAGGTAATTGAAAAAATATTCGTGAAAGTAATTGAAAAAATATTCTTTAAAAAATCCACGTTTGATGAAGGTAATTGAAAAAAACGTTCTTTAAATATCCACGTTTTTTTGCTCGTTAAAAAAATATTGTTTTGAAAAATCCACGTTTGATGAACGTAATTGAAAAAAAAAATATTCTTAAAATAATCCTTGCTTGAAAAAATATTGTTTAAAAATCCACGTGTGTTGTTCCTTGAAGAAATATTGTTTAAAAATCCACGTGTGTTGTTCCTTGAAGAAATATTGTTTAAAAATCCACGTGTGTTGTTCCTTGAAGAAATATTCTTTAGAAAATCCAGGCTTGATGAACGTAGTGAAAAAAATATTCTTTAAAAAATCCACGTTTGTTGGCCCTTGAAAAAAATCTTTAAAAAGTCAACGTTTGTTGGTCCTTGACAAAATATTCTTTAAACAAAATCTTCGTTTGTTGTTCGTTGAAAAAATCTTGTTTAAAAAATCCACGTTTGTTGTTCGTTGAAAAAATCTTGTTTAAAAAATCCACGTTTGTTGTTCGTTGAAAAAATCTTGTTTAAAAAATCCACGTTTGATGAACTAATGAAAAAATATTCTTTAAAAATACACGTTTGTAGGTCCTTGACAAAATATTCTTTAAAAATACACGTTTGTAGGTCCTTGACAAAATATTCTTTAAACAAAATCCTCGTTTGTTGTTGCTTGAAAAAATATTGTTTTAAAAATCCACGTTTGTTGTTGCTTGAAAAAATATTGTTTAAAAAATCCACGTTTGTTGTTGCTTGAAAACATATTGTTTAAAAAAATCCACGTTTGTTGTTGCTTGAAAAAATATTGTTTAAAAAATCCACGTTTGTTGTTCCTTGAAAAAATATTCTTTAAAAAATCCACGTTTGTTGTTCCTTGAAAAAATATTCTTTAAAAAATCCACGTTTGTTGTTCCTTGAAAAAATATTCTTTAAAAAATCCACGTTTGTTGTTCCTTGAAAAAATATTCTTTAAAAAATCCACTTTTGTTGTTCCTTGAAAAAAATATTGTTTAACAATTCAAGTTTGTTGGTCCTTGAAAAAGGATTCTGTAAAAAATCCAGGGATGTTGTTCCTTGAACAAATATTCTTTAAAAAATCCATGTTTGTTTTCCTTAAAAAAATATTCTTTAAAAATCCACTTTTGTTGTCCTGGAAAAATATTCTCGTAAAAATCCATGTTTGTTGTTCCTTAAAAAATATTCTATATAAAATCAATATTTGTGGTTCCTTGACAAAATATTCTATGAAAAATCAAGGGTTGTTGTTCCCAAAAAAATATTCTTTAAAAATCCATGATCGTTATCCTTGAAAAATATTCTCTTAAAAATCCATGTTTGTTGTTCCTTAAAAAATGTTCTATAAAAAATCCAGGTTTGCTGTTCCTTGAAATATAATCTTTAAAAAATCCAGGTTCCACATCTGTTGGTCCTTGAAAAATATTGTTTAAAAACCACGTTCGTTGCTCCTTGAAAAAATGTTATTTAAAAAATCCACGTTTGTTGGTCCTTGACAAGATATTCTTAAAAATATCCTCGTTTGTTGTTCCTTAAAAAAATATTCTTTAAAAAATCTATCCTTGTTGGTCCTTAAAAAATATTCTTTAAAAAATCTACGCTTGTCGGTCCTTAAAAAATATTCTTTAAAAAAATCCACGTTGTTGGTAATCGAAATTTATGTTTAAAAAATCCACGTTGTTGGTAATCGAAATTTATTTTTAAAAAATCCACGTTGTTGGTAATCGAAATTTATATTTAAAAAAATCCACGTTGTTGGTAATCGAAATTTATGTTTAAAAAATCCACGTTGTTGGTAATCGAAATTTATTTTTAAAAAATCCACGTTGTTGGTAATCGAAATTTATATTTAAAAAAATCCACGTTGTTGGTAATCGAAATTTATATTTAAAAAATCCACGTTGTTGGTAATCGAAATTTATGTTTAAAAAATCCACGTTGTTGGTAATCGAAATTTATTTTTAAAAAATCCACGTTGTTGGTAATCGAAATTTATATTTAAAAAAATCCACGTTGTTGGTAATCGAAATTTATATTTAAAAAATACACGTTGTTGGTAATCGAAATTTATATTTAAAAAATCCACGTTGTTGGTAATCGAAATTTATACTTAAAAAATCCACGTTGTTGGTAATCGAAATTTATATTTAAAAAATCCACGTCACTGATCCATCTAAAAATTTTCAAAAAAAAAAAAATCCTTCAAAATTATTTAAACAATTCATCGGGTGGACGATGAGAAAATATTCTTTAAAAAATTCACATTTATTTTTCTGGCAGTCATTCAAAAAATCTTCTTTAGTCTTAATCTAGTCTTCATATATCCTTCCATTAAGTATTTACAGACTCAATTTCTAAATCCCTATATTTTTTATAAACCCTAAATCCAAACGAAAAATGTATATATAATGCCTTGAGTAGGGTAAGAAAAAAAATTAATTTTTAATTTTTAATTTTTTTAATTTTTAATTTATTGAGACTAAAGGATAACAATAAGGTGATTTTTTTTACATAATAATGAACACTTACGACTATAATGTATTATCGCAATGATTAAATGGTGTTTACAGCATCAGGCTTATACATAGATTGTCGCTTATATACATAGATAGTGTTTATAAAGGTATATACGCCCTTGCTCCCGGGGCTGATTAAAAGGTTTCTTAATTTTAGGGGTTGTGTACTTAAAACTAAAAGAAAAAAAAAAAAAAAGTTATTATAATATAAAAATTCTCGTTTCGTTGTTCCTTAAAAAAATATTCTTTAAAAAAGCCACATTTGTTGGCCCTTCAAAAAATATTCTTTAAAAAATCCACGTTGTTGGTAATCGAAAATTATATTTAAAAATCCACGTCGTTGGTCCATCTAACAATTTTCCAAAATATACTAAAAATTTTTTAAACAGTTCGTCGGAAGGACGATGAGAAAATATTCTTTAAAAAAACACATTTATTTTTCTGGCAGTCATTCAAAAAATCTTCTTTAATCTTAATCTAGTCTTCATATATCATTCCATTAAGTATTTACAGACTCAATTTCTAAATCCCTATATTTTTTATAAACCCTAAGTCCAAACGAAAAATGTATCTATAATGCCTTGAGTAGGGTAAGAAAAAAAATTAAACAAAACCAAAATATGTAATTGAAAATTTACCTTTTATTTCGTCAGGAATGCAGAGAGGTTGAACAAATCCTTATTAACCCAAAAACAATGTTCAAAGAAGATGCTTGTCAAACATCCACATCCACAAATACTCTCTTTCACAAACTTCACTTCATATAATACAATGAAACTTTAGTAAAACATAACGGTAATGTACCATAGCTTCACATTGCTCTTTGACGTTGTTGTAGATGATCAGATGGAAAAAAATCTGCTGTGGCAAAGATGTGTTGGGGAGGGGAGATGACAAAAAAATTGCAGGTGTACAGCAGCTGTAGCAGCAACAGCTAGGCAAATGCTGGCAAAACTGGAACTCCAAAACACACAAAAACAACACGAAAACTTAAAAACGAACCGAAATGAAAGTGAAACGTAGAATCAACATCGATAACGAGGACAATGAGCGCCACGACAAGACATTTTTCGAACGCGTTTTAACGTTTTATGTTTTGGGTTTTCTTTTCTTTTGTTTTTTTTTTTAAATGCCACCGAAACAAATTCACACGTATACGCACCGTTTAACCGTTCCGCAGTAAGTTTGAGACAATTTTCGCTTGAAATTATTCGTTAAATGGCAATTGAATACAAATTTAAATTGGTTATTGACATTTTTTATTTATTTATTTTATTTTTTTTTTTTTTTTTGTTTTGTTTTGAAAACAACAAGTATGCTTTTTGAATTCACAAAATTTTATTTAAATATTTTTCAAATATTTGTATTTCTTTAAATAACTGATTTTTCTTTTTGTTTCTACTAAAAAAAAACAATCCACAATATTAATTATTCAAAGACATGCTCACAAAACAACACTTACACACGGAGAACAACACAACTACACTTGTAAACACCAGGGAAAACACAAAGGGACACAATATTTTTTTCATAAATTTTTTATTAATATTTATACATTTCAATATTTTTCTATATCCTCCACAGACACAAACACTTTTGATTTTTTTTTTTAATTTTCCCTTTAAAATATTTTTTACATTTTTGTTTTCACAATTTTGTTTTATTTTTCATTGCTTGCTTTTATTTGCCAAGATTTTTTTCAATATTATTTTTTTTAAGATTTTTCTTTTTTCTCTTTTTTTCTTGTTGTTGTACGCCGGATACAACTAAACACATTGGATACTCGTTTCGTACTGGATGGGCACCTCATCAAATGTAGTTTGCCTTGGCAAATAATCTAGCTGCTGGATAACACACATACACACACACACGCATACAGAACAAACTTTATACTCTCAATTGCAAACATTCATATATACCATTAAGGCAACAAACGCACACACTGGCACACACACAAATAATGGTACTGTTGATTTGTACTCACTCACCGAAAAATACGAAATATCAACCAGCCAGCCAGCGACTTCTATGACCGACCAACCGCCCGAATGTGCAACAGCTGGAGTATATTAAAGCAAGCAGAAATTGCCAACAACAGCAACAACTAAAAGTATCCCCAAAACATACCCAAACACAGACACAAACAAACCTACATACATTTTTTGCTGGAACCTATACGAAAACGTGGCACAAGCAAAACATGCGTAAATCTGACACACATTCTCAATGTTAGCAAAATTGGCTATAACAGAGATGTTATTTTGTTAACATAGGAAAGCTCTTATACACTGTTGTAAACCTTTGCTCCGGAAATTTATTTTTCTCTTTATTTATGTCGCATTTTTATGCGAGTGGTATATAAATGCATAGTAAAGCAATTGGACTCGGGATAATTAAAAAAAATTACATCCTTGAAATCGCATTAATTAACAAATAAATCCACATACTTGAAAAAATATTTTGTCAAAAATCCACGTCCTTGGAAAAATATTTTTTTAAATCCAAATCATTGAAAAAATATTTTTGTAAAAAATCCAAGTCCTAGGAAAATTCTGAAAAAAATTTTGAATCCACGTCATTGAAAAAGTAGTTTTGAAAACCCAAGTCCTTAAAAATATATTTTTTAAAAAACCAAGCCATTGAAAAAATATTTTTTAAAAAACCAATTCATTAAAAAAATATTTGTAAAAAATCCACGTATTTTAAAACTATTTTTTTAATCCACGTCTCTGAAAACAATTTTTCTAAATCCACGTCGTTGAAAAAATAGGTTTAAAAATCCACGTCCTTAATAAATATTTTTTTGTACCAACTAGTAGATTTTCTTTTAAATAATTTTGTTTTAAATCCTCGTCAGAAACATTTTTTTAATCCACGTTAAAAAATATTTTTTTAAAAAAACTACAAGCCGTAAATTTTTGTTAAATTCTCGACGTTGAAAAAATAAAATTTAAAAAATTCACATCCTTTAATTAATTTTTTTTAAAGTCACTTCCTTTAAAAAGATATTTTTTAAACCATCGTTAAAAAAAATTAAATCAACATTCTTCAAAAACTATTTTTTAGTCAACATTCTTAAAAAAATATTTTTTTTTAATCAACATTGTTCAAACAATATTTTTTCAAATCGACGTTCTTAAAAAATATTTAAAAAAATCCACGTCGTTGAAAAATAATTTTTAAAAAATCCACGTCTTTGAGATACTAATTTTTAAAAATTCCACGTCCATGAAAAACTAATTTTTAAAAAACAGATATCCTTGAAAAAGTAATTTTTAAAAAATCCACGCCCTTTAAAATCTAATTTTTAAAAAATCCACATCCGTCATTTTTTTTAAATCCTGGTCCTTGAAAATACTATTTTAATAAATCCACTTTCTTGATTTTTCAAAATAGTCTGGCTTAATCCCTTTTGTTGTTTTAATATTTAAAACAACAAGTTTATTAGTGGAGAAGGTTTGGCATTGTTCGCCATGTGGTCTTCTTATAAAAGACCATGTGGTCTTCTTATAGTAGAACATTTGGTCTTCCTATAGTAGACCATTTGGTCATCCTATAGAAGACCATGTGGTCTTCTTATAGAAGACCATGTAGTCTTCTTATAGAGGACCATGTGGTCTTCTTATAGAAGACCAAGTTGTCTTCTTATAGAAAACGAAGTGTTCTTCTTATAGAAGACCATGTGGTCTTCTTATAGAAGACCATGTGGTCTTCTTATAGAAGACCATGTGGTCTGCTTATAGTAGACGATTTGGTCTTCCTATAGAAGACCATGTGGTCTTCATATAGAAGACCATGTAGTCTTCTTATAGAGGACCAAGTTGTCTTCTTATAGAAGACCAAGTTGTCTTCTTATAGAAGACCAAGTTGTCTTCTTATAGAAGACCAAGTGGTCTTCTTATAGAAGACCAAGTTGCCTTCTTATAGAAGACCAAGTATAATATTGGTATAAAAACCAATCCTTTGAAAAAATATTTTTTAAAATTCCACGTCTTTTAACAATTTTTTTTAATCCACGTCTTTGAAAAAATTTTTTTCTAAATCCACGTAAAGAATCCAAGTAGTAGTCGTTGCAAAAATAGTTTTAAAAATCCACGTCCTTAATAAATATTTTTTTACACCAACTAGTAGATTTTCTTATAAATACTTTTTTAAATCCTCGTCAGAAAATTTTTTTTAAACAACGTTGAAAAAATATTTTTTTAAAAAATCCACGACGTTAGAAAATTAATTTGAAAAAAAATTCACATCCTTCAATTATTTTTTTTAAGTTACGTCCTTTAAAAAATATTTTAAATCATCATTTAAAAAATATGTTTTTTAAACCAACATTCTTAAAAAAATATTTTTTGTAAATCAAAATTGTTTTAACAACTATAACGATCTCTGGTGTAGATTGTTCAGGAAAACACAAGTGAGGATTAATGTTGACTACCGGACGGACAAATTGTCTCATTGTGATCTTATCTGATAGTTACCATAACGTGTTAGAATGGAGATCACCCCTGATGGTTATGTAACGCGTTAGAATGTAGATCACAAACTGAGCGGTTTTATTGAATTTTGTTCTAGCTTAAGTACCAATCGTGAGAAGAAATAGTAGGGCGTAAATAGATTACAGTTGCAGAAAATGGTATATCGAAAGTAATAATTAATGGGTTGTTTTACAAGAGTAGTAGAATAAATTATTTACATAGTTGCATTCTGTCAGTTAACTTTAAAATACAATGAATCAATCACAATGGGGAATTGGAATATTTACAAACTCACAATGACAAAGGTACAAAACTATGAATATTGTTACTATTGAAATGTAGAGGGCATTAAATTGTAATTATTGAAATATGGATTGCTTCAGTCTCCCCCTCTGATGCTGAAAGCGTCCCGATGAAGCATCAGAAATTACGGATTGTTGAACTTCTATTGTAACCTGCATCAGGATTGTTGCTTCTGCTTAGGATGGACTGCATAAGGAACATTCGTTGTTGAAACTGATATTATGCCAATAAGACTAATTGCATAAAGATGGCGTTGAAGACTTTCTCCGGAACCTCCCCCTGTAGTAAAGGTGACTAACTAACTGTAGAGGTGGATGTATTTTGCCTCCTCCTGGAGTAAAACTGCATCGTACACGTACATTGTTGTCATCAACCTTCTTTTTCTCAACATGGTTCGCGGTTCATTTTGCAGGAGTAAAGATGAATAACGGACAGCAGAGGTGGATGTATGTTTAACTCACCCTAGAGTAAAACTCATACATCGTACACGTACATAGTTGATTCATCAAGCTTCTTTTCCAACAGGCATTTTCTTCTTGTGGGTCATCTTTGGATACGAATGCGGGAACTGATCGTTCCAAGAATTACGCTGTGCTATTGAATTTGTTGTTGTTGTCCTCCGCTATTACTCACAGATTATGGTTGGTGTGGTCGTGATACATGGCCACGAGTTGGGCGCCATTATAACAACCTGGTGTCGATTGTACAGAAAAAAACAAGCGACGATTGATGTATAGTGCCGGAGGAGCAAATTGTCTCATTGTGATCTTATCTGATAGTTACCATAACGTGTTAGAATGGAGATCACCCCTTGTGATCTTATCTGATGGTTATGTAACGCGTTAGAATGTAGATCACAAACTGAGCGATTTTATTGAATTTTGTTCTAGCTTAAGTACCAATCGTGAGAAGAAATAGTAGGGCGTAAATAGTTTACAGTTGCAGAAAATGGTATATCGAAAGTAATAATTAATGGGTTGTTTTACAAGAGTAGTAGAATAAATTATTTACATAGTTGCATTCTGTCAGTTAACTTTAAAATACAATGAATCAATCACAATGGGGAATTGGAATATTTACAAACTCACAATGACAAAGGTACAAAACTATGAATATTGTTACTATTGAAATGTAGAGGGCATTAAAGTGTAATTATTGAAATGTGGATTGCTTCACAACACTTTTTTTAATTCGACGTTCTTAAAAAAATCCACGTCGTTGAAAAATAATTTTAAAAAAATCCACGTTTTTGAAAAATAATTTGAAAAAAATCGACGTCTTTGAGAAACTAATTTTTAAAGAATCCACGCCCATGAAAAACTAGTTTTTTTAAAAAATCCACATCCGTAATTTTTTTAATCCTGGTCCTTGAAAAACATTTTTAAAAAATCCACTTTCTTTAAAAACGTTTTTTTAAATCCAAGTCCTTACCGAATTATCCTTAATTGTTTAAAAAATTCAATTCCCTGAAAAAACATTTTTTAAAAAACCAATCCATTAAAAAAAATATTTTAAAAGAATACACGTCTTTTAAAACTACTTTTTTAATCCACGTCTTTGAAAACTATTTTTTTTAATCCACGTCCTTGCAGAAATATTTTGTGAAAAAACCCAAGTAGTTGAAAAAATATTTTTTAAAAAACTAAGTCGTTGAAAAAAAAAATTAAAAATCCACGTCCTTAATAAATCACGGTGCTCTTGAAATAATTTTAAATGGAAGGTGCTTACACCTCGGAAGTTTTTGCGGATTCTGAAACTACAATGTTCTTAGATGAGAAAAATCAAAAAACAAAAAAATCGCCGGAGCGCTTATTAAATAAATCGCGATTTAAGTTGACATTTTTAAGGGTTGTTTAGGTGTTCACGATTTTACTTAGAAACCGCAAATCCTATCAAAATGGGACTAAAGAAAATGTTGTAGCTATGAAAATTCTCTACAAGATCGACCTTTATGGTATATTCGTAGTTTTTACCATATTTGAGATATAGAAGTTCAAATCGGGACAATGCACTGACTGTATCGCCCCCTTATAAAACAATGTCATGGAGGGTGCGCCTTAACTAACTTTTGATGAAAACCGCTTACACAGGGAACATTTTTGTGAATTCTGAAACAGCAGTGTTCATAGATGAGAAAAATCCAAAAACAAGAAAAAATCGCTGTAGGGATTTTTAAATAAATCGCGGTCAAAATTAACATTTTTAGTTGTTTTTAGGTTTTCGCGATTTTGCTTGGAAACCGCAAGTCCAATCGAAATGGAGCTAAAGAAAATGTTGTAGCTGTGAAAATTCTCTAGAGGATTGACGTTATCATTTGTTCCCAGCCTGTACCATTTTTGAGATAAAGAAGCTCAGTTTACATTTTTAAGTTTTTTTGTTAGGGTTTCGCGATTTTGCTTGAATACGGTAAGTCTTATCGATATGGGACCTGAAAAATTTTAAAGCTGGGAAAATTCTCTACAAGACTGGCTTAAGTAACTTTTACTAAGTTGTAACATTTTTTTAGATATATAAGTTTAAGTTGGGAATTTGAAGTTAGGACATTGTTTTATAAGGTGGGCGATACAGAATTGAATTGAATTTGAATTGTCCCAATTTGAACTTCTATATCTCAAAAACGGTAAATCCGACGAGAATACCATAAAGGTCAATCTTGTACAACATTTGTTTCAGCTCCATTTAGATAGGAAATTCGGTTTCTAAGAAAATCGCGAAAACCTAAACAACCCCCAAAAATTTTAACTGAAATCGCGATTTATTTAAAAAGCGCTCCGGCGATTTTTTTTGTTTTTTGATTGTTCTCATCTATAAACATTGTAGTTTCAGAATCCGCAAAAACTTACGAGGTGTAAGCACCTTCCATTTAAAATTGTTTCAAGAGCACCGTGAAATATTTTTTTGTACCAACTAGTATTTTTTAATTTTTTTTAATCCTCATCAGAAACATTTTTTTAATCAACGTTGAAAAAATATTTTTTAAGAATTACAAGCCGTTAATTTTTTTTTTAAATCCACGACGTTGAAAATTTAATTTAAAACAAAATTCACAACCTTCAATTAAATTGTTTTAAAGTTAGGTACTTTAAAAATACAGTTTTAAATCATCGTTATAAAAAAAAAATTATTTAAATCGACATTGTATAAACAACATTTTTTCAAATCGACGTTCTTAAAAACTATTAAAAAAATCCACGTCCTTGAAATATAATTTTTAAAATATCCACGTCCTTAAAAACCAATTTTGGAAAAAACACATGTCCTTGAAAAAGGAATTTTTAAAAAATCCACGTCCTTGAAACATAATTTTTAAAATATCCACGTCCTTAAAAACCAGTTTTGAAAAAAACACATGTCCTTTAAAATCTAATTTTTAAAAAATCCACGTCCGTGATTTTTGTTTTGAATCTAGGTCCTTGAAAAAATATTTTTTAAAAAATCCACTTTCTTGAAAAAATTTTTTAAAAAAAATCCACTTTCTTGAAAAATTACTTAAAAAGAAACACATTCTTGAAAACATATCTTTTGAAAAATCCACGTTCTTTAAAAATCTTTTTCAAAAATCCACGTTCTTTATTTTTTTAAAAAATCCACGTCCTTGAAAGAATATATTTAAAAATCCCCGCACCTGAAAAAATATTTTTTTATAAAAATCTACGTCTTTGAAAATATAATTTTTATAAAAATTAAGGTCCTCTCAAAAATAATCTTTGAAACATCTACGTCCTTGAAAAAAAAATTTTAAAAAATCCAAGTCATTGAAAAAATATTTTTAAAAAAATCCACGTCCTTTAAAATCTAATTTTTAAAAACACTTTTTCAAGGACATGTGTTTTTTCAAAATTAGTTTTTCAAGGACGTGGATATTTTTAAAATTATTTTTTAAGAACGTGGATTTTTTAAATCAAGATCATTGAAAAAAAATATTTTTAAAAAAATCCACATCCGCGATTTTTGTTTTAAATCTAGGTCCTTAAAAAATATTTTTTAAAGAATCCACTTTCTTGAAAAAATGTTTTTTTAAAAACTCCACGTTCGTTAAAAAGATTTGTCAAAAAATCCACTTTCTTAAATTTTTTAGAAGTCCATGCCCTTCAAAAATATTTTTAATCCACTTCTTTGATTGAATACTTTTACAAAAAAATTCACGTCCTTTAAAGAATATATTTAAAAATCCACTCACCTGAAAAAATATTTTTTAATAAATCTAGGTCTTTGAAAAAATAATTTTTAAACAAATTATGGTCCTCTTAAAAATAATCTTTGAAACATATACGTCCTAAAAGAATTAATTTTTAAAAAATCCACTTCCAGGAGGGTTGACGTTTTTTATTTGGGATGACGATTTTTATTTTGTTTTTCAAAATAGTCAGGCTTAATCCCATAGTCGTTGTTTTAATATTTTATTTAAACAAATTTAATTGATTAGTGGGAAAAAATTGACGATGTTTACTAAGGGGTAAGGCAGGGAAGGCTATAGTTTCAGATCTCGCCACAGACCTTCATCAGTTCCCTTGTTTCTTGTTTTTCAACAAGAAACTTTTTATACCAAAGTGTCAATTGCCCGCTCAAATAGATCGTGTGCAAAGAAACCCTCTGATCGCGAATTTCTTTGGCACTACCTAAACTCGAGCAACTTCACTTGCAAACAAAACCAATTATTCCCACTGCTATGCGTTCGTTGATTCTCAGCAAAAAAACTTCCTTAAAATATTATTTTTTTAAAAATCCACGTCCTTGAATTTTTTTTTTTAAATTCACGTCCTTGAAAAAATATTTTTTAAAAATCCAAGTCCTTGAAAAAATAATCCTTGAAAAAAAAATTAAAAAACACAAGTCGTTGAAGGAGATATTGATTTAAATATCCAGGTCCTTGAATAAATATTTTTTAAAAAAATCGCGTCCCTGAAAAAATTTGTTTTAAAAAAATCGCCAGCCTCAAACAATAGGTTTTAAAAGATTTAAATCCTTGGAAAAATTATTTTAAATATACGTCATTAAAAAATTATTTTTAAAATATCCACGCTCTTACAAAAAATGGTCTAATCCAAGTCCTTAAAAAATTCTTTTCAAATCCAAGTCCTTGAAAAAATAATATTTAAAATATCTTTTCCCTAGAATTATTTAAGTCAGCGTCCTTGAAAAAAATATTCTTTAATGTTTGTATTTGTACATCGTTATTATATTTAATAACAAATAAAAAAGTATCAGTCGGCTTTGCCGACAAAGATATACCCTCAGCCTGTGCAAATTGAAACACTAGTTTCAGAAAAAAACGTATGTATTAGGGGGTTTCAAAATTTTGGGCGTATGAACCGACAAAAATGTTGATTAGGATTAAAGTTCAAAAATTTTGCGGAAAAGGTACTTAAATGAATGGACCGACATAGACCATGGGGGTGCCATAGGCGGTTTTTACACCCTTGGGGCTGTTTTCTCAAGAAGTATGGACTTGCCCCTGAAACTACTTTTACCATCGTAATTGAGGCAGGGAATGTAAGTTGCTTCAACAAAAATCAAAGTGATTCAATAGCAGGTCTTAAAGTGAACTTATACAAAATTTTGTGTGGGAGGTACGGGAACATGAACATGATCTATATCTGGTAGATATTATGAGAATGTGTAAAGTATGGACCAAATCGTTCACTCCCATCAAGAGTTATCGTGCGCACAATTTTTCCGAATATTTTTGAACTTTTGTGGGGTAGGTACCTGAAGGAGTGGACCGATATGGCTTATCTACGAACTTAAAGTAAGTTTAGAAACAATATTACGAAGGCCAAATTTTGGCCGGAATCGGCATTTCCGTTCGAGAATTATCTTGCGCTTCCACCCATAAACATGGTGTCATTGGGTTTGTTTTTCAACTTTCAGGCTATTTTTTCAAGAAGTATGGACTTGCCCCTGAGGAAACTTGTACCTTCGTATAGGGGACAGTGAATACAAGATGTTACAACCACCCAAGGAGATTCGAGAGCAGGTCCTAAACTGAACTTTTCCGAAATTTTGTGTGGGAGGTACTCGAAGGAGTTTACCGATTGAGTCCATATTGTAACCTTATCTAAGTCTGGTAGAAATTTCATAATGTGCAAAGTATGGACCAAATCGGTTACTCCCTTCAAGAGTTATCGTTCGCACAAATTTTCCGAACATTTTCGAACTTTTGTGGGGGAGGTACCGGAAGGAGTGGACCGATATAATCCATCTTTAAGCTTGAACTAAGTTTGGACAAAATATTACGAAAGCCAAATTTTTGACCGAATCGGCAGATCCGTTCGAGAGTTATCTTGCGCTCCAACCACAACACACGGTGTCATAGGGTTTTTGTAACATTCAGGCTATTTTCTCAGGAAGTATGGACTTGCCCCTAATGAAACTTACAAAGTCGTATAGAGGACAGCGAATACAACTTGCGTAAACAAAGATCAAAGCGATTCGAGACCAGGTCCTAAACTGAACTTTTCTGAAATTTTGTGTGGGAGGTACCCGAAGGAGTGGGCCGATTGAGTCCATATTGGAACCTCATCTAAGTTTGGTAGAAATTACACGATGTGCAAAGTATGGACCAAATCGGTTATTCCCTACAAGAGTTATCGTGCGCACAAATTTTGCGAAAATTTTTGAACATTTGTGGGGAGGTACCTGAAGGAGTGAACCTATATGGCCCATCTTCGAACTTAAATCGAATCTGGACAAAATATTTCGATACCCAATTTTGAACCGAATCGATTAATCCGTTCGAGAGTTATCATGCGCACCAGCCTGCCAGACAGACAGACGGACGGACATTGCTAGATCTACTCAAAATTGTCTGAAACGGATATCGTACAAACATACTTGGGGTCTAAAACCATTATTTCGATGAGGCACATTTTTGGTCGTATCAAAGTGTAAATCGGCCTTTTTGTAGAAAATTTACTTCTGTTGAAACTGAGGTATGGGGTATTGTATCTCGCGAATTGTTGTAATATACCATAACTTTTGAACGCATTTAGGTAAAATAAACTGTTTTAGCACGATTCACCGATGGATTTCTTAAAATAATAATTTGATCGGAAGCTGTGGTCATATTAATGTAAAAAAAATAGAAAAAAATCGTTGAAGGAAACGAGTTTTTTTAAGTCAATTTTCAATTAGTGGCTTTACAATACAATGTAGAGTATAATGTTCAAAGAAGCAGTTAAAGAATACACTTCAGAGATGAAGTTTCTAATGTATGATTTTTTAATATAACCACCGCATCAATCTCAAACGGATGCTGACATTTTGAAGACTGAAAAATTGGGTTTTTTGAATTTTTGCTCTAATCGGAACGCGCAACTGTACTCGTTTAAAAACTGATTATGAGATTGTAGTACTCGGGCGTGTAGCCTCAATCGCAGTTTAAATCGCAGTTTAAAGTCGAAATTTTTGTGCGTATTTTTTTTAAAAAACCAGTTTTTTGGATTCAAAACTTACAAATGCCTTTCGATTTCAGTGGAAACCCGCGTGAATTTAGTTTTTTTACGTTCTGAATCTAACAAGCCTTTGCGCGTCTAAATCCATCCACTAGATCGGCGGATATGATACCCCTCAAATTTCGAAAATATGCAAAAAATGTTTTTGAAAATATCGCGTATTTAGACGCGTTTTAGATGTGTTATTCCTACTTAGATAAATAGAGCGAAACGCATATTTAAAATGTGCGAAAACAGATATTGAAAAACGTTCGCGAATCCGGAGATATAATAGATTTTTTCTAAAAACTGAGTGCGATGCTACATCCACGGTTCTTGATGGATCGCATTGAAATGACATAGGATGATGTATTTTTTAATGGTCATCATTGAAATCGGATGCGCATAAAATGCAAATGTACTTCGTGGAAATTATGGGCATTTTACTGTTTTTTGCACCCTAACATGCAACTGATGCTACATCGTGGTCGTCAAATGGAATTTCACAAAGTGTATATCAAATAAGAGGGAATGACTCGCTGTGATTTCCACTATTACGCGGTTTCTATGCGTTTCAAATGTTGTAATATTCAATATAACATTATTTTAATGTTATGCCACAATTGGAATTCCTTGTGATTTAATATAATGTTCTAAAAATATTCGCCAATAGGAAAACTATAAGTGAAAAAGTTGTTGCAACGGAATATCTTCATTATTGCGTGAAATTTGGACGAAAATGGCGAAGAACTCAATCATTTTTTTAGAAGAACTCAATCATTTCCTATAAAACCATAAAAAAATAAAATTAGAATAACATAATTTTTATTTTTTTTTTCGTCACATTTTCATTGTATTTTTGCAAATAACACGAATACTATAGCTCCAAACTTCACGACTTAGGTTTCATTTTATTCCTCACAATGTCTGGATGCTGCTATAATTTTTTTATATATTTTTTTTGTAAGTATAAGCGCTATTGTTTCAAAAATATGTTTGTAAATACGTGAAATTATTTAACAAATTTAATTTTTCGGTGCGAATTCAGTTAACGATAATTGGATATAACAGCATACTATATTAAGCCGCGATTTTTTTAGAATTTTTTCTAATTAGCATAATTAAAACGGTCATATCTTTTGCGCGCAACGATCAAAGTTGGTAACGAAAACAGATTTGGAATGACGATTTTTTTCTTAATCTATGTACCAAAAATCATAGATGTAGTATCAAAATTTTTTTTTGATTTTTTTGAAATGGAAAAGACGATTTTAGACATTTTTGCTGATATACCCTCTTTAGCCTAAAGGCTGAGGGTATAAAAATTTGAAAATTATTTTCAACAAGTCAACTTTAATTGGTCCTTAATAGCTTCTACTTTAAACCAATGTTTATGGTTGCTTAAAGATTTTCATTAAATATCCGCCTATGTTAGTGTTGAAGTAATATTGTTTTAAAAATTCCACTTTTACTGGTCCTCGTAATTCCACTTTTACTGATACCCAAACACGGAGTTGCACGATTTCATAAAAAATAAAATTCATCAATATTTTCAACTTCGTATACGTTTTAGTATAGTTGACCACACACACTCTCACAAATTGTTGTTCGGAACAGAAAATGCATATTGAAAAGTTTTTTATTTGCAAAAAATTTTTCAATATCTTTTAAATCGGATTTCAAAAATTTCCAAGCGTTAACAAAGTTAATTTTCCAACTAATCTTGAAACACCCGCACAATCAGCACAGTTAAGTTTGCGTGTTAGAAACAATTTTGTTGAATCATATCCTTCTTAAAAAATGTTTATCTTCCTCCTTTGCTTGTTGTTAGGTTTTGTTTTGCCGACAAGAACACGTTTTAAATCGTGACATGATGCAAAGTTTGTCGATTGCATGCTTCTTTAGGTATTTTCTTTGGAAATTGCTTTAGTCTATAAAATTTCGTGAGCGTGTGTGTGCGATATATGAATGTACATACATATGTATGTGTGTCTGGCAGGTTGTCTAAGTACTTTGGCGTATTTCAGTAAATCATGATATACTTAAGTGTCAATTGAGTGTCATCTTCTTGTCTATAATCTTTGTGCTTATCATTGTTTTGATGTTCTTTTTAAAATATTTGCTTTATCATCATCTCGCCGTCATCATCATTCGTTCTTCCTTCTTCCTATGTTTTGGATTCTAAATTAATCATATGAAAATTGTGTTATTGATACTTATGATGCGAATTTAAATATTTTTAATTTTTTAACAAAAATATATGAGGAAAAGTCAAAATTTTTTAGTTTCCATGAAGCCAAGGTTTGCACTATTATAATACGCGAACTATTGTAGTTTACCAGTAACTATGACTATTGCTGGATTATTTTAGATGTTTTTGTACAAAGCTCAAAAATTTAGCAAAAAAATTTAATTTACGTGGTAGTTACGACCGCGTAAAGGAAAAAACATAGGTAAAAACACGTTGAAGCTAAGCAGGTTTTTTTACATTGCTATTCGATTTCTGATTAAACCATTCAAATGACGGACATCTGTCCAAAGTAAAAGTAGGAGAATACAAAATGAAGATTACACTTCTAATGTATCACTTTCCAAAATTTCCACTGCATCCACCTTTTATGGATGCTGATATTTTGAAGTCGGATTTCAGGTGTTTTTTGTATTTTTTATGTAACTGGGTCGCGTATTCGGATATTTCGAAAAACCAATTATAGAATTAAAGAACTCGCGATTTCGCATAATCTGATATGTATATTGAGTATGTAGCCCACACAGCAGCAGAGTAATCTACTGCCAAAGGCCAAAATTTAGTGTGATATTTTTTCTAAAAAACCTATTTTTTGGGTACAGTATTTACAATATCGTTTTGAGTGTGCTGGCACCCCGCGATATTTTAGTTTTTCGACGATCCGGATCATATGAATCACAGATCATAAAAATCCATCTACTAGAACGGCGGAAATGGCTACTGCAAAAATTGAAAAATTTGCGAAAAATGTTTTTCAAAATATCGCTGTCTAATTCGCGTTTTATGTGGATCGTTTCCATTTCAATGAAGAAAGTGAACCATCACTCGCGTTTGTGCAAAACCAGCGGTTTGAAAAATTTAGTGGCGTGGGAGCTGTATCCGATTTATCCAAAAAATACTGTGTGATGCTACATCCACGGTTCTTGATGGATTTTATTGAAATATGTTTAGATCGATGTATTTTTTCACGGTTGATAGTGAAATCGGATGCGCATAAAAAGTGTATGCACTTTGTGCAAAATATAATCGTTATACAGTTTGTTGCACACTAAACTGCAGACGATGCTACATCTTAGCGGCCAAAGTAAATCCTGGCAAATGTGTACAAATTAAAAGAGAAGAATTCGCTGTATTGGTAAACCGCATGCGCATGAAGTGATTTTGAGGATTTCGCGATTTACACGCGTTTCAAAATGAACATTACCCGATACAATTTTATTTCAAGATTATACCCCATTTAAAGGAACCCAACATTTATTTGAAAGATATCCATATCTTCTGCTAGATGTTAGCGTGTTTTCGAGAAGTGATTAGAATAAAAAATGTGATTTATTGCGTGAAATTTAACTAAAATAGAAGAAAAACTCCGACCTATTTTTCTTACATTTTGTTCAACTAACTCACAAAATAAATTTTAATAAATATTTTCTCTTACAAAAATTTTATAAATTTCCTCAATATATTTTTTGTTTTCGCTATAATATGAAAACCACTAAACGGATTTGTATAGTTTTGGATTCATTTGAATCTTCGCGATGTATAGATTACGTACATATTTTTTATATATTTTTCAGAGGCATAAGCAGGTTGAATTTTATTAAAACAAGTTGCAAATACCAATTGTTTGGAATTCTTTCCTAATTTCCGCGAAGATGCACAACTTTTTCAATAAAGTTATGGGACCTCAGTAAACATATAGTATGTAGGGAGCCCCTAATTAAGAGAGTTTCTCAATATAATGATTAGAGTCTTTTAAAGATTTTTTTTCTTTTCATTAGAATTGAAACCGCCATAGCTTTTGCGCGCAACAACCAAAATTAGTATCACGAACAGATTTAAGAATGGCATTTTTTTCCCAATCTATGTACCAAAAATCTTTCATGTAGCTTAAAAAAAAATTTTAATTTTTTTTTTTATGGAAAACTAAAAAATTCTGTCTTTTCTTCATATACATATTTGGATTAAAGCTCAAACGTCTTGCGGAGGAGGTACCTGAAGGAATAGAACGTCCAATGTGGAAGTGAATCTTATTTTAGAAGTCATTTTTATCAGATATCACGTTCTCCAGTCATATCAGATGGTCACCGTATAACTTATTTTTGGACCACTATGTCTGGAAGCCAACGAAAAAACATAATATCGCTGTAAACAGGACCAAAAGAAGAAGTATCGGTATAAGTGTCCAAAGGATCTTCGAACAGAAGTACACTAAGGGGAGGACGGATATAAACCATTTTCGAAGTCAAACTAAATTTGGACAAAATATTAAGAGATCCAAATCTGTAGTTCCGTTCAATATAATCGTGTGTATCATTTTAGTGAATTTTTTTGCACTTTTTGAGGAGGTAATGGAAGGAGTCGACCGATATGACTCTTTTTGGAATTTAAACTACGTTTTGACAAAATGTTACGGAGTACAAATTTTGGACCGAATCGGCTAATCCGTTCGAGAGTTGTCGTGCGCTCCAGCCACAGCTGTTCACAGCTTTCAGGCCATTTTCTCAGAAACTTGCCCCTAAAAAAAACTTGTAACGTCGTACTGGGGACAGCGAATACAAGTGGTTGAAATAGATTCAAGGGATTCGAGTGTAGGCCTTAAATTGCAATTTTCCCAAATTGTGTGTTGGAGGTACCCGAAGGAGTAAATCTATAGAGTCCATATTGGAACTTCATCTAAAAAATCCACATTCTTGAATATTTTTTTAAAGATCCACGTGCTTGAAAGTTTTTTTTTAAATCTACCACCTTGAATGAATAATTTGTGAAAAATCCACGTCCTCGAAAAAATATTTTTTAAAAAATCCAAGTCGTCGACATTCTTTTTTACAAAAGCAAAGTCCTCGAAAAAATCCATTAAAAATCCACGTTTTCGAAATTTTTTTTTAAAAAAATCCAGGTTCTCGAAAAATAATATTTAAAAAAAAAAATACGCGTCCTCAAAAAAATATTCAAAAAAATCCAAGTCCACAACAAATATTTTCTAAAAAATCCAAGTCCGCGAAAAAATATTTTTTACAAAATCCACGTGATCAAAAAAAAAAATATTTTTTAAAAAAATAGAAAATATCTTTTAAAAAAATATTTTGTTTAAAAAATACAAATCCTTGAAAATATTTTTTAAACCATGAAAATTTTTTTTTAAACATTAACGTCCTAGATTTTTTTAAGATTCACGTCCATGAAAAACTTTTTTCTTAAAACATTTACGCGTTTAAATTTTTTTTAAACATCCACGTCCCTAACAAAAATTTTTCTTAAACATCCAAGTCCTTGAAAAAATATTTTTTTAAAAAATTTACGTTCTCGTACAATTTTTTTAAATCCACGTTCTTAAAACCACTTCCTCAATGAAAAAGTGTATATCAGGAATATTGTCAATTATTTCATATTCCATTTCAGAAAAAAAGGATAATTTTTTTTCGCGCTACATCAACGATTTTAGATATGTAGGTTAAGAAAAAAATTCCGAGTACGAATCTGGTCGCGAGCCAATTTTTGGTTGTTGCGGACAAAAGTTATGGCGCTTTTATTTCGCTTTTTAAGAAAGAAAATATTATAAAAACGCTAATTATTTTTAATGAGCACAATTGTTACAAAAAAGTTCTCTCGAAGTTACTTCAGCGAGTAGATTGCATAATACCTGCAAAATGTTACACAGAATTCGCGGAATGTACAAAAAATTGATAAATTATTGAATATAAGTCTACATTTTTCAAAATTAAGGCCCATTTAGTGGTCATAAAATTACAAATAAAAATTGTTGTGGATCCAAACTTCACGGCAAATCAAATGAGACTACAATCATACAGATTGGTGTTATAGTTTGGATGTTACAGCCAAAATAAGCACATATTTCGGTCAAAAAAATAATTTTTTGTTTAAAAAAATATTTTTCACATGCATTATGTAGTAGAAAATATTGTAAAAATTTATAGGAATACTTCCTTCATTTTGCTTAAATCTCCCAACAAAATAGACGGATTTTGCTTTATTGACATTCAAATTAAAGCTTTCCCATTAGGAAAGCTAATTGGGTTGATGGGGATATATGTCAAAGCTTTTGAAATGGAAATACAGGTCAAATAACCCATTTTAATTTATATGCATTTTAAAATACGTGTAAATCGCGTAATTATCAAAATCAGTTTGTCCGCATGTGATTTTCATGTACAGTAATACCGTATCTTTTAATTTGAATATAGTTTTCGAAATTTAATTTGGTGGCTAAGATGTAGCATCGGCTGCATCTTAGTGCCTAAAAACCTATATAACGTCGCTAACTTGCGCGGAGTGCGTATGCTTTTTGTCCGCATCCGATTTCAGTGTCCACCATAAAAATCTACATCGATATATATCTATTTCAAGGCGGTCAACGAAGAACCGTGGATGTAGCATCACACACTAGCGGTATTCACTCATGTTTGTAAAGTGGCATTGTAGATCTTGTACATCTTGTTAATATTGTAGATCTACTAGTGTTTACAATACCACAACAACAAAATACATGAAAGTTTAATTTACTACAGGGTTGTTAATTTACTCGACCTAAAAGCATTGTAAACATTCCCTTGTACTTTTACAAGGGTTAGAACAGCTGATTGTTGTGCTGTCACTTTGTTGTGAGTTTTATTTTATGTCAGAGTTTTATTTTTTGGTAGAAAAAATGGGAAAAATAAAAAGAATAAAAGAATAATAAAATAATGGAGGCCAAAAAAACAATTTTTTATGAAAAAAGTGTAATAAAACTCAAATTAAAAGATAGACTTACGACGACATTAAGATGCTTTGATTTGTTTATGATATTCACAAAAAAGACATTCACACATCGTTGTAAAAAACCCTGGTACATATAGTACATTAACAAGAGTTGTAAATCTACCACAATGAGTGAATACCGCTATTATTTTTTGGGATAAAATGAATGTAGCTCCCTTATCAGTGAAGTTTTCAAATCTCTGTTTCCGCTAAAACAAAGATGCTGTATTAGTTGTTTCATTGCAGTGGAAACGAACCGCAGAAAACGCGATAAAATACGCGATATTTCCAAAAACAATTTTAGGTGATTTTTCTACTTTGGATTTTCTTGTAACTCGCGTTTTAGTGGATGGATTTTCACGGAGAATGATTTATTAGATCCGGAACGTAAAAAACTAAAATGTGCAATCAAGTACGAGGAAATCGAATGACAATTGTAAAAATTAGGCCCGAATAATATGATTTTTAGAAAAATATTCACACAAAATTTCGTCATTTCGATACATATTTCTGTGAAGCTGTGGAGGCTACATTCACGATATACGTATCAAAAAGCTCAGAATCGCAAGTACTATAATCCTATTAAAGCCTTTTTGAAAAATCTGTTTGCGGAACGCGACTAGAAGAAAATGTCAAAAAACACTGTAAATTTGGCTTCAAAATGTCAGCGTCATTTATTGGTAGACGCTGATGAAATTTTGAAAAGTTATACATTAGTGAGTTTATCCTTATTTAGTTGCCTTCTACTTTTACTTTGACAGGAAAATCGTGAGAAGTGTGGTTTACTCACAAATCGAGAGAAAACAAAAAAAGACACGTTGGCTTCAACCCATTTTTACCCATTTTCTAATATAAATATAGCCACAGCTTCCACGCAAATTAACTTTTGAGGCCAATATTTTTTGCCACGTCCAAAAACATTTCATTTTATCCATAAACATTTAATTTGTATAATATACAATCACAAGTCGTGTGTTCTAAAAGGGTAAACCTTGGCTTCAGCTATGTTAAATTTTCAAAAATATTGGTGATATAATTATCTTTAAAAAAATCAAGTCAATGAAAAAATATTTTTAAAAAATCCGCGTTGATGAAAAAATATCTTTAAAAAAACGTTAATTAAAAAAAAAAATTTAAAAAATCAACGTCAATGGAAATTTTTTTTAAAAAATCCGCGTTGATGAAAAAATATTTTTAAAAAATCCGCGTTGATGAAAAAATATTTTTAAAAAAAATCCACGTCAATGATTTTTTTTTTGAAACCCACGTCAATGGAACAATATTTTTAAAAAAATCCACGTCAATGATTTTTTTAAAAACCGACGTCAATGGAACAATATTTTTAAAAAAATCCACGTCAATGATTTTTTTAAAAACCGACGTCAATGGAACAATATTTTTAAAAACAATCCACGTCAATGATTTTTTTTAAAAAAACCCACATCAATGGAACAATAGTTTTTAAAAAATCCACGTCAATGAAAAAATATTTTTAAAAAATCCACGTCAATGAAAAAATATTTTTAAAAAAATCCACGTCAATGAAAAAATATTTTTAAAAAATCCACGTCAATGAAAATTTTTTTAAAGAAACCCCAAGTCAATGAAATTTTTTTTTAAATATCCACGTCAATGAAAAATAATTTTTAAAAAACCCACGTCAATGAAAAACTATTTTTAAAAAAAACCTCACTGAAAAATTATTTCCTAAAAATCCACGTCCATGAAAAAATATTTCCTAAAAATCCACGTCCATGAAAAAATATTTCCTAAAAATCCACGTCCATGAAAAAATATTTTTAAAAAATCCACGTCATTGAAAAAATTTTTTTAAAAAATCCACGTCATTGAAAAAATATTTTTAAAAATTCACGTCACAGAAGAAATATTTTTAAAAACACAAGTTCACTGAAAAAATGTTTTTAAAAAAAAAAAATATCTTTAAAAAAACGTTAATTTAAAAAAAATTTAAAAAATCAACGTCAATGGAAAATTTTTTTAAAAAATCCGCGTTGATGAAAAAATATTTTTAAAAAAAATCCACTTCAATGATTTTTTTTTTGAAACCCACGTTAATGGAACAATATTTTTAAAAAAATCCACGTCAATGGAAAAACTTTTTAAAAAAATCCACGTCAATGGAAAAATATTTTTTAAAAAAATTTACGTCAATGGAAAAATATTTTTTAAAAAATCCACGTCAATGATTTTTTTTAAAAACCCACGTCAGTGGAACAATATTTTTAAAAAAAAATCCACATCAATGATTTTTTTTTAAAAAACCCACATCAATGGAACAATATTTTTTAAAAAATCCACGTCAATGAAAAAATATTTTTAAAAAATCCACGTCAATGAAAAAATCCACGTCAATGAAAATATATTTTTAAAAAATCCACGTCAATGAAAATATATTTTTAAAAAATCCACGTCAATGAAAATATATTTTTAAAAAATCCACGTCAATGAAAATATATTTTTAAAAAATCCACGTCGATGAAAACATATTTTTAAAAAATTCACTTCAATGAATACGTATTTTTAAAAAATCCATGTCAATAAAAAAATATTTTTTAAAAATTCACGTCATTGAAAAGTATTTTCTAAAAATCCACGTCAATGAACAAATATTTTTAAAAAATCTACGTCAATGAGCAAATATTTTTAAAAAATACACGTCAATAAAAAAATATCTAAAAATCCACGTCAATGAAAAAATATTTTTAAAAAATTCACGTCAATGAAAAAATATTTTTGAAAAAATCCAAGTCATGGAAAAATATTTTTAAAAAATCCACGTCACTGTTTTTTTTAAATCCAGGTCAATGAAAAATATTTTTAAAAAATCCACGTCAATGAAAAAATATTTTTAAAAAATCCACGTCAATGAAAAAATATATTTAAAAATGAAATATGAAAAAATGTTTTTAAAAAATACAGGTCACTGAAAAAATATTTTTAAAAAATCCACGTCAATGAAAAACATTTTTTAAAATACGCACGTCAATGAAAAACATTTTTTAAAAAACCCACGTCAATGAAAAAATATTTTTAAAAAATTCACTTCAATGAAAAAATATTTTTAAAAAATCCACGTCAATGAAAAAATATTTTAAAAAATCCACGTCACTGAAAAAATGTTTTTAAAAAAAATCCACGTCACCGAAAAAATATTTTTGAAAAATCCACGTCAATGAAAAACATTTTTTAAAATACCCACGTCAATGAAAAAATGTTTTTTAAAAAATCCACGCCCATGATAAAATATTTTTAAAAAATCCACGTCAATGAAAAAAATATTTTTAAAAAATCCACGTCACTGAAAAAATGTTTTTAAAAAAATCCACGTCAATGAAAAAATGTTTTTAATAAATCCACGTCTATGAAAAAATATTTTTAATAAATCCACGTCAATGAAAAAATATTTTTAATAAATCCACGTCAATGAAAAAATATTTTTAATAAATCCACGTCAATGAAAAAATATTTTTAAAAAATCCACGTCAATGAAAAAATATTTTTAAAAAATCCACGTCAATGAAAAAATATTTTTAAAAAATCCATGTCAACGAAAAACTGTGTTTAAAAAATCCACGTCAATGAACAGATAGTTTTAAAAAAATCCACGTCAATGAACAGATAGTTTTAAAAAAATCCACGTCAATGAAAGAGTATTTCTAAAAAAAATCCACGTCAATGAAAGAGTATTTCTAAAAAAATCTACGTCAATAAAAAAATATTTTTAAAAAATCCACGTCAATAGAAAAATATTTTTTAAAAACCCACGTCAATAAAAAAATATTTTAAAAAAACCCACGTCAATGAAAAAATATTTTTAAAAAATTCACTTCAATGAAAAAATATTTTTAAAAAATCCACGTCAATGAAAAAATATTTTAAAAAATCCACGTCACTGAAAAAATGTTTTTAAAAAAATCCACGTCACTGAAAAAATATTTTTGAAAAATCCACGTCAATGAAAAACATTTTTTAAAATACCCACGTCAATGAAAAAATGTTTTTTAAAAAATCCACGCCCATGAAAAAATATTTTTAAAAAATCCACGTCAATGAAAAAAATATTTTTAAAAAATCCACGTCAATGAAAAAAATATTTTTAAAAAATCCACGTCACTGAAAAAATGTTTTTAAAAAAATCCACGTCAATGAAAAAATATTTTTAATAAATCCACGTCAATGAAAAAATATTTTTAATAAATCCACGTCAATGAAAAAATATTTTTAATAAATCCACGTCAATGAAAAAATATTTTTAAAAAATCCACGTCAATGAAAAAATATTTTTAAAAAATCCACGTCAATGAAAAAATATTTTTAAAAAATCCAAGTCAACGAAAAACTGTGTTTAAAAAATCCACGTCAATGAACAGATAGTTTTAAAAAAATCCACGTCAATGAAAGAGTATTTCTAAAAAAATTCACGTCAATGAAAGAGTATTTCTAAAAAAATCTACGTCAATAAAAAAATATTTTTAAAAAATCCACGTTAATAAAAAAATATTTTTAAAAAACCCACGTCAATAAAAAAATATTTTAAAAAAACCCACGTCAATGAAAAAATATTTTTAAAAAATCCGCATCAATGAAAAAATATTTTTAAAAAATCCACGTCGATGAAAAAACATTTAAAAAAAAACGTTAATTATTTTTTTTTTTTAATCCACGTCATTGAAAGAATATTTTTAAAAATCACGGTCAATGAAAAATTATTTTTCAAAATCATTATTATTATTTAAAAAAAAAAAAATTAAAAAATCCACGTCAATGTAAAAATATTTTTAAAAATTCCACATTAATGAAAAAATATTTTTAAAACATCCACGTCAATGAAAAAATATTTTTAAAACATCCACGTCAATGAAAAAATATTTTTAAAAAATCCACGTCAATGACAAAATATATCTGAATGAAAACATAATTTTAAAAAAGTCCACGTCAATGAAAAAATATTTTTAAAAAATCCACGTCAATGAAAAAATATTTTTAAAAGATACACATCAATGAAAAAAAAGGTTTTTAAAAAATCCAAGTCAATGAAAAGATATTTTTATAAAAAATTCACATCAATGAAAAAAATGAAATGAAAAAATATTTTCTAAAAACTCCACGTCAATGAAAAAATATTTTTAAACAATCCACGTCAAACAAAATATTTTAAAGAGAACTCACGTCAATGAAAATATATTTATAAAAAATCCACATCAATGAACAAATATTTTTAAAAAATCCACGTCAATATAAAAATATTTTTAAAAAATCTACGTCAATTAAATTTTTTTTGAAGAAAACCCACGTCAATGTAAAAATATTTTTAAAAACCCACCTCAACGAAAAAATTGTTTAAAGAAAACCCACGTCAATGAAAAAATATTTTTAAAAACTTAACGTCAGTGAAAAAATATTTTAAAAAACTCCACGTCAATGAAAAAATTTTTTAAAGAAAACCCACGTCAATGGAAAAATATTTTTAAAAACTCCAAGTCAATGATTTTTAAAAATCCACTCCAATAAAAAAATATTTTAAAAATATCCCCGTCAATGAAAAAATATTTTTTAAAAATCCACGTCAATGAAGAAATATTTTTAGAAAATCCACGTCAATGAAAAATTATTGTTAAAAAATCCACGTCAATGAAAAAATATTTTTAAAAAATCCACGTCAATGAAAAATATTTTTAAAAATCCACGTCAATGAAAAAATATTTTTAAAGAATCCACGTCTCCGAAAAATATTTTTAATGAATCCACGTCACTGAAAAATATTTTTAAAAACTCCACGTCAATGAAAACATATCTTTAAAAACTCCACGTCAATGAAAAAATACTTTTAAAAACTCCACGTCAATGAAAGATATTTTTAAAAAATCCACGTCAATGAAAAAATATTTTAAAAAACTCCACGCCAGAGAAAATATTTCTTAAAGAAAACCCACGTCAATGAAAATTTTTTTAAAGAAAGCCCACGTCAATGAAAAAATATTTTAAAAAACTCCACGTCAATGAAAAAATTTTTTAAAGAAAACCCACGTCAATGAAAAAATATTTTTAAAAACTCCAAGTCAATGAAAAAATATTGTTAAAAAATCCAGGTCACTGAAAAAGTATTTTTTAAAAATCCTCGTCAATGAAAAAATATTTTTAAAAATCCACGTCAATGAAAAAATATTTTTTAAAAATCCACGTCAATGAAAAAATATTTTTAAAATATCCACGTCAATGAAAAAATGTTTTTAAAAAATCCACGTCAATGAAAAAATATTTTTAAAAAATCCACGTCACTGAAAAAAAACTTTTAAAAAATTCACGTCGATGAAAAATTTTTTTTAAAAAATCGACGTCAATGAAAAAATATTTTTAAAAGTTTTTAAAAATATTTTTAAAAACTCCACGTCAATGAAAAAATATTTTTAAAAACTCCACGTCAACGAAAAAATATTTTTAAAAACTCCAAGTCAATGAAAAAATATTTTTAAAAACTCCAAGTCAATGAAAAAATATTTTTAAAAAATCCACGTCAATGAAAAAATATTTTTAAAAAATCCACGTCAATGAAAAAATATTGTTAAAAAATCCAGGTCACTGAAAAAGTATTTTTTAAAAATCCTCGTCAATGAAAAAATATTTTTAAAAATCCACGTCAATGAAAAAATGTTTTTAAAAAATCCACGTCAATGAAAAAATAATTTTAAAAAATCCACGTCACTGAAAAATAACTTTTAAAAAATTCACGTCGATGAAAAAAAATTTTTAAAAAATCGACGTCAATGAAAAAATATTTTTAAAAGTTTTTAAAAATATTTTTAAAAACTACACGTCAATGAAAAAATATTTTTAAAAACTCCACGTCAACGAAAAAATATTTTTAAAAACTCCACTTCAATGAAAAAATATTTTTAAAAACTCCAAGTCAATGAAAAAATATTTTTAAAAAATTCACGTCAATGAAAAAATATTTTTAAAAAATCCACGTCAATGAAAAAATATTGTTAAAAAATCCAGGTCACTGAAAAAGTATTTTTTAAAAATCCTCGTCAATGAAAAAATATTTTTAAAAATCCACTGCAATGAAAAAATATTTTTAAAAGTTTTTAAAAATATTTTTAAAAACTCCACGTCAATGAAAAAATATTTTTAAAAACTCCACGTCAACGAAAAAATATTTTTAAAAACTCCACTTCGATGAAAAAATATTTTTAAAAACTCCAAGTCAATGAAAAAATATTTTTAAAAAATCCACGTCAATGAAAAATTTTTTAAACAGAACCCACGTCAATGAAATTTTTTTTGAAGAGAACCCACGTCAATGAAAAAATATTTTTAAAAACTCCACGTCAATGAAAAAATATTTTTAAAAATCCACGTCAATGGAAACGTATTTTTAAAAAATGCACGTCAATGACAATTTTTTTAAAGAGAACCCACGTCAATGAAAATATATTTTTAAAAACTCCACGTCTATGAAAAAATGTTTTTGAAAAATCCACTTCAATGAAAAAATATTTTTAAAAAAAACCAAGTCAATAAAAAATATTTTGAAAAACTCCACGTCAATGAAAAAATGTTTTTAAAAAATCCACGTCAATGAAAAAATATTTTTTAAAACTCCACGTCAATGAAAAAATATTTTTAAAAACTCCACGTCAATGAAAACAAATTTTAAAGAAACCCCACGTCAATGAAAAAAAAATAAATTTAAAAGATACACGTCAATGAAAAAATATTTTTAAAAAATCCACGTCAATGAAAAAATATTTTTAAGAAATCCACGTCAATGAAAAAATATTTTTAAGAAATCCACGTCAATGAAAAAATATTTTTAAAAGATATACGTCAATGAAAAAATACATCTAAAAATCCACGTGATGCAAACATATTTTAAAAATAAAATCCACGTCAATGAAAAAATATTTTTAAAGAATCCACATCAATGAAAAAATATTTTTAAAAAAATCGCGTCAATGAAAAAATAATTTTAATAAACCACGTCAATGAAAAAGTACTTTAAAAAAATTCACGTCAATGAAAAAGTACTTTTAAAAAATTCACGTCAATGAAAAAGTATTTTAGAAAAAATCCACGTCAATGATAAAACATTTGTAAAAGATACACGTCAATGAAAATATATTTTTAAAAAATCCAAGTCAATGAAAAAATATTTTTAAAAATTTCACGTCAATGAAAAAATATTTTTTAAAAAATCCACGTCAATGAAAATTTCTACGTCATTGGACAATTATTTTTTCATTTTTTTAAAATTTAGGTCCTTAAAAAAATATTCTTTTGTTAAATATTTTAAAAATATTTTTAAAAAAATCCGCGTTTTTGAACAACTTTTTTATAAAAATCCGCGTCCTTGAATATTCAATGAAAATATATTTTTTAAAAAATCCTCGTCAATGAAAATATATTTTTTAAAAAATCCACGTCAATGAAAATATATTTTTTAAAAAATCCACGTCAATGAAAATATATTTTTTAAAAAATCCACGTCAATGAAAATATATTTTTTAAAAAATCCACGTCAATGAAAATATATTTTTTAAAAAATCCACGTCAATGAAAATATATTTTTTAAAAAATCCACGTCAATGAAAATATATTTTTTAAAAAATCCACGTCAATGAAAATATATTTTTTAAAAAATCCACGTCAATGAAAATATATTTTTTAAAAAATCCACGTCAACGAAAATATATTTTTTAAAAAATCCACGTCAATGAAAATATATTTTTTAAAAAATCCACGTCAACGAAAATATATTTTTTAAAAAATCCACGTCAATGAAAATATTTTTTTTAAAAAATCCACGTCAATGAAAATATATTTTTTAAAAAATCCACGTCAATAAAAATATATTTTTTAAAAAATCCACGTCAATGAAAATATATTTTTTAAAAAATCCACGTCAATGAAAATATATTTTTTTTAGAAAATCCACGTCAATGAAAATATATTTTTTTTAGAAAATCCACGTCAATGAAAATATATTTTTTAAAAAATCCACGTCAATGAAAATATATTTTTTAAAAAATCCACGTCAATGAAAATATATTTTTTAAAAAATCCACGTCAATGAAAATATATATTTTAAAAAATCCACGTCAATGAAAATATATTTTTTAAAAAATCCACGTCAATGAAAATATATTTTTTAAAAAATGCAGGTCAATGAAAAAAAAAATTTTAAAAATCCAAGCCCATGAAAAACTTGTTTTAAAAATCCACGTCAATGAAAAAATAGTTTTAAAAAATCCACGTCAATGAAAACATATTTTTAAAAAATCCACGTCAATGAAAAAATATTTTTAAAAAATCAATGAAAAATATTTTTAAAAAATCCACGTTAATGATAAAATATTTTTAAAATATCCACGTCAATGAAAAAATAATTTTAATAAATCCACGTCAATGAAAAATATTTTTAAAAAATCCACGTCAATGAAAAAAATATTTTAAAAAACTCCTAGTCAATAACAATTTTTTTTAAATCCCCGTCAATAAACCAAACAATATTCCAAATGCAATAAATCAATGGCCAGTCTAAAGACTTCTACTTCTTTTCTCATAAAATGTAAAAAAGTTGGTATTATTCCCCACTTCATCAGCAATAGCACATCGAATATTTACAATATTTTCAAAATCAACAAAGAAATCCCGCCAAACATAAAGAGCATCCTAGACAAACACGTCTATCACTTCCACAACAAAATTCTCAATCTGTTAATACAACAAAAACACAACACAACTCACAAAACCAGAGTAAGACAAGAAAAATTGAAAGCACAAATTACCAAATTGTTACAAGAAGAAGAAATTTATCTATTTATGGAGAGTGAAAGAAAACTGCAAGAGAGTTATACTAACACTTATAAATCTACACAAATAAAAAAGCTCAAGTCGTTACAACAACATAACACGGAGATTAAAATGGACAACCGTAATGGATGGTTTGTAAATAAAACAAACACAGAGTTTCCAAATGACATCGAGTGGTTGTTAGCACTAGGTCCCAAATATGCAACTGCAACAACAACAAAAACATTTCCATTATTTGACGTTATAGCAGAAGGAGAGGATTGCATAAAAACCATCGACGACAAAGAACAACAAGAGATCGCGAGAACTCAATTAGTGTCAATTATAGACGAACACATGAAGAATAAAACGACAACAACTCTTCACGCTAGAGATAAACAAATACTCAGCACAGTGGGCCGGTGCAGATCATTTTTAAAAGAAAATGATGATATTATTATTGTAAACGCTGACAAAGGGGGGAAGACTGTGGCTATGTATAAAAAAGAATACCAAACGAAAATGGCAACAATAGTAGGAGATATGTGTACATACAGACGCTTAAAAAGAGATCCAACAAATATTCTACAAAACCAGAACAATCTGCTAGTGGAAAAATTATTCAAATTGGGCACTATAAATGAGGCGGAGAAATACAAATTAACCAACAAAACTTCCACTGCTCCTAGACTTTATGGTTTACCCAAAATTCACAAGGATGGTAACCCTCTTAGACCAATCTGTTCCACTATAAACTCCCCTGCTAATGGTCTTTGTAAATATGTGGTCGACATATTGAAAAATCTGACAGTGGATTCGATCTATAACGTAAAGGACGCGAAAGATTTCAAGACGAAAATTGAGAACATCAAAACTAACCCTGACGAAGTGCTCATTTCATTTGACGTGGTATCGCTATTTCCCAGCATACCTGTAAATCTAGCTCTAAACACGATAGAGGATAAGTGGGACACAATAAAAACACACACGACGATTCCGAAGGAGCTATTTATGGACATTTTGACGCTGTGTATTAAGGATACAAGATATTTTATATATGACGACAAATTTTACAAACAAAATAAAGGCATGCCAATGGGTTCCCCTGCCTCCCCAGTCATCGCAGATATTGTCATGGAACAACTACTGGACTCATCATTGATGAAAATGCACACAAAACCGAAGATATTGACTAAGTATGTGGATGACATCTTTACGATCATGAAAAGAGATGATATCATGGAAAATTTGGACATTTTGAACTCATTCAACTCACACATACAATTTACGATGGAGATAGAAAAAGACAACAAATTACCTTACCTGGATACAATTGTGATTAGAAATGAAACACAACTCAGACTTGACTGGTACCAGAAACCTACGGCCTCGGGGCGTTTAATCAATTTTACATCTAAACACCCAAGAAGAACTATTATAAACACAGCATCTAATTTTATAAAAAAAGAGTATTAGACATTAGTGATACAGACTTTCATAAAGAAAACCTTAAAAGAATTAGAGATATTTTACAGAAAAACGACTTTCCCTCCTTAACTATAGAGAACCTTATAAGGCGCACAATAAACCAAAACACAACTATAACACGAGATACTTCCGAGAAAATTTACAAACCGATGACATATATACGGGGTTTTTCAGAAAGATTAAAAACTTCCAATATATATGACCACACAAAATACGAGCTAGCGTTCAAAACTACCAACACTTTGAATAATGTGTTTAGCAAACTGAAAAACAGATTAAAAGACGAGGACAAATCTAACTTAGTATATCGTATAAATTGTAAGGGAGACAAGTCCGACATATGCCAAAAGGTATATGTCGGCACTACTAAAACTAAATTAAATACAAGGATATCCGCGCATAAATCTGACCAAAAAGCCCACAACAGACCTCTGGAGCAGAAGACGGCATTGGCAGCCCACTGTACTTTGACGGGCCATACCCCTGACTTCAACAATATTCAAATTCTTACTCAAGAGAATAATTACCAAAGAAGGTTCACTCTTGAGATGTTACATATAATTAACACTCCATGCAATATAAGACTTAATTACAAAACTGACACGGACAACTGCGCTCACATATACAAACACATAGTTAACAAATACAAACCGAACAAATTTTAGTTGAAGTAAGCTCGCTGACGATTAGACAATGACAACTTTCTTTAAGTAAGTTTCTAAGTTTGTATTCTTATTTGTAAAAAACTGCTGATTTGTATTTATTGGTCTGTTCCAGTACTGCAAGAATCTACTAATTTTTACTATTTTTTTCGATAACATAAAGGAAAAAATGTTATCGTAGTAAAAAGTAGTAGCTTCTTACAGGTTCTGGAACAGAGCAAATGTTGTAGTTCCCTGATGATGATTGGAGATTCCAATCGAAATATTGGAAATAAAACAAATTATTAAAAATCATAACATCGATTTTTATTTGTGAAAAGCCTATAGCCAAACAATACGTCAAGCATCAACATTCAAAAGGCAAACGATAAACAAACCAAACAAAAATATTTTTAAAAACTCCACGTTAATGAACAAATATTTTTAAGAAATCCACGTAATTGAAAAAATATTTATAAAAAATCCAAGTCAATGAAAAAATGTATTTAAAAAATCCACGTCAATGAAAGAAGATTTTTTTTAAAAAATCTACGTCCTTAAATATGAAATTAAAACAAAGATTGGTCCATTTTACAGTGTTTTATTTCACTTGCATTTCAACTCTGGTAACTCATTTTCCACACAGTTGCAGTTGACCAATCGAACTGAAACTTTGCACACTTTTCAGATCTGGATGACAATACATGAATATGGGCTCAATTTTGCCTACAGCCCCCATATAGCGGTACCACCCGATTTCAGGTATTTTGACGATTTTATCTTCATTTTTGCCCGAATTAGCTGTCATTTGGCATTTGGGATTGCCAATGATACAGACATTTCCCCACCAAAAATTGTGAACATAGGTCCAGGTTTTGGTATAGCCCCCTTATAGCGGTACCACCCGATTTCATGTATTATGAGGATTTTATCTTCATTTTTTAGTTTTAAGTGCATATCTACATAAAACACTAAAACTTAAATTTTTTTAAATTATATTTTATTCTTTCAATTTTATATCACTATAGTTTTTCTTACAACTCTATTAAATATTTTCCTACCGATTTTTCTCATCACAAATTTTCAGGGACATGCATTCCATTTGTATTTTTAAATATTTAGACATACACATGTTCATCTTTAGCAATTGTCAAAAACTAAATTAACTCAATATTATCTATCAGGACATTCATTCAGTTGCTCAAAATAAATAAAAAAGAAACAAACACACACACACACAAATTCATTTGTTCAAAATTGAATGGAGAATTCTTAATTGTAAAATCAATATTCGATTTCAATGAAAAATTATACTATACTTATCCAACATTTCAATTCATTTCTCACTCTCACATTCGAACTGCAATGCACTGCAGTTCAAAACCACATACCAATGAAATGAAAACTTATTTCGTTTTGGTATGCCATATGTCCGTCCGTCCATGCATGCTATACATCCTCCATTCATGTATGTGTGTGAATTAATGTCTTTGTTCCGAAACATAGATAGACAGATGGACGTGTTTTCATTACAGAATTTATTTGAATTCCACACCACGCCATACCATATCCATGTCCTCCCTTCCTTCCTTGGCACGTCGTCGTTAGTGTTGCAATGCACCCTAATTCATTGAGCATTGCAGTGGCTGAACTTCGATTAGCTTTATTGAGCGGAAATGCAATTTAACGTTACATGTGGCTTTTCAGCGTTACTCTTCTTCTGCTTCCTCTTCTTGTCGATAAATCTCAAGGCAGACTGCAATATTTCAATTTGTGACTTAATGTTGATATCATGTGGTTGTTGGTTGGTTGGCTATGCAATGAAAATTGCCGTCCTTGCCATTGTCCTTGTTATCACCTTTTGGTGTTGGATTTTCTGATTTTTTTATGGGCATATTAGTTGGTTTTGTAAATGGCTTGGATCAATGTTAATACATTCTTACACAAAAGTACTTTACCTTAGAAGACAAATATGACCAAAATAAGACGGATATCTCAATGGCCTTTTAATTTATTGGGTATACAAACTGTATTTAAAATAGAATAAAAAAGTAAAACCACCATCAGTTAGATAGCTAAATGACTTAAGATTACGACTGTACAAAAAAAACATCTGGAAGTAGTACATCTCGAAATAAGTAGCATTGTAATTATTCCTCTGACAGATCTAATCACAAAAATTTACGCATATAAAATTGTATTACAAAAACACCACTTAAGGGGGTTTTTGGAACATTCGAAACCTTACTCTGTGTAACACTGAAAATGTAACTACTTCTAGTAGGCAATTTGTATACCCTCCACCATAGTATGAGGGGTATACATATTTGCTCTGTTCCAGAACCTGCAAGAAGCTACTATTTTTTACTACGATAACATTTTTTCCTTTATGTTATCGTAAAAAATAGTAAAAATTAGTAGATTCTTGCAGTACTGGAACAGACCAATTATATATGTATATTCTGAATCAGGATTAAATTCTGAGTCGATATAGCCATGTCCGTCCGTTATAATCACGCTAGCGTTCAAGCTTCCTAGGGGTCACAACACTTCTCCAACAAAAATTGTAAACATAGATCCATGTTTAGGTATAGCCCCATGCAACGGTACCTTCCGATTTTCGGTATTTTGGGTATTTTTAACCGAACTAGTTGTAATTTGACATTTAAGGTTCCTAAGGGACTCAGCATATCTCCACCAAAAATTATCAATGTAGGTCTGTGTTTAGGTATAGCCCTCATCTAACGGTACCTCCCGAGTTTTGTTTTTTTTAGGATTTTAGCTACATTATTTGACCGAACAACTGTTCTCCACTAAAAATTGCCAACATAGGTCCCCCCATATAACGGTACCTCCCGATTTTCGTTATTTTGAGGATTTTAGCAACATTATTTCACCGAATTTAACATTTGGGGTTTCCAGTGGTCACAAAACAACTCCAATAAAAATTGTCATCATAGGTCCAGGTTTAGATATATGCCCCATATAACGGTTCCTCCCAATTTTCGGTACTTTGTGGATTTTAGGTACGATTTTTAACCGAAATTGCTATAGTTTGACATCTAAGGTTCCTAGGGGCCACAGCACTTATGCACCTAAAATTGTCAACATAGATCCATGTTTTGGTATTGCCCTCATATAACGGTACTTTCCGATTTTTGATATTTTAGGGAATTTAGCAAAATTTTTGATGAGAGTCCTTAACAATTATGTAGGATATGGGCGTCAATTTCTTTCACCCTAAATGCGCACGACAATTTGCAAAGGAGTTCTAAAACAGGCATTTCAAGTAGTGAGAAGCATTTTCGGATATCCCGAGTGGCAATTTCATCACGATTTTATAAACTTTTGTACACTTCGAGTCAACTAACTTAAAATTTTGAAAAGAAATGCGGATATCCTGGAGGGGCCGACATATTCTACAGTGGTAAATATTCTCAAAAAAGTATGGAAATAGCTTATGCGTAATATATACGACTAAAGGAGACAGTACGCTTCCAAAAATCAACTTGCTGAAAGAATAAAGCAAACTTTGTTAGGCATTACACCAGATTATTTAAAGAATCCTTGCCAAAGCAATATATACGGGTGTATCCTTGATCAGGAGGGATATACTTTTACTGAATATTGCTGAAAGTACTTCGCTTTCAATAAAGAGTGAATATGCATCGATATTTTAATTCAATCTTTCTGTATTCCAAAATTTTAAAGGGGGGTTCTATTCCAATGAGCCAAATTTTTTTACTTCAATTTTTGACATTATTTTGGTTTCCATGTATAATTCTTATAAAAACTTCATATCTTGTATAATTCGGAAAAAATGGAGGTTGAAAACAATTTTGCAGGGGTGTTCTATTCAAGGGAGCGGCAGTGTATGTAACTGCACGCAGAAAAATTTATGTTAGAAATATGTTTGGATCCAAACAAATATATGTTTGGGACCGGTTGCAAACAAATATATGTTTGGATCCAAACATAATATGTTTGGGTCCAAACAAATATATGTTTGCAACATTTTGTAACATATCTCAATTTGATATGTTTGGGTAAAACATATTTTTTATGTTAGAACATTTTTTTCATGGGTGGAGAGAGGATGTTTGTCAACGAGAGTAATAACAGTGCTCTCGCTGATGTAGAATGTTGCTTTAGAATAAACAGTTGATTGTATTGTATAATAGAAGACGTAGAATCGAAGAAGGGGGCTTTGGTGGCATGTATGCGTCAAACTCGTGTGTTTCTTGTTTTGTTTTTGTTAACCAACGAAGAAGAAAAAAAGAAATGATATGAATTATATTTTTTTTCTTTCTTCAGTGTTTTAGTTGCCTTTGTAGAGTCAAGACGGTAAAGTGAGTGAATAAATCAGTGTTTTGTCTTTTCTTAAAGAAATTATGCTTTTTAGAAATTAAATGTCCAATACATTTTATAATTGAATCGGAAAGTTGAATGGAATTATTTTATTGGACAAAGAAGACATCGCATTTAATATTGGTAATTACATACATACTTATGTATATTTGAAATATGGCATATCCATATTTATTTATTACATTACATAATCATTTGATTCTAGATGCCGATTCCCCGCTGATGATTTCAACTATGAGGACAATTTGTTTTATTTCACAACTAAAGAGAAGCGTTCAACTACGTTTCTATATATTTTTCCTTTTGAAAAGTGTGACTATTTACAAATTATTTCAATCAGTTTTTCTTTTATTAAAGTGTGTGTATTTCTTTGGAATTTTGTATGTACCTATGTGTTTATTGTTCTTTTGCCTTTTAATAAAAAACCACAATATTTGTGTGTATACTATAGAGATAGACAGTGAGCTCTTACTGAGAGCAAGTGAGCACACATTTTAAAGTGTTTTACATTGAATTTTACGCTCCCTTGCTCTCAGTAAGCGCCCACTGGTGCATGTGTTTGTTTTTTTTTGTGCCTTTTGGGTTTGTATTTTTTTGCACCCAAACATATATATCTTTGCACCCAAACATAAATATCTTTGCACCCAAACATATATATGTTTGCACCCAAACATATATTTGTTTCCACCCAAACATATATTTGTTTGCAGACCCAAACATATATTATGTTTGGGACTGTTGCAAACATATATATGTTTACTGCAAAATATGTTTGGGACATATGTTAGAGAGGCCGATTTTTTTTTTGCGTGTGTAATTTCACATTTGAGGTTCACAGTGGTCACAAAAAAATTTCAACAAAAATTATCAACATAGGTCCATGGTGTCCATGGTATAGCCCACATATAACAATATCACAAAACATCTCCACCAAAAAGTGTCGACATAGGGCCATTTCTTGCTATAGCCGACTCCAAATTGTTTGAAATGAATTTCGTCGAAATATACATAGGCACATTTTTGGTCGTCTCAAAGTGTAAATCGGCCATTTTGGTAGAAAATTTACTTATGTTGAAACTGAGGTATGGGGTATTGTAACTCGCGAATTGATGTAATATACCATAACTTTTGAACGCATTTATGTAAAATAAACTGCTTTAGCACGATTTAGCGATTTATTAAAAAATACATCGAGTGATTTTTTCTTGTTTTTGAATTTCTCTCATCTAAAAACATTGCTGTTTCAGAATCCGCAAAAACTTCCCTGGTGTAAGAGGTTTTCATATAAAGTTAGTTATGGTGCACTATGCATACACGCAGAAAAATGTATGTTAGAAATATGTTTGGATCCAAACAAATATATGTTTGGGACCGGTTGCAAACAAATATATGTTTGGATCCAAACATAATATGTTTGGGTCTAAACAAATATATGTTTGCAATATTTTGTAACATATCTCAATTTGATATGTTTGGGTAAAACATACTTTTTATGTTAGAACATTTTTTTCATGGGTGGAGAGAGGATGTTTGTCAACGAGAGTAATAACAGTGCTCTCGCGGCTGTGGAATGCTGCTTTATAATAAAGAGTTGTGTGTATTGTATAATAGAAGACGTAGAAGCGAAGAAGGGGGCTTTGGTGGCATGTATGCGTCAAACTCGTGTGTTTCTTGTTTTGTTGTTGTTAACCAACGAAGAAGAAAAAAAGAAATGGTATGAATTATATTTTTTTCTTTCTTCAGTGTTTTAGTTGCCTTTGTAGAGTCAAGACGGTAAAGTGAGTGAATACACCCAAACATATAAAATGTTTGCACCCAAACATAAAATTGTTTCCACCCAAACATATCTTTGTTTGCACCCAAACATATATATCTTTGCACCCAAACATAAATATCTTTGCATCCAAACATATATATGTTTGCACCCAAACATATATTTGTTTCCACCCAAACATATATATGTTTGCAGACCCAAACATATATTATGTTTGGGACTGTTGCAAACATATATATGTTTGCTGCAAAATATGTTTGGGACATATGTTAGAGAGGCCGATTTTTTTTTTGCGTGTAACATTGTAAAATAAAGAGGCGATACAGTCAATCCATTGTCCCAATTTGAACGTCTATATCTAAATAACGATAAAAATACGAAGATATTATAAAAGTCAATCTTGTAAAAAAATGTCTTAGTCCGATTTCAATAGGACTTGCAAAATTGTAAAAATCTAAAAAATTTCAACTTGAATCGCGATTTATTTGTTTTTTGATTTTTCTCGTCTATGAACATTGTTGTTTTAGAATCCGCAAAAACTTCCCAGGTGTAAGCACCTTCTATTTATTTTTTTTTTTTTCAAGAGCACCGTGTTGAACATAAAAAGGGATGTTTCATGTATAATTTTCATATTTAAGTAACTAAATCTAAAAATATTAATTTGGACACACAAAAAAAAAATGTCCCAAACATATTTTGCAGCAAACATATATTTGTTTGCAAGCAGTCCCAAACATAACAACGTCTTTCATAAAGCAAAAAAATACTGGTTTGGCGAGTTTTTGTTTTTATTGACTAACAACCACCACACACTACCAAAGAAAGCAGAGACAAATTTTGCTGCTTTTTATTTTATTAATTCTTTTATTTTGTAATATTGTAACTTACCGTTTCTTCTAAAGATTTTCACTGTAGTTGTTATCGTCTTGTAAGCATAACAGAACAATATGAATCATATGTACATACATGTTGACTCTATCAGCGCTAGGTTTGGATATTAGATGTTGCCTTTATATTAAAGGAATTAAAAATTTGTTGTTGCGAAGTATTTTCGACACCAAACGCACTGTAGTTGTTTGGTCTGTCGGTTTGTCAGTTAACTAACAACAATTGTTGCGACAGCGGTAGTTGTTGTGTGTGTGGTTTGTTGATAAAGTCTCGTCTCAATGGTATCTTGAGACGATGGTGGGGGTTGTGTTGTGGTTTGTTGATACATTGTCAATGTGATGGTAAGACGATGAGACCGATGAACATGTAAGCTTTGTTCCTTTACTTTTTTAATGGTAAAAGTGGTAAAAGAGAAAACTGTCAAAATTGCTCTCTCATGAACATGTTTACCAGAAAAGTAAAGGAACGGAAAAATGGTAGATCTGGTGGTCAAAAAGAAACATAAAAAAATCAATTTTCGTATTTTATTTCACAGTTTTTAATTTAGTTTTGTCAGCGTTCGACTTTTTCTTCTGTTTTTCGTACAATTTTTCTCTTCATTGTGAAAAAATCGTCAAAGAAAAGTCTAAAAATCAGTTCTACCATTTTTTACCAGCAGAAATTTGTCCGGTAGCCTGTGGTAGAAGAGAAAGGCATATGTGCTGTCTCCCCTCTCTCACTCTCTTAAAAACTGATGCCAGTTTTAACACTTTTTGGGGTTAAGGAACGCTTTGCAGGTTAAAAATGGTAACAAATGGTAACCTTAGGTTAATAAAGCAACACAGCTGTAGGGAATAACAGGCGCAGCTGCGAGAGCCCTGTTGTTACTCTCTTTGACAAAAATCCTCTCCACCCATAAAAAATATGTTCTAACATAAAAAAATATGTTGGAACCCAAACATATTAACATATATTGAGATATGTTACAAAATGTTGGAAACATATGTTTGTGTGGACACAAACAAATTATGTTTGGGTCCAAACATATATTTGTTTGCAATCAATCCCAAACAAATATTTGTTTGGATCCAAACATATTTCTAACATATATTTTTCTGCGTGTATGAATGTAGGTTATATTAAGTTTGTTTTTCCGTTTGTAACGCACTGAAATAATCATTTGCGACCCTGTAAAGTATATATATTCTTCATCAGGGTAACATTCTGGGTCGATCTGTGCATGTCCGTCCGTTCGTCCGTCTGTGGTAATCACTCTAGCATCCATAAAAATGGAAATTTTGGGAAAATGCGTCTTTCGTTTGCAGGCAGGCCAAGTTCGATGATGGGCTGTATCGGTCCACCTTTGGTATAGCCCGCCCGATTTCATGTATTTTGACGTTTTTAGTCACATTATCAAACCGAATTAGCTATAATTTGACTTTCAGGGTGTACTCATCAGCTAGTTAGCACCTTCTGACAGGAAGAACGAGTAGAAGACGATTCGAACCTGAGTATCCTGTGTCCCGTCCACAAGAAAGGAGATAAGACTGTATACTCTAACTATAGGGGCATAAGTCTACTCCCTATTGCCTACAAGATCGTGTCAGGGATATTGTGCGAACGACTAAAGACTATGGTCAACGAGATAATTGGACCATACCAATGCGGCTTTAGACCTGCCAAGTTCACCATTGACCAGATTTTTAGCCTGCGGCAAATCCTGGAGAACACCCAAGAGATGCAGATCGACACCTACCACCTTTTTGTCGATTATTAAGCAGCCTTCGAGAGCCCCCTGCGTTCAAAGGTATTCCAAGCCATGTCTGAATTTGGTATCCCCGCAAAGCTCATCCGGCTTTGTAAAATTACTCTAACTGACACAAGATCTTCAGTTAAAATAGGAAAGAAAGAGGTTTCAGACAAGGAGGCAGCCTTTCGTGTGATCTCTTCAACATCCTGCTGGAGAAGGTTATACGAGAGGCAAACGTCAAAAGAAGTGGCACAATATACACCAATAGCCACATGTTACTGACTTATGCTCTACTTATCGTCGGTGTCATGCTTAAGTGTTCCATACGCCATTTTTGACATTTTGAGTTATAGGTACCTTTCAAGGGTTTCAACCCTGCTCTTTCTGTATTTCCAGTCGGGTTTCCTCTATCTATTATAGTTTTCGAGATATAGAAATGTCAATATGTTCCATATCCACTTTGGACGCAAAAAAATCTGCCTTTTTGTTCCATATCCATAAAGTATAGAACAAAAGTATAGAACAAAAGAACTTTGAACTTTTTTGTTCCATATCCATACCGTTTGACGTATGGAACAAAAAAATACAAAAACGAATTGTTTCTCACAAAAAATGATGGCGTTTGGAGTTAGGAACAATATGGCGTAGGGAACAAATTGTTTTAAAGGACTAGGTTTAAAAACTGAAGAAGAAAAGTTTTTAAATCAAAATATTTTAAAATGGTGTATTGTTATATGAAACTAAAATTTATTTTTTCCTAAATTTAACGCCTTCCGCTTAATAAAAGACATGTAAGATAATTAAAATGTCAGAAAATGATTTAAAATATAATTCTATTGCCACTACCAATAGCTTAAAGAACGATTATTGATTTTTTCGAACGGATTAAACGATGAAATAAGACCATAAAAATAAGCTAATAAAAATTATATTTTTCGAAAGTGGAGGAGTCCACTCCTTTAATAAATGAAAAGGAAACATATAACAATTGTCCCCAAAGCATTTATTTTCTACGGCAACTGTTTTATTAAAGCCCCCGCATTTTCATGTCTACAGTAGCACTTCACATAACGGAGGTGGAACACAATTGATCAAAAGTTTGTTTACTAAAATGTGACATAATGTGTTCCATGTGACACAAATTGCCAAAAACATAAAAAAAGATCCTATGGAACAAATCAACAACCTTTTGCATTTATAAAAAGTGGCAATAACTTCGAGACTATAACAGATATCTGACTAAAATAAACTCCTAATATATTCTTTGAGTTTATATAAGTAGAACTGAGGTCTTAAAGTAATGGATTTTTGCACCACATCTAGCCTGTATGGACTCAAACATTAACTTGAGTTTTTCTCGAATCAGGCAAATTGCGTATGGAACACTTAAGCATGACATGATATAGACATCATGGGACGATCAGTAAAGGAAGTAACTGATACCTTTATGAAGGTCGAAGGAGCATCTGCTAAAGTGGGTCTGGCGGTAAACGGTGAGAAGACCAAGTTGATGGTGTCGACGCGGAATGCGTCCAATGACCTCGGACCGACTGTGGAAGTTGGTTCCTATAATTTTGAGGTAGAAAAAGACTTCGTCTACCTCGGCGCCTCTGTAAACACAACAAACGACATCAGTTGTTAAATAAAAATAAGAATTGTATTGGTCAACAGATGCTACTTTGGTTTAAGTAAGCAGTTTAAAAACAAAGCCACATCTCGTCAAACAAAAATAACGCTCTACAAAACACTGATACTACCCGTGCTGATGTATGGTTCCGAAGCCTGGGTACATGCGCAAGCAGATAAGGCAGTGCTTGGCGTGTCTGAGAGAACAATTCTTTGAAAGGCCTACGGACCAATCTGCGTTGACGGTGAATATCGCCGTCGTATGAACTACGAGCTGTATCTGCTATACAACGACATCAATATTGTTAAACGTATCGAGATGCTGCGATTGCGTTGGCTAGGCCATATAATAAGAATGGGCGAAGGAACGCAGAATTGGCAGGCCAAGGAATAGATGGCGCAAGCAAGTGGATGAAGAGATGATGAAGTTCGGCCTATGGAACAAATGTTCTGTAATGGGCCAGCTAAGTAAGTAAGTGGACATTCAGGGTTCTTAGTGATCAACAAACTTATATATTCCAAATATGATGGGCATAGGTCTATGTTTTGGTATAGCCCCCTTATAACGGTACCTCCCGATTTTCGGTATATTGAGGATTTTAGCTACAGTTTTTAACCGAAAAAGCTGTAGTTTGACAAATGAGGTTTGCAAAGGTCATGATCAATGTTTTAGTATAGCCCCCATATGACGGTACCTCCCGATTTTCGTATTTTGAAGATTTTAGCTATAATTTTACACCGAACTAGCTGCAATTTGACATTTTAGGTTATCAGTGGTCACGAATCTTCTCTACAAAAAATCGTCAATATTAGTCCATGTTTTGGTATAGCCCCCATATACGGTACCTCCAGATTTTTGGTATTTTGAGGATTTCAGCTACAATTCTTAACCGAACTAGGCGTAATTTGAAATTTGAGGTTCTCTCAGGACACGAAATTTATCCATGAAAAATCGTCGACATAGGTTCTTGTTTTGGTATAGTCCCCATATATCGGAATCTCCCGATTTTTGGAATTTGGAGGTTTTTAGCTAAAATTTTTAAGCGAACTAGCTGTAATTTGACATTTGAGGTTCTCAGTGGCCAAGAAACTTCTTCACAATATAGGTCCGTGTTTTGGTATATCTCCGATATAACGGTACCTCCCAATTTTCGGTATTTTGAGGGTCTTGACTTTTGAGCTCCCCTGCAGTTATAAAAATTTTCCACCAACAATTGTAAAGGTAGGTCCACACTTTGGTACCTTTAACCTGGCTGAACACATTTTTATACCGTCCACCATAGTATGGAGGGTATATTAAGTTTGTTTTTCCGTTTGTAACGCATTGAAATACTCATTTGCGACCCATTAAAGTATATATATTCTTGATCAGGGTAAAATTCTGAGTCGATCTGTGCATGTCCATCCGTCCGTCCGTCTGTGATAATCACTCTAGCATCCACAAAAATGAAGATAGGACGCTGAAATTTTGGGAAAATGCGTCTTTTGTTTGCAGGCAGGTCAAGTTCGATGATGGGCTATATCGGTCCACGTTTTGGTATAGCCCCCATATAACGGTACCCCCCGATTTACGGTATTTTGACGTTTGTAGCTACATTTTCAGACCGGTTTATCTATAATTTGACATTAAGGGTTCTTAAGTGTCAATAAACTTATGTAACAACATTTGTGGACATAGGCCCACGTTTTGGTATAGCCGACATATAACGGTACCCCCCGATTTAAGATATTTTGACGTTTTTAGCTACATTGTCAGACCGATTTAGCTATAATTTGACATTAAGGGTTCTTAAGTATCAATAAACTTATATAACAAAACTTGTGGACATAGGTCCATGTTTTGGTATAGCACCCATATAACGTTACCGCCCGATTTCAGGTATTTTGACGTTTTTGGCTATATTTTGAGACCGATTTAGCTATAATTTGACATTTAGGCTTCTTAAGTGCCAATAAACTTATATAACAAAACTTGTGGTCATAGATCCACGTTTTGGTATAGTCCCCAAGTAACGGTACCGCCCGATTTACGGTATTTTGACGTTTTTAGCTAAATTTTCAGACCGATTTAGCTATAATTTGACATTTAGGTTTCTTAAGTATCAATAAACTTATATAACAAAACTAGTGGACATAGGTCCATGTTTTGGAATAGCCCCCATATAACGTTACCGCCCGATTTCAGGTATTTTGACGTTTTAAGTCACATTTCTAGACCGAATTAGCTATAATTTGATATTTAGGGTTCTTAGTGACCAAAAAACTTATTTTCGAACAAATTATGAACTCAGGTCCATGTTTTGGTATAGCCCCATATAACGGTACCTCCCGATTTTCGGTATTTTGAACATTTTACCTACAAGTTTTAACCGAATTAGCTGTAATTTGAACATTTGACATTTGAAGTTCTTAGTGGTCACCACACCTCTCCACCAAAAATTTTCAAGAAAGGTCCATGTATGGATAAAGCCCCCATATAACGGTACCTCCCGATTTTCAGTAATTTGATGATTTTAGCTACATTATTTAACCGAACTAGCAGTAATTTGACATTTGAAGTTCTTAGTGGTCACAACACCTCTCCATCAAAAATTGTCAACATAGGTCCATGTTTGGATATAGCTCCCATATAACGGTACCTCCCGATTTTCAGTAATTTGGCCGATACGAACGTAGGTCCATGATTTGGTATAGCCCCAAAACAAACCTCCCGATTTTCCGTACCTTAGCTTTATTTGTTGGACGAACTTTCTGTAATTTGAAATTTAAGAGCCAACAAAAATTCTGCAACACATATAGGGGTACCTCCGAACTAGCTGTTAATGACATTTGAAGTTCCCACGTTATGTACCGATTTTCGGAATTTTTAGCTACAATTTTTAACCGAGTTAGGAGTTATTTGACATTAAAGGCTCCCATCAAAAACTGTTAACATAGGTCCATGTTTTATTATAACCCCTATATAATGGTACCTCCCAATTTCTAGCCCACCAAAAATTGTCAACATACATAGTTAGATATATTCGGGCCTCCCGATTGAAGCATTTTATGTACATTATCTGATATTTTAACGTACCTACGTAAAGTTGGGGACAGGAATGAAAACTAATTATTCCATTTTAGTTCAGAATATTTTATGGTGGAGGGTATGACAAGTTCGGCCCGGCCGAACTTAACGCTTTTTTACTTGTTTAGATTAGATTAGATCATTTAGGTATTTGGGGTATGCGTGGTCGAAAATTTCTCCACCTAAAATTGTGAAAGACAACTAATTATTCCGTTTTAATTAAGACTATTTTATGGGGGAGGGTATAAAACGTTCGCGACTTTTTACTTGTTGAAATTAAAATAATTTATTGATACTTTTTATGTTTTGTTTACAAATACTAGTGACACTAGTATTACTTACAACAGCAAATTTCTATGTGTTTGTTATTACTGGTAAACAATTGTACCATGCTCTAGCCGTTCAAAAGTTACCGACTTCTGACCAATAAATAATAATTTTGAATAATTGCGTGCCGTTCGGTCACACCGATCATCATTCTTCAACACGTGACAAGTCTCCCTTTGTCGCTTCACCTTTGGAACTAGCGATAGCCGTGCTCTACAACATGTGACAAGTCTCCCTTTGTCCCTTCTGCTTGTGTTGATAGCCGTAGAACTCATACAGCAGCTGAGACATTGCTCTAGTTGAACACACAAGTTGTTCAACTTCAGGCTGAATAGCTGAATGCCTTCTTCTTAGCCAATTTACATTTGAATTAAAAACAAAACACAACACCCAAAATGCGCATTTAGTGTCGTTGGGTCAGACAATCTTTCGGCGATTGTTTTAAACATCTGTTGATCATTCAAAACCGGTCGATTTCGTAGGGTCACCGTTAACACTGGTCGTTTGTTTGTTTATACAAAATATATCGCATCTTAAATGAGTTGTCTACTTTAAAAACAATAAAAATGCTGTCTTCATATTTACACATGTGAAATGCTGTGACGTCATTAATTTCAAAAACTTGATTCGTTAGGCAAGTTCGAAGATGATCTCGTTTTTTTGTTTTTTGCACAGCCACATCAAAGGGAATGAGTTGCAAATTTAATTTATATATTTTATTCGAATTGTTAAAAATTTGTTGGTAGTCTTTTCAAGTGGTTTTGTTGGTCTACCAATTTTTGTATTCTCAAAATACAAGCTCAGTCAAAATAAAAACGCGTCCGAGTTAGAATGTCGGTTTTGGTGGAAATGAAATTCGGGCTTCTAATTTGGAATATTTTATTCTTGATAGCTGCAAATCAAGCGGATCGTGTTTCGTTAATAGCATGTGCAAAATTTCCAAACTGTGTGGAGCATGTCAATGAAGAAACCCTGAAGGTTATAGAGGAACACAAATACAACAGCACCGATCCTTGTGAAGATTTTTGGGATTATGCCTGCGGTTCGTGGACAGAGGGGCCCTATTATGACCATGTGGATACAATTGGTGCAATGACAAATTATTATGCCGATCAGTTGATAGAGGCAGTGGAAGTGTTGCAAACCGCAGAGGGAAAATTTCCTGAGATTTCTGTGATGATAACAAAAATCGGCCAATATTATGAGTCATGTCGATCCAGTGGAAAATATTTTCTAAAAATGTCCAATTATTTAAAGGAAATTGAGGTGGAGAAATTTCTTGGTGAACAGTTGCAATGGAAAGATATGTTGTATGGAAAGAAGGCAAATTGGCATGATTTTAGTTGGCTGCGAACCATGGCATATTTGAGGAACTTTGGCATGAATGGTTTGTTTTTTAAAGAATCTGCAAACTTTGCGGTAAATGATTCCTCCCAATTAGTGGTGGAACTGCAAATTCCCCAACCAGAAAAGCGATTTCGTAATAAATATCAAGTTTTTGAAATTTTTGAGGAATTTGAATTCAACAAAGCGTTTCCAGCAGACAAGCTGTGGCAATTGGCCTTGGAGGTATATGGTCTGCAGAGAGACCTTTTGGAGTTATATGAAATGTATGAAGGAAGTTCCAAGCAAATGCAAAGTGTAACCTTGGAAGAATTTCAAAGAAATGAGGGCTCTTTAAATTGGCAATTGTATTTTGACTCTTTGGCAGGCAGACATCTTGACCCCCGGACTGTGCAGCTGGAAGTTCCTAAAAATTTGGATTATTTCCAACAATTACAGTCGCTTTTGAAACAGCAGCAACCACACAATCTGGCTTGGTATATCCTCTTGAATTTCCTCAAACACCTGAATAACATAAAACCTTTAATTAATTCCCGCAATTGCCTGCTGCACACGAATGTTATGTTCCCCTTGGGTATCAACTATATTTATAATCGTTTCCTCTATAAAAATAGGCAAAAGGATGAGAAAATTCTTGGCGCAATATTAAAACAACTAAAACAACAATTTTCCTTATATCTCGAAGAAAATAAATTCCACCTAAACCCAGAGGAGTTAAGTTATTTGCACAACAAACTAAATGCCGTTCAACTAAAAATTGGTAATTTACCTCAAACCATGCCCAATCTCAATGAATACCACGTAACACTACACCTCTCCAAGCATAATTTCTTTGCCAATCATTTACAGTTGCTTAAGTTTCGTTTCTATCAACAACATAAAGCCATTTTTGATGCCGACACCACCCTCCACAGTGATCTCCAGCAACAATATTATGTCAATGATGACATAACAACGCTACGTAATGCTCCCTATTTTATTCATCCCCGTAACATGCTGCTAATACCCATGGTTTTCCTGCAGCTACCATTCTATCATCATCGTCAATATCCTCTACTGCAGCATTCAATTGTTGGCTGGATTATGGCCCATGAGCTGTCACATGCCTTTGATCCCCTTGGTCTACCCTACGATCACAATGGTAACCATAGCCCAATGGGCCAAAGAATTTCACAAAATCCTTCCTTCATCCAGAGTCTAGAATGTTTAACAGAAAATTCCCCCACCCTATCGCTCAACGAACGCATGGCAGATGTCAATGGTCTGCAACTAATTTGGGATATTTATTCACAAGAAATTCTCAAGGTGGATAAAGTTTCTTCGCGAAATTCGTTGCAGCAATTATTTTTTGTTAATTTTGCCCAATTCTTTTGTGGTTCTCTCCCGCCCACCCATACTCATGATCTGGATAATATTCGAGTTAAGGAAACAATAAAACATATCGCAGATTTCCGAGACATTTTTCAATGTGAAACAAAGAGTACGAATGCCGGGCAAAGAATTTGTGAAATTTGGAAAAGTTAATAATTTGTTTAATTAGTTTTTAAGTAAATATATAAGTTATAAATTATTTTAAGTAATTGTTTCATTTATGGCGGGTGGATTTGTGAAAACAAGTAAAAAAGAATCAGTCAGCTGTGCTGACGGAGATATACCCTCAGCCTATGTGAATTTAAACTTTCATATACGGACAGTTCGAAAGTTTTTACACCTTTCAGGCTGTTTTCTCAAGAAGTATGGATTTGCTCCTGCAAAAACTTTTACCGTTGTGATTACGGCAGCGAATGCAAGTTGCTTCAACAAGGAGAAGGTCTTTAAGTGAACTTATCCGAAATTTTGTATGGGATTTACCCGAAGAGGAGGACAAATATAGTTCATATTCGAAGCTGATCTATATCTGGTAGATATATTACGATGTGTAAAGTATGTGCCAAATCGGTCACTCCCATCAAGAGTTATCATGCGCACAATTTCCAAACATATTTGAACTTTTGTGGGGGAGGTACCTGAAGGTTGGACCGATATGGCTTATCTTCGAACTTAAACTTTGTTTGGACAAAATATTACGAAGGCCAAAGGTTAAACCCAATCGGCAGATCCGTTCGATGGTTATCGTGCGCTCCAACCACTACACACGGTGTCATAGGGGTTTTTGCATCTTTCAGGCTATTTTCTCAGGAAGTATGGACTTGCCCCTGAAGAAGCTTTTACCGTCGTATAGGGGGTAGTAAATACAAGTTCCTACAACAAAAATCAAAGTGATTCGAGAGCAGCTCCTAAACTGAACTTACCCGAAAATTTGTGTGGGAGGTACCCGAAGGAGTGGACCGATTGTGTCCATATTGAAACCACATCTAAGCCTGGTAGAAGTTTCACCATGTGCAAGTTATGGACCAAATCGGTTACTCCCTTCAGGAGTTATCGTGCGCACAAATTTTCCGAACATTTTCGAACTTTTGTGGGGGAGGTACCGGAAGGAGTGGACCGATATAACCCATCTTCGAACATAAACTAAGTTTGGACAAAATATTGCGAAAACCACATTTTGGACTAAATCGGAGAGTTATCGTGCGCACCAGCCAGCCAGCGAGACAGACGGACGGACATTGCTAAATCGACTCCAAATTGTCTGAAACACATTTCGTCCAAACATACTTGGGGTGTAAAACCATTATTTCGATGAGGCACATTTTGCCCGTATGAAAGTGTATATGGGCAATATTATTGAAAATTTAACATCGTTGAAGCCAAGGTTCACCCCCTTTTTAACTCGCGAATAGTGGTTGTGTATTGTACAATTTGCAAAAAATATTGGCCTTCAAAGTTGATTTGCGTGGAAGCTGTGGCTATATTTATGTTAAAAAATGGGTTGAAGCCAACGTGACTTTTTTTGTTTTCTCTCGATTTGTGATTAAACAATTTTTTCCCGGTTTTCCTGTCAAAGTGAAAGTAGAAGCCAACTAAATAAGGATCATCCCACTAATGTATAACTTTTCAAAATTTGATCTGCGTCTACCATTAAATGATGCTGACATTTTGAAGCCAGATTTTAAGTGTTTTTTGAAATTTTCTTATAATTTCGTTCCGCAAACAGGTTTTTCAAAAAACCATATATAGGAATGAACTCACGATTCTGATTTATTTGATATATGTGTCGTGAATGTAGCCTACACAGCTTCAGAGAAATCTGTATTCAAATACGAACATTTTGTGCGAACAAATTTCTAAAAATCATATATTTCGGGTCTAATTTGTACAATTGGCATTCGATTTACTCGTGCATGATTGCAAATTTTGGATTTTTACGTTGTGGATCTAATAAATCATTACTTTTTAAAATCCATCTACTGCAACGCGAGATAGGAGAAATTCCAAGGTAGGAAAATCGCCTAATATTGTTTTTGAAAATATCGCGCATTTTATCGCGTATTCTGTCGGCCGCTTGCACTGCTATGAAAAAAACTAGTGCAGCATCTTCCTTTTTGCGGAAACAGAGATTTAAAAACTTCACTGATAAGGGAACTACATTCATTTTATCCCAAAAATAGTGTGTGATGCTACATCCACGGTTGTTGACTGATTGCCTTGAAATAGGTATATATCGATGCAGATTTTCATGGTGACACTAAAACCGGATGCGGAACGAAATTGTATGAACTTTGCGCAAATTAGCGATGTTTTATAGGTTTTTTAATGCTAAGATGCAGCCGATGCTACATCTTAGCGTCCAAATTATATTTCGAAAAATATATACAAATTAAAAGATGTGGTCTTGCTGTACATGAAAATCACATGCGGACAAAACGATTTTGATACTTGCGCGATTTACACATATTTTAATAATGCATATAAGTTAAAACGGTTTATTTGAACTCTTTTTCCGTTTAAGAAGTCTAATGATTTATTTCAACAACCCGATAACTTTCCTCAATGGGAAACCTTCTATGTGAATGTAGATAAAGCAAAATCCGCCCATTTTCTTGGGAGTTTCAAGAAAAATAAAAGAAGTACTTCTATAGAAATTTTCCAATATTTTCAACTCTAGAATGCATGTGAAAACTATTATTCCAAACCAAAATTTGTTTTTTGTAACACAAATATGTGTTTATTTTGGCTATAATATCCTAACTAATATCCTGATGATTATAAGTTTGGTCTCATTTGATTCCCCGTGGAGTCTTTATTTAAAACTGTTATTTTTTTTTGTAATTTTTGAAGGGTAAATGGACCTGTATTTTCAAAAAATTCGGATTACATTTAAGATTTTGTAAATTTTTTGTAAATTCCGCGAATGCTGAGTAACATTTTACAAATATTATGCAATCTACTTAATGACGTCACTTCGTGATAACTTTTTAGTGACAATTGCGCTCAACAAAATAATTAGCGTTTTTAAAATACATAATTTTTTCTTAAAAGCAGAAACAAAACCGCGATAACATTTGTCCGCAACAACCAAAAGTTAGCAACAATTATCAAAATACCTAACAGCGGGAGTTACAGTTATATGGGGGCTAAACCAAATCGTGGACCTATATTGACGATTTTTTTGACAAAAAGTTTTGTAACCACAGAAAACATTAAATGTCAAATTACAGCTAGTTAGGTTAAAAATTGTACCTTAAATTCTAAAAATACGAAAAACCGGGAGTTATATGTACGGGAACCAACCATACTCTATTATAGAGTACAGTACTCTTTTTAGTTGCCGTACTCTTGGAAGTTTTCGCTGGAGCGCTTTTTTAATAAATCGCGATTCAATTTGACACTTTTAGGAGTTTTTTATGTTTTCACGATTTCGCTTGGAAACCGCAAGTTCTACCGAAATGGCACTAAAGCAAATATTGTAGCTATGAAAATTCTCTACAAGATTGACCTTTATGATATTTTCGTAGTTTTTATCATATTCTCCTTACAAAACAATGTCATGACTGCAATTTGCCAACTTAAACTTATATATCTCAAAAATGGTGCTTCTAGTCCCATTTCGATGGAACTTGCGGTTTCCAAGCAAAGTCGTGAAAACCCAACAAAATAACCTACAAATGTAAAAGATGCACTGCATTTTAACAAACCCTTCGGCACTGCATTTTAACTATACCTTTCGAATAGCATTTTAAGTAAACCTTTAGGGTAGAATAGGATGCAGTCCAATTTGCATCCAAAGCACGTGTTTTATGCAGTGATTTGGACTGAATTTAAAGGCACTCTTCGGAGTGTGTTTTTATGCAGTTCAAAGATGCAATAAAAATTCAAGCCATAGTTTGCAATGCAAAATGGATAAAAATAATTTATTGTTTGTGTAAAACAAGAATAATAAGAACTTTATTATACATTAACACAGATTATGAAATGTCTTCATTAAATTCAATCGCAACTGAGTTTGTTTCGCCCGCTCTCCGTTTAATTTAAGCTCGAATGTTTTTGCTTCATCTGCTAAAGGGGTTCTTGTATTGGCTTCCCATCACCAGTTGAGATTTCGACAAGTATTCCAACAACACTTCATTAGGAAATTTTCTTCTCGTGAGTTACCGTAAAAATTTTCCCAACTTTTGGTTGTATTTTGTTTATTTTGTATAAAAATTTTAGAAATTGATGCATACTTTTTATATCTTTGAAAAAATTCTGTAGTTGTAGGTATCTACAAATTGGCTTGTTTGCTAGTCATCACTAAGCAACTGCTTGTAAAATGTATCGAACGGAGTGCCTTTTTCACGACTCCATTAAACTGTATCCGGATGCAATTTAAATGTGAGAAATGGATGTCAATCGTTGGATCGCATCCAAATGATGTTAAAATGTAAGGAATTGGAGTGCTTTTTTCACGTCTCCGATTGAACTACATCCAGATACTGTTAAAATGTGAGGAAAGGATGTCATTCATTGGATCACATCCGAAAGCGGTTAAAATGTAAGGAACGGAGTGCCTCTTTCGCGACTCCGTTTGAACTGCATTAAAACATGCCGTGAAAGAACTAGTATACATTGCACTACTTCCAAATTATTTTGCTGCATTCATGTATGACATTGTTTTATAAGGAAGCGATACAGTCAATGCATTGTCCCAATTTGAACTTCTATATCTCAATAACGGTAAAACCTACGAAAATACCATAAAGGTCAATCTTGTAGAGAGTTTTCATAGCTATAATATTTTTCCCCCATTTCGGTAAAACTTGTAGTTTCCAAGCAAAATCGTTAAAACCTAAAACACTCCTAAAAATGTCAACTTAAATCATGGTTTATTTAAAAAGCGTTCCGTTTTTTTTTTTTTTTGATTTTCTCCTCTGTGCACTTTGTAGTTTCAATATCCGCAAAAACTTCCGAGGTGTAAGCAGCTTCAATTTAAAGTTATTTCAAGAGCACTGTGCAGGGTAACGATATCACTATGCAACACTGAAAATGCAAACAACTTCTAGTATGGATTTTTTGAAAGTACATATTTATACTGCAAAAAACCTAGTAGGGTTTTGTCCTGTCAGATCCAGTGCGAATTTTATGGCCTCATCTAAACCCGGCTAAATCTACACTTTTTTGCATTTATTAGGCCTTTATCCCTGAAACGAATAGGAACTTGGCCTTGCTGTCTTTAGCAATATTGTAGCCCTAAACTAGTAGAACTTATCTTTTGAAAAAACACATAAGAAAAACTCCATCTAGGGCATCAAAATCTAAAAAATATAGACAATTTTACATAATTGCATAAATTTTGGTCAGTATCGGCTAAACTATTGGGAGTTGAACCAAGTAACCTTGTGCAAAGATTTTCCAAATAAAGTTCTCAACAATTCTTTAGAATAATCTGAAACTCTAAAATGCTTACTTCATGTTGTTTCAGCGGTATTTTGCATCATATCCTTTACAACACGTATTTCAAACACAGTTCACACCAACAGTTTATTCTCGCATTTCGGATTTCACTACATTATTGACATTTTTATTAAATGGTCGTTGAAAACTGTACTGAAAATAACGGCATAGATGCATTTTACAGCAATGACATGTTCTGAAGAGTTGTGTATTACATTCCAGGAGATATTTTTCCAAAAGAAAATATTCAGAAAAAATTAACGGTTTTGGAGATACGGTGCGAAATGTATAAAAATTGTGGCATTTTTGCATATATTTTGAAATTTGAGGCAATAAATGTATTTTTTCGAGTTCATTATTTCTCCAAATATTTTATTCTTGTCCTTATCTACAAAATTGCTTATGAGATCAGAAGAAGATTCGCATTGGTTTCAGAGATATAGCCACGAATTTCTTTAAAAACTCAATATTTAACCATGTTTAGATGCGGCCATAAGATCCGAGCTGGATCTGACACAACAAAACCCAACTAGGGTTTCTTGTCGTTTGGGTCTGTACTTTCAAAAAATCCTCAGTTCGAATTGTTTGCACAAGATCACCTTAGAAATGTTGCACAGTGTATTCGAATGAATATTACAATGCAAGACCCATATATAAGACCGTACAAATTTCACGAATTTTCAGTCAGGTAACTATTCCCATGTATAATAATACAGAATAATTAATACAAAAAACCTGCGCTTCTACGCAAAAACAACGCATCGGGTTCTTGCCTTTGAACACTGATATCTCAGACAATTTTTGGCCGATCGACTATAAATTTTTGCAGCATATTATATTCTAGGTATACTTTAAAAGAGCTAATACAAATTGTCATTATTAGTGGCTATAACCCCTTAAAATGAGCTGGATTTTTTGTTAAAGTTTTACAAATTTTCGGTCCTCTTTTTGGTCTGTAATATTTCATCAATGTGAATTTGTACTCTATTTTCATCAAAAAAAAAAAAAAAGAAAAAAATGTGTCAGTCGGATTTGCCGACAGATATATACCCTCAGCCAATGTGAAGCGAAACTTTCACCTCCGGATAGATCGAATGTATTTAAGGTCTCTTCAGAATTTTGTGGCCCTTTTTGGGCATTTGAACTTGCCGACAAAAGTGTGGATTAGGAATTAACTGCACTAAGACACACATGTTGAACTTTTGTAGGGCAGGTACCCCTAGGGAGGACCGATTGGACCATTTTCCCAAGAAATATGGACTTGCCCCTGAAAAAAACTTTTACCGTCGTAATGGAGGTAGCGAATGCAAATAGCTTCAACAAAAATCTTAAAGTGAACTTATCCGAAATTTTGTGTGAGAGGTACCAGAAGGAGTTGACAAATATAGTCCATATTCGAACGTGATATATATCTGGTAGATATATTAGGATGTGCAAAGTATGGATTACATCAGTCACTCCCTTCAAGATTTACCGCGCGCAAAATTTTTCCGAACATTTTTGAAATTTTGTGGGGGAGGTACCTGAAGGAGTGGACCGATATAGCCCATCTTCGAATTTAAACTATGTTTTGATAAAATATTACGAAGGCCAAATTTTGGACCGAATCGACAGATCCGTTCGAGAGATATCTTGCGCTCCAACCACTACACAAAGTGTCATAGGGGCTTTTTGCACGTTCCCGACCATTTTCTCAGGAAGTATGGACTTGCCCCTGATGAGACTTGTACCTTCGTATGGGGGGAAGTGAATACAAGTTGTTGCAACAAAAATCAAAGCGATTCGAGAGCAGGTCCTAAACTGAACTTATCCGAAATTTTGTGTAGGAGGTACCCGAAGGAGTGGGCCGAATGAGTCCATATTGAAACCTCATCTAATTCACGATGTGCTAAGTGTGGACCAAATCGGTTACTCCTTTAAAGTGTTATCATGCCCACAAATTTTCCGAACATTTTGGAACTTTTGTGGGGGAGGTACCGGAAGGAGTGGACCGATATAGCTCGTCTTCGAACTTAAACTAAGTTCGGACAAAATATTACGAAAGCCAAAGTTTGAACCGAATCGGTTCATCCGTTCGAGAGTTATCATGCGCACCAGCCAGACAGACAGACGGACGGACATTGCTCAATCAACTCCAAATTGTCTGAAACACATTTCGTCCAAACATACTTGGGGTCTAAAACCATTATTTCGATGAGGCACATTTTGTCCGTATGAAAGTGTATATACCCTTTCTAGCCTAAAGGCTGAGGGTATAAATATTGGCCAATATTGTTGAATTTTTTAGTTGAGAAGTTTTGCGACCACTGGAATGTCAAATTGCAAATAGTTAAGTCAACAAATGTTGCTAAAATTTTTAAAACGCCAAAAATTGAAAGGTGCAATTAAATTGGGGCTATACCAAAACATGGAGCTATGTTGACAATTTTTAGTTGTTGTTTTTGTAGCAGCATATAATCCTACGTAGAAGCATAGGTTTGATGCTGGTTTGGCAGTCGCTGGCCGAAACACTATGGATTCAGGTCAATCCGGCACGAAAAAACCCACTGCCGTGGGATTGGACAATTTTTAGTGGAGAAGTTTTGTGACTACTGGAAACCTCTAATGTCAAAAATGTAACTAAATTCCCCAAAATACCGAAAATAGGGATGTACTCGTATCGTTATATGGGAGCTATACCGAAACATGGGCCTATGTTAAAATTTTTTGGTGGAGAAGTTTTGTGACCCCTAGGAACATAAAATACCAAATTACATCCAGTATGATTAAAAATTGTAGCTCAAATACCCAAAAAAAAAAAACAAATCGGGAGATACCGTTATATGGGGACTATACCAAAACATGGATCTATGATGAACATTTTTAGTGAAGAAGTTTTGTGGCGACAAAGAACCTCTAATGTCAAATTACAGCTTGTTTGATAAAAGTGTTTAGCTAAAATCCTCAAAATACCGAAAATCTGGTAGTACCGTTATATGGGGCTAAACAAAAACATAAACCTATCTTAACAATTTTTGGTGAAGAAGTGTTTCAACCCCTGAGAACCTAATATGACGAATTGCATCCAGTTTAATTAAAAATTGTGGTTAAAATACCCAAAATACTGAAGTGTGGGCTATACCAAAACATGTTGACAATTTTTAGTGAAGAAGTTTTGTGACCTCTAAGAAACTTACATGTCAAATTACACCTTGTTTGGTTACAAATTTTAGCTAAACTCATCGTTATATGAAGCCTATATTGACAATGCCATTGTTCGGACTACAAATGTAGCTAAAATCTTCAAAATATCGAAAATCGACAAGTACCGTTATGTGGGAGCTAAACCAAAAGATGGCTCCATGTTGACAATTACTGGTAGAAGAGTTTTGTGACAACAGTGAACCTAAAACGGCAAATTACAGCTAGCTCGGTAAAAAATTGTAGCTTAAAATGTATCTATATTCTCAAAATACTGAAAATCAGGAGGTACCCTTATGTGTTTTTGTAAACACTGGAAACCTGAATCGTCAAATTACAGCCAGTTAGGCTTAAAATTCTAGCAAAATCCTCATAATAACAAAAATCGGCAAGCACCAATATATGGAGGCCATACCAAAACCATGGTCGATACAGCACATCTTCCAAATTGACCCTCCTATGGAAAAACACTCGGAAGCATAAATATAACATTGTAGCTCAATTATTGTGGACGCTAAGATAATTACAACAGATGGACATGGCTACATCGACTCAGAATTTATCCTAATTAAAAATACACTCCACGTCAGTAGAATAGAACACCTAAATTTTAGGTAATGTTAGCTTATTTATCCCGAAGCGAATGAATATACGTTTTTAATCTTGTAGGGATTGAAAGTCGATAATGTTCCATATCCAACACAGAAAAATATATGTTTCTAGCTCTTCGCGAAATGATTTTCTGATCATTTTTCCGATAGTACTATGAAAAATGGGCATTTATTTTAGGTCATCAGGATAGAACAGTCATTTTATTTTCGAGAATTTTTAAGATATCAACGCCGAATTTTCTTTCAGTCGATAAAGCAGGACTTTCTTATCGTTTTTCACCAAAGAAAACATATAAATAATTCCGCGGACACCGAAATAACAGCGTAAAAGGGTTTAAATTTGACAGATAATTGAAACGTCCCGGAATATCAATTGGGGTCGCGCAGTTTTATCATATTTCTTCACAATAAGATAGAATATGAAACAGACAACTTCGACGCATACAATCGAGTGCTTCGGATGCTGATAACATGGAACATTTTCAAAATAATTATGAAAAACGTGATGATGTTTTGTTCAATAAAATGGTTTTTCCGCGAACAAGTCTGCCGTTTAAAGGTTTGGAAATATGCTCCAGATTTAGAAGAAAATAATCTGATATGAAAACAACCGCTATTTTAATACACTGATGAAATTTTAGCACATTTTTCAAATTGAACACACCCTTTGGACTTTGAATATTATATGTGTTCTTAATTCGGTGTCCGCGACTGTTCCCAACAGTGTTATGGTCCAATATACAGTCTGTCGCAAAAATTAGTATACACCGTTGACACCAAAATGTATTAGGGATAAATATCACTATAATTTATTGAAAACAACAAACAATTAGTTTTATTTGATAGACAAGAAGGTTGTCTTCCGTAATAACAATTAAAAGTGCGCAATATTTGCATACATTAGCAAATGTACGGTTCGAATCCCAAAAAGACCAAAATTTATGTCGCAAAAGTTAGTATACAACGGAGAATCCTCGTGGAACTGTGTAAAAAATTCTTGATATTTTTGAACAAAATGAAACTAAATCAGTACTTAAGATCATAAAGAGTATATTAATTGGTTTTATTGGCAGTTATAGTACTTATAGTGACAAGTCTAACGTACACTGGATCGTAAAATCCACAAAAATTGGTCATCTACAAATACAACAACTGTAGCGGCAAAAATCCGAGTGTTATGTCCTGTTTATGAATTCTAAAGCCATTAAATGCTCAGAAAAGCTCTAAAGTTTCAATTTGGGGTGATCTTGATCGAGTTTCGACTTGTCCTGTTTGAAGAAACGGGAATTTATTGAAGGAAACCCATACGTTTGAGGCAGTTGTCCTTTTGAAACATGTAATAATCCTTAATCCTTACTCAAAAGGACTTTCCTTTTCAGTTAATTTTCTCACAAATTATGTCCCTTTTCACATTCCCACCAAATTGACCAGGTTATGCTCTCCATACCGGATTTTACGAATTAGTAGTTTTTGTAACTGAATTCGCAAATGTAAAAGCCCCGTTTTCGCGGGAAAACACTGTCATAGAAATTGAGGTTTTAGGTTTCGTATGTTGTTTTAAAAAGTAATAAAATTTGCCTCAGTGTATAAAAATAACGGTTGTTTTCGTATCAGATTATCTTCCTCCAAATCTGGAGCATATTTCCAAACCTTTGAACGGCAGACTTGTTCGCGGAAAAACCATGTTATTGAACAAAACATCATGGTTTTGTTAGAAATTTTGACGTTTTTCATAATTTTATTGAAAATGTTCCATCTTTTCAGCATCCGAAGCACTCGATTGTATCCATCGAGGTTGTCTGTGTCATATTCTCTCTTATTGTGAAGAAATATGACAGAACTGAGCGACTCGTATTGATATTCCGAGATGTTTCAAATATCTGTCAATTTAAACCCTTTAACACTGTTATTTCGGTGTCCGCGGAATAATTTATAGGTTTTCTTTGGTGAAAAATTATTAAAAAGCCTTGCTTTATCGACTGAAAGAAAATTCGGCATTAATATCTCAAAAATTCGCGAAAATAAAGTGACTGTTCTATCCTGATGACCAAAAATAAATGCCTATTTTTCATAGTACTATCGAAAAATTGATCAGAAAATCATTTCGCGAAGAGCTAGAAACTTATTTTTTTCGATGTTTGATACGGAACATCATAGACTTTAAATCCCCAGAAGATTAAAAACGCAGATTCATTCGTTTTGAAATAAATAAGCTAACATTAACAGAAATTTGGGTGTTCTATTCTACTGACGTGGAGTGTATATGTACTTTACAGGGTCGCAAATGATTACTATGGTGGAGGGTATTCAAAAAATGACAATAAATAGAATAATAAAATGTAGAGTTGGGAAATCTCGTTGAATTGAACGATCCGGATCACTGTCCTCGTTCAAAAACGAATGAGTAATACCATAAAAACCAACGTGTGAAATTAAATATACGCAGTTTTGTCAAAGAAATTACCGGTGCCTATTGAACGAGGTAGTGATCCGGATCTTTCAATTGAACGATATTGCCCAACTCTAATAAGATGCACTCGCATCCTAGGACATATTGAAAAAAGCAAGCCCAGTATAGGTTGCTTTCCCTAAACCTTATAAAGTTTAAAATGTATCCGCGAAAAAGTCTGGACCTCTTCTTAAGCCTAAATATTTGAACCTTTGAGGGGGAGGTACCGAAAGAAGTGGACCGATATAGTCCATCTTCGAATTTGACGTGAGTTTGAAAAAAAAAACAATTACGATGCGCAAAGAGTAGACAAAATCGAGAACTCACTTTTAGAGCCAAAATTGGTGGTCGTAGGGTTTTTAAAGCTTTAAGGTAACTATTAATTATCGTAATATGAGCCGCGAGGACTACTTACTGTACAAACGAACGTGATTTTAAGCATTTCTAAATCCTATACATTAACACTGACACACATTCCAAAAAACCTGCTCTACTCTTTCACCCACTACAAAATTTAGTACCATTTAGTATTTATACCTTCCACCATCACGGTGCGCCTGAACTAAATTTAAATGAAAGATGCTTACACCTGGGAAGTTTTTGCGGTTTCTGAAATTACAATGTTCATACATGAGAAAATTCAAAAAAAGCAAAAAATCGCCGGAGGGATTTTCAAATAAATCGCGGTAAAATTTAACTTTTTTAGGGCTTTTTTAAGTTTTCACGACTTTGCTTAGGAACCACAATCCCTATCGAAATAGGATTAAAGAAAATATTGTAGGAGTGAAAATTCTCTACAAGATTGTCCTTTATGATGTTTTTGTAGGTATTACCATTTTCGAAATATAGAAGTTCACGAAACTTCTCCCATAAAAATTGTCAAAATGCGTCCATGTTTTGGAATAGCCCTCATATAACGATTCCTCCCGATTTTCGGTATTTTGAAGGTTTAACTATGAATAAAGTTGATGTCTTGTTGGTAGAGCCAAAGATGTAATATAACAAGAACTTCAACGAGCAGAAAGTAGTGGACTGTGTACTTTTATTAATTATTCCTCATAGCCAATGAGGAATAACTTGCGGTGAAATGAGATTTGAGAATAAACTAGTAAAAACGTATGTTTGGCCGGGCTGAAATTTGTATACCCTCCACTATGAGTTGTATTGAAATAAAATGGAATAAGGAAAATAGTATCAGTCGGTTTTACCCTCAGCTTGTGTGAGTTGAAACTTTCAGAAGTTTGGTTGTATTTCGAACGACTTTGAATTCAAATCCTCTTAGTGAAACAGGACATACATATGTATGTATGTATTTTGAATGCTGTGGTCTTTTTTGGCCATGGTATGAACTTGTCGACAAAAATATGGATTATTTTGGAAGTTAAACTAAATTTGGACAATATTTTACGACGGCCAAATTTTGGACCGAATCGGCTGATCCGTTCAAGAGTTATCGTGCGCTCCAGCGACTACACATGGTGAGTTTTTTTTACAGCTTTCGGGTCATTTCCCAGGAAGTATAGACTAGGGCCTGAAAAATTTTTCATCTTCGTAATGGAGGCAGGAAATACAAATAGTTAGAGGAAAAATCAAAGAGATTCGAGACGATGTCTTAAACTGCACTTTTCCGAAATTTTGTGTGGAATGTAAACGAAGGCGTGGATCTATATAACCAAATTTTTGAACATGATCTATGTCTCGTAGAGATATTACAATACAAAGTAAGGACCAATACGGTTACTGCCTTGGAGAATTGTCGGGAGGCCCATTTTAGCGAAAAGTTTTGAACTTTTATGGGGGAGGTACCTTAGAAAGTGGTACGAACTTTAACTAGGTTTGGACAAAATATTACGAAGACCATATTTTGCACCGAATCGGCTGATTTTATTGAGATCTATCGTGCCCTCCAACCAAGAAGTGGACCGATAGAGTCCACAGTGGAACCTCATCAATGTCTGCTAGAAATTGTACGATGAACAAAGTTTGGACCAAATCGATTGAGCCCTTCGAATGTTATCGTTCACACCACTTTACAGAAGAATTTTGAACTTTCGTGGGGGAGGTACCCATCTTCGAACTTAAACTAAGTTTGGGCAAAGTTTGGTTGATCCGTTCGTACCGTTATATGGGACCTAAACCAAAATGTGGATATATATATACACCATTTTTGGTGCAGAAGTTTTTTGATCTCTTGAAACTCCAAGTGCCAAATTGGAGCCATTTTGGGAGGAAAATGTAGCTAAAGTCCTCAAAATGCCTTAAATCGGGAGGTACCGTTATATGGCACCATCGATGATGGCAATTATGCTGATGTACATATGTGGTCAGATAACATAGTTACAGCCTAGTATACCCAGAAATCCCACAGTTTTAATTGTGTGTTGTGTAACCTTAATCATGCTAGAGGTCGCAGTTATATTTTAATACCGTAAAATTTTTGTTCGAAGTAAGAGGTTTGGTTTATACACCTGCACTGCAATTATACGATTTTTTCATCTTGTTGTATAGGCTTTCATTCAATAACTAAATAAATGAATAAATAAAAATGCCTATAAAATTGAAATTTACCATAATGGGATTATAATTAATACATTTTTTTCTTTTTCTCTTCGCTTGCTACGTTGGTTAACAACAACAAAGCACGAAACACATACACCAACAAAGCTTCTGCGTCTCCTATTACACCATATACACAGCTCTTTATTATAAAACATCATTCCGCAGCCGCGAGAGCCCTGTTTTTGCTCTCTTTGACAAAAATCCTCGCTCCACCCATAAAAAATAGGTTCTAACATAAACAAGTAAAAAAGTATCAGTCGACATTGCGAACAGAGATATGGGCTGAAATATTTTTTTTTCCAAAAAAAAAAAAAAAATTACGTATTTGGTGGGTTTTCAAAACAATATGGATAGGATTAAAGCGCAAAAATTTGCGGGGATATCGATAGATAGGGCTCTTTATACCCTCCACCAAATGGAGGGTATAATTAAATTTATCATTCCGTTTGTAACACATCGAAATATTCGTCGGACACCCTATAAAGTATATATATTATTGATCAGCATAAAATTCTATGTCGATCCAACCATGTCCGTCTGTCTGTTGAAATCAAGATACAGCTCGCAATTTTAATGATAGAGAGTGAATATTTGGTACAGAAGTTTTTATTACTTGCAGCATGGTTGGTATTGAAAATGGGATATATCGGTCCACGTTTTGATATAGCCCCCACAGAACGGTACCTCCCGATTTTCGGTATTTTTTTATACCCTCCACCATAGGATGGGGGTATATTAAGTTTGTCACTACGTTTGTAACTACTCGAAATAATCATTGTAGACCCCACAAAGTATATATATTCTTGATCAGCGTGCAATTCTACATCGATATAGCCATGTCCGTCCGTCTGTCTGTCTGTCCGTCTGTCCGTCTGTGGAAATCACTCTAGCGTCCGAACGGATTGACGTAGGTTGATGAAATTTTGGGAAAATATGTTATATTTACGTAGGACTTTTGGTATTGAAAGCGGGCTATGTAGGTCCACGCTTTCGTATAACCCCCATACAAAATGACGCGTGACGCGTCCTCCTTTTAAGGAATTTTTAAGATATTTGACCTATTTTGCCACCGAATTGGTTGTAATTTGGTACTTTGTGTCTCCAGAGGCCAAAAAATATTCCTACCAAAGTTGGGTTATATAGGTCCACGTTTTGGTATAGCACCCATATAAGGCCCCATATAAAGTACGCGTCATTTTAATATATTTTGAATGTATTAGACCCATTTGACCACAGAATTGGTTGTAATTTGGTATTTTGTGTCTTCAGAGGCCAGAAAACATTCATACCAAAGTTGGGTTATATAGGTCCACGTTTTGGTATAGCCCTCACATAAGGCCCCTTATAAAGTATGCGTCATTTTAATATATTTTGAATGTATTAGACCCATTTGACCAAAGAATCGGTTGTAACTTTGTATTTTGTGTTTCCAGAGGCTAAGAAACATTTCTACCATGAAATGTTTATATAGGTCCACGTGTTGATATAGCCCCCATAATACAATATCTCCCGATTTTCGATATTTTGAACGTTTTAGCCTCATTATCACACCGAGATGGCTGAAATTTGGTATTTAGTCTTCTTTAGGCGTATAAAACTTTCCCCCAGAAATTTGTAGGTATAGGTCCACGCCATCATATAGCCCCCATAGAACGGTACCTCCCGATTTTCGGTATTTTGAACGTTGTGGCCTTAAGACTTCGTGGTATGTGGTATTATTGGCACACTCAAACTTCCCCTTTAAATTTGTCGGTATAGATCCACGCCTTCATATAGCCCCCATGGAAAGGTACCTCCCGGTTTTCCGTATTTTGAAGGTTTTGGCTTCAATATTCCACCAAAAAGGCTGAAATTTGGTATTTAGTCTTCAATGTGATATAAAACTGTTCGTAGGTATAGATCCATGTTTCGATATCGCCCCCTTAGAACGGTACCTCCCGATTTTTGTAATACTGAAGATTGTGACGTCAATATCCCACCGAACAGGCTGAAATTCGTTATTTAGTCTTCCAAGAGTTATAAAATATTTCAGAAGAGTATTATCAATATAGGTCCACGTCTTCCTATCTTCCCATAAAAGCGTACTTCTTGATTTTCGGTATTTTTTAAGTTTTAGCCACATTCTCTTACCGAAATATTGGAAATTTGGTATTTAGTTTTCTTTGAGTCTAAAAAATTTCCGTCAGAAATTTGTCGGTATGGATCGACGTTTTGAAATAGCCCCCACAGAACGGTGCCTCACATTGTTTTACCGAAATTGCTGAAATTTAGTATTAAGTTTTCTTCATACACGAAAGGAAACTAATTATTCCATTTTACTTCAAAACAACTTGTGGTGGAGGGTATAACAAGTTCGGCCCGGCCGAACTTAACGCCGTTCTTACTTGTTAAAACTATGTTTCGACAATATTTAGAATACCATTTGAGCGAATATTTTCGAACTTTTGTGGGGGAGGTATCGGAAGGTCCACTCCTTCCACCTTCGAATTTCATCTTATATTCGAAGAAATATTACGATATCCAAAGTGTGGACGAACGCAGTATTCGGTTCGAGCTCTCCAGTCCCTACATATCGCACATTCATTCAAAGAGTGACACATTTCAAAAAATCCACTTTCGAGAAAAACGCGTTTTAAGTTGGCGAATGAAATTTGACTTCCCCCCTTAAAAATATTGTTGCACAAAAACTAAAATAACTACTTGGACCATATTTTGCAAACAGCAAGCCAGATATCAGTGCTAAATACCTGTGCAAGATCAAGCATGATTTGAAGTGTTTTAGTGTTTATTAAACTTAAAAAAAATTGGGGTTGAATTATGCGAAACTCGTAGTAAATGAGCTGTAACTCGACGAGTTTTAGAGATATCAATATGAAAATTTGACACAAGATAAAGTAGAGGTCGTAGAAAAAACAAAAATTGCTAACTCAAAAAATATATTTTTTGAGTTATGCCACTCTTTAAGTAAATGAGCGATATGGTGCCATAGGGGTTTTTTTACAAATTTCGGGCTTTTTTTCCCAAGAAGTATGGACTTGCCCTTGAAAAAAACTTTTATTGTCGTAATTGAGGCAGCGAATGCCAGTTGCTTCAATAAAAATCGAAGGGATCCGAGAGCAGGTCTTAAAGTGAATTTATCCAAAAATGTGTGTGGGAGGTATCCGAAGGAGTGGACAAATATAGTCCATATTCGAACCTGACCTATACCATGTAGATATATTAGGATGTGTAAAGTGTGGACCAAATCTGTCACTCCCATCAAGAGTAATCGTACGCACAATTTTTCCGAAATTTTTTGGGGGAGGTGGACCGGTATGGCTTATCTTCGAACTTAAAATAAGTTTGCACAAAATATTACGAAGGCAACATTTTGTACCAAAACGGCACCAGCCAGACAGACAGATGGACGAACATAGCTAAATCGACTCCAAATTGTCTGAAAAACATTTCGTCCCAACATACTTGGGGTCTAAAACCATTATTTCGATGAGGCACATTTGCCCGTATAAAAGTGTATATTGTCACCATAAATGCCCGAAGACGTAACCCACTAAAACAAAAACTTTACAGGAGAAGCAAAACACGTTACAAAATGAGAAATTGTTTTATATAATACCATTCATATGAGGGCGAGTATTCGGAGTATTATCAATCATGTACGAAAGGGAGTACGTACTGAAATTAAAGCCGCGAAAACACTTGGTTTTGGGATCCGTCATTACAACAACATCTGCAATGTTATCCCATTTCCCGAAATGTCATTTCTTGAATAGGATCGTTATTTTTGAACGTAGAAGCTTGAAATTTAGCCAGAGCCTGTATTTTAGCTTTATGTATCAGGTTCCATCAAAAAACGAATTTCAATTTTCTTGTGGGTTTCATCTTCGGGCATTTATGGTGAGTAGCAACCTTTCTAGCCTAAATGCTGAGGGCATAAAAATATGTTGGTATCCAAACAAGTAAAATTGAGATATGTTACAATATGTTGCAAACATACATTTGTTTGGACACAAACAAATTATGTTTTGATCCAAACATATATTTGTTTGCAAGCAGTCCCATACCAATATTTGTTTGGATCCAAAAATATTACTAACATATATTTATCTGCGTGTGCCAATAATAAATGATACAAAAATATCAATAACTGTCTATGGCCCGTTCTTACATCTTGCCATTAAAGTGTATTTTAGTTATACCTTACTCTAAGAAATGTAAAGAATAAAGTTCGCATTACCAGGGATTTGTTATTACATCTTCCATTTATATTAAATGTTAAATTTTGTAAAAATATGGCAATATCAAGCAAAAAAGTCTGTATACATAAAATTTACTCAAATCTGATTGGTTGATTTGAATTTGCTGAAAATTTTTTCTTGCTTTTGGTGCAACATACACTCGGGCGCAGTTTAAATTTTAAAAAGAACACAAAGTTCCTTTTAATTTATGTGACACTTATTCTTACAGGAAGCATGTAAGAATAAAAAACGGGTTATCTGTCCGATACCGGCCAACATTTAACTATAGAAAGGATGTAATAACGGGCCTACGACTGTAAAAAACAATAACAGCAGTGGTGGACTTAGGGGTCCTGTCAGTTGATCCTGAAATAAAAACTAAAATTTTCGTGACAAAGTTTATAGCGACCATTTTTAGGCGTTTGTGGGATAGATATCTCAAACAACGGGCCTAATTATTTCACTCGCAGATCTAATTACACGGTCTACACTAAGAAAATCCCTAATCCTTCACATAACCCCCGTCGGCCGGTTCTTTGTACCGGATTAAGTAGGAGAAATCTTCAACTGGGCCGTCACCACAATAATTATGTGTATATGTTTGTGTTTTTTTCATCATGGTAGCCGCAATATCTAACGGAATGCCTGATCCATGCCCTTCTGGTCCGTGATTGGTCAAACTGTGCTAAAAAATGAGTTAATAGATTTTAACTAAACAGGCAGACAACAAAGCAAGTTAAATAAAACACTGTAAAAACGGGAATTTCCAAACTCTATTATGATGTCTTAAAAACAAAGTTTAACTCCATCTATTGACAATTGTTGAATATAAAATGATTCATTGGCTGCTACTCTAACTGTGTATGGTTTTGGCGAAACTTACAGCAAATATGAATACAACTTGTAGATGTTGCTCCAATTATTAAATACGAATGAGTACGCACATAAACAGTTACTCATACGTTAACAAGTTTGTGTTAAAGCTTTCATTTGTATTTTAAGTTTGGAACTTCTTTTCACAATACTTAATTCCACAAAGGAAAATGCAAAACATAGAACACGTTCTACATTCATTATCCGCAGCTTTCGCGAGAAAAAAGCTTTTATTATAATGTTCTCTTATATTTGCCTGAGACACAACAATATTTTCCACAACTTTAGTGGATGCTAAGTGCAAGTGTCGACTAAAGTTGTGGAAATAAATGTTGGGGTTCATTTATTGGGGTTAATCTTCAGTTCCTTATTATTACAAGAACAACACTTACAGGTTGCAATTTTTATCGGTCCGTCTTCAAATTTGGGTGCTGATGTGGATTCTAGAGCGGAAGAAATCTATTGATTTTGGTGATGGTCGGAAAATATTCAGGTGTAGGAATGAACAAAAACAAAAAGTGGAAAAAAGTCAACGTTTTATTTAATGTTGTGATATTAGAACGAAATTGATTATTTATGCAAGTTTTTTAATTAATTGAAATAATCGAGCTAACATGACCAATGATAATGTATTGAAAACATTTTATTCTATGCGAATATGTCTCTGACAATTTAGCCGTGACGTATAGGAAATAAAACAAGGGCATTGCTATAGACAAAGACCAGCTGAAGTAAATGCCTAGACATAACTGCAGTTTTATGCGAAAATTGTAAAGAAGTGGCCTTAAATATTAGGACATTTCGACTCCCTTTCCCTTGCGAAATATTAGTTTCCTCTAAACAATGTATAACGCTGTACTCTAAGATGGCTTTAACTCAAAGGGAAAAAATCGATGTCGGATTGTTTAAGGCAGCAATTTCCTATAGTGTTTAGTTTTGTTAGATTTTAAGATTGCCAAAGGTTGAGCACAATCGGAATATGTTAACACGTGCCACTGGGGACTCGAAGTTTCCTTAGTAATTTGTTTGTGCCAAAGGCGAATTTTCACGAAATCACTCTACAGACAACATTTATTACAAAATCGATAAAGAAAATAAAAATTTAAAAAAAAATTGTGAAAATCAGTTCTGATTTAATATGAGCTATATATTGGGGCCCATAGAAACTTTGAGGTAGCGGTGGCACCTGTTAATATATTCCGATTGTGCTCAAACTTTGGCAATCTTAAAATCTAAAAATTTAAAAACCACCCTAGGCCACAATCTTCCTAATACAGGGAGGTACCGTTCTATGAGGGCTATATGAAGGATAAGGACATATACAGACAATTTTTAGCTGGGAAGTTGTATAACCCTTACGAAGACTAAAAACCAAATTTCAGCCATTTGGTGGGAGATTGAGGCCGCTACCTTCAAAATATCGAAGATCGGGAGGTACCGTTCTATGGGGGCTATATGAAAATGAGGACCTATACCAACAAATTTCAGTTTGAAAGTTTTACATCCCCAACGAAGACTATTTATACCATATCTCACCTGTTTGTGTATGCGAATGAGGCTAGAACCTTCAAAATACCGAAAATAGGGAGGTATTGTTCTTGGGGGCTATATGAAGGCGTGGACCTATAAAAACAAATTTCAGGTGGGAAATTTTCTAACCTCAATGACGACTAAATATCAAATTCAAAATGGAATATTGAGGCTAAAACCATCATAATACCGAAATTTGGAAGGTACTGTTCTATGAGAGCTATATGAAGGCCTGGACCTATACCGACAAATTTCAGGTGGATAGTTTTATACCCTCAACGAAGACTTAACACCAAATTTCAGACATTTCTGTGGGATATTGAGGCTACAACCTTCAAAATACCAAAAATCAGGAGGTACTGTTCTATGGGCGCCATATCAAAACTTGGACCAATATAGTCCATTTTCAATACCAAACATCGTAGGAGTAATAGAAACTGCTATACCAAATTAAAAAGCTATATCTGCGAGCTGTATCTTGATTTCAACAGATGGACGGACGTACAGACTGACATGGATGTATCGACTTAGAACCTTACCCTGATCCAGAATATATATACTTTATAGGGTCTGCTAAGAATATTTCTGTATGTTACAAACTGAATGACAAATTTAATTATACCCTCCATATTATGGTGGAGGGCACTATCGGTCCACACCATCCGGTACCTCCCCCCCAAAAGTTAAAAAAAGATGACACTTAAATAGTACGCGCTATATCTGGTGAACGGAGCAACCGATTTTGTCCAAACTTTGGGTCTCCTAATAATAATAATAATGATAATAATAATAATAATAATATATAATAATAACTAGCAAATGCCCGCTACTTCGTATGCGGAAAGGGAATAAAAAATATATGAACAATATTTAATATGGAAGAGATGAACACTGGCGATTCTGTTGTACTAAAACCTATTTTAAATATCAACATTTAATCGATTTAATTCCTTTTAATACTGAACACTGTAGTTAGAATTTCCAAAACAAAAAAAAAATATCTGCCGTATCGCACCCCTACCATATTTTTTATTTCGAATTACCAAAACAACGACCTCATATCACATACATACCAGAGGTCCGCAAAATGCATATAAAAGGCACACTCTCTTGCCTTTTCCCAAAAGCGAATAGTGCAGTGCCTTGCATATAAAAAATATGAATGTGCAAAAAGCAGATTCACCCCAAAAATGATTCACTGCTTTAGTGCATGCTTGCTTGCTTTTACATTTGTATTCACACGATTCGCAAATGCAGTATGCACAATACTGCATACCACCACACAGTATCGTAACATCTTCTGTTTGAATAAATGAATACATTTGCCAAATTTCGCTTTTTCTTTGAGTTTCTTTAATAATAGGATAAACTAAACTAGTAATTGTTTTTATTGTCTCAACATTAATTTTTTATGTTTATTAACATGTAAATTTGACCAGAAATATCTACTGCTTTTTGTAATGCAACGTGCTTTTTCGAAGGCAGCGTGCAAAAAAAAGGCAACGAGCTCTTGTAGTGTGTTGTGTGTGTGCAATTGGCACACACTCATGAAAGTAAAGGCAAAGCAAGCAATAGCATTAAACAGAGATGGCAATAGCAAGCAATGAAAAAAGCACGAAATCGCGAATATGCATTAAAAGCGAGTGGCATTTTGCGGACCTCTGATACATACACCAACAGCGACTCATATTGCTAATTTCAGACTTGACTTCTGGTTTTACCCCTTCACCAACACAGCATTCCCTCCCAGTACGAATTTCCAAACACTAAACTTTATCTCACCCCTTCACAACAATTCAAAGTTCTAGCTTCAGCGGTTTCGCCAAGAACCCGAAAATTCTACGAATGCCGAAAATTCTACGAACCTAATTTTCGGCATTCAAAATGGCATTAAAAAAAAATGTTTGAAAATATACTTCACATTTGACTACATAATACCAGTACATTATTTAGAAACGCCTTCGCGTTAACATAAAATCAATAGAACAATATTCAGTTCAATTTTTCAAACTCCGAACTTTATCTCAAATATCAGAATAATCTTCTTAGCAAATATTTTTCCATTTCGTAGTTTTTTGTCCAAATTATATAATCCAAGCTTTGTTCCTACACCCAACGCCAAATTTAGTACCATTTAGTACTTTTCGTTCCCCTACAGTATGTATTTCTCACTTTAACCGTTTACACAATACCAAAATGGTTTTGGTACCAACATGTTACCAAACTTTTGGTACACATATGTAGGTAAACGTTTTAAAAATTACTCCCTAATATTCAACATAAATACCAACAGTAATCTTAATTCTAAATTTCAGGATTCCAGCTCTATCCGTTCACCCAAATCCAAAGTGTACTAAATTTAGTACGTTTCGTGTGCTTATAGTTAGAATTTCCAAAAACTTTTCTTTGTTACTTTCCATTTGTGACCCTCATTCCAAATTTCAGGATTCCAACTCAATCCGTTCACCCAATTTCAAATTGTACTAAATTTAGTACCATTTCGTACTTTTCGTATCCTTATAGTTCGAATTCCCAAAAACCTTTCATTGTTACTTTTCATTAGCAACCCTCATTTCAAATTCCGGGATTCCAGCTCTATCTGTTCACCCAAATTCAAATTGTACTAAATTTAGTACCATTTCGTACTTTTCGTACCCTTATAGTTCAAATTTCCAAAAACCGTTCATTGTTACTCTTCATCAGTGGCCCTCATTAAAAATTTAGTACTTTTCGTGCACTTATAGTTCGAATTTCCAGAATCCTTTCATTGTTACTTTTCATCAGTAACCCTCATTCCAAATTTCGGGATTCCAGCTCTATCTGTTCACCCAAATCCAAATTGTACTAAATTTAGTACCATGTATTAGTTTTCGTGCACTTATAGTTCGAATTTCCAAAAACTTTTCTTTGTTACTTTCCATTAGTGACCCTCTTTCCAAATTTCAAGATTCCAACCCAATCCGTTCACCCAATTTCTATTATCAAAGAAAAAGCGAAATTTGGCAAATGTATTCATTTATTCAAACAGAAGATGTTACGATACTGTGTGGTGGTATGCAGTATTGTGCATACTGCATTTGCGAATCGTGTGAATACAAATGTAAAAGCAAGCAAGCATGCACTAAAGCAGTGAATCATTTTTGGGGTGAATCTGCTTTTTGCACATTCATATTTTTTATATGCAAGGCACTGCACTATTCGCTTTTGGGAAAAGGCAAGAGAGTGTGCCTTTTATATGCATTTTGCGGACCTCTGGTATGTATGTGATATGAGGTCGTTGTTTTGGTAATTCGAAATAAAAAATATGGTAGGGGTGCGATACGGCAGATATTTTTTTTTGTTTTGGAAATTCTAACTACAGTGTTCAGTATTAAAAGGAATTAAATCGATTAAATGTTGATATTTAAAATAGGTTTTAGTACAACAGAATCGCCAGTGTTCATCTCTTCCATATTAAATATTGTTCATATATTTTTTATTCCCTTTCCGCATACGAAGTAGAGGGCATTTGCTAGTAATAACATATATAATATAATTGTTTCACAAACATCCCAGATGGGACAAGGGAGACTTCTCTCATATCAATGAGTGCACGCCGATTCATACTGGCTCAATGATATGGGACCTACTTTTTATTGCCGAGTCCGAACGGCGTGTCTTACGACACCACTTGTAGAGAAGTTTTTCATGGCTTAAATACTCAGGAAATGTCGCCAGCATTACTGAGGGGGAATTTTGCCACCGTTGATAATTTGATGCTGCTTGGCCTGTGATTCGAACCGCAGACCTTCTGAGTGCAAGGCGGACGTGCTAACCATTGCACCACGGTGGCCCCTAATACTTTCCCAATAATTGCCCACATTGGTCTTCTTCTTAGGATACCTGTTTAGGATCTGTTCGAAGATCCTTCTGTCCTGTTTACAGCATTATTAGGTTTTTCATGTGCAATTTCATGCTTCCTGACATAGTTGTACAAAACCTCTAATTTATACGGTGACCAACTGAAATGACTGGTGGACGGTGACCAATGCCAGGAAATTTCCCCACTAAAAATTGTCATGATATGCCCACGTTTTGGTACAGTCCCCATACGAGTATAACGGCACCTCGAGATCAAAGGTATTTTAAGAATTTCAGCTGTATTTTCTGCCCAAATTGGCTCGGATTTGGCACTTGGAGTTTCAAGAGGTCAAATAATATCAACCAAAAATGGTAGAGATAGGTTCACGATTTGGTATAAGCGCCATATAACGGTACCTCCCGATTTTCGGTGTTTTGAGGATTTTAGGTATAATTTTTAACCGAACTAGCTGTAATGTGACGTTTGAAATTCTCAGTGGTCCCGAAACTCCTCTACCAAAAATCGTCAATATGGGTCCATGTTTTGGAATAGCCCCCATGTAACCGTACCCCCGATTTAAGGTATTTTGGGGATTTTAGCTAAATTGTTTTCACCGAACTAGCTGTAATTTTTTACATTTGAGGTTCTCAGTTTACATTTACATCTCTGTAAATTTTTAAACCAAATAAACTGTAATTCGGCATTTGAGGTTTTCAGAGGTCATAAAACTTTTCCACCAGTAATCGTCAATATAGGTCCATGTTTTGGTATAGCCCCCATATGACGGTACTTCGGTTTTTGGTATTTTGAAGATTTTAGCTACAATTTTTAGTTCTAGTTCTTGTGATCATGACCGAAACAATAGATTCCCCGAGATGTGTACCCCTAAAACTGTAAGTAATGGAGATAACTCTGTGCCACAAATAATATACAATTTTGTCAAGTTTGGGGTTTTGCCAATCAAAAACCAGTAAGGAAAAGATCAAAGTCGGGCGGGGCCGACTATAAGATACCTTACATCACCACGACTTCAATATCACTATCCCGATGATTATAAGTTTTGTCTCATTTGATTCCCCGTGTTATTTTTTTGTAATTTTTGACGGGTAAATGGACCTATATTTTCAAAAAATTCTGATTACATTTAAGATTTTGTAAATTCCACGAATGCTGAGTAACATTTTACAAATATTATGCAATCTACTTAATGACGTCACTTCGTGATAACTTTTTAGTGACAATTGTGCTCAATAAAATAATTAGCGTTTTTAAAATATTTTTTTCTTAAAAGCAGAAATAAAACCACGATAACCTTTGTCCGCAACAACCAGAAACTTGCTCGCGAGCAGATTCGTACTGGGGAATTTTTTCTTAACCTATGTACCAAAAATCGTTAATGTAGCGCGAAAAGAAAAAAATCAATTTTTTGGAAATGGAATATGAAATAATTGGCAACATTTCCCATATACACATTCATAGGGGCAAAACGTGCCTAATCGAAATAATGGTTTTAGACCCCAAGTATGTTTGGACGAAATCCGTTTCATACAATTTGGAGTTGATTTAGCCATGCCGTCCGTATGTCTGTCTGGCTGGAGCGCACGATAACTCTCGAACGGATCAACCGATGCGGTCCAACATTTGGCTTTTGTAATATTTTGTCCAAACTTGGTTTAAATTCGAAGATGGGTTATATCGGTCCACTCCTTCTGGTACCTCCCCCACTAAAGTTCGAAAATGTTCGGAAAATTTGTGAGCACGATAAATTTTGAAGGTAGTAACCTATTTGGTCTATACTTTGCACATCGTGAAAATTTTACCAGACTCATATAATGCTCCAATATGGTTAATTCGGGTACCTCCCACACAAAATTTCGAAAAAATTCACTTTAGGACCTGCTCTCGAACCGCTTTGATTTTTGTTACAGCAACTTGTAATCACTGCCCTCCATACGACGATATAAGCTTCATTAGGGGCAAGTCCATACTTCCTGAGAAAATATCCTGAAAGGTACAAAAACTTCCTATGACACCGTGTCTAGTGGTTGTAGCCAAAGATAACTCTCAACGGATCTGTCAATTCTGTCCAAAATAAGGCCCTCGTAATATTTTGTGCAGACTTAGTTTAAGTTCGAAGATAAGACAAATCGGTCCACTCCTTCAGGTACGTCCCCCACAAAAGTTCAAAAATGTTCGAAAACATTGTGCGCACGATAACTCTTGATGGGAGTGACCGATTTGGTCCATACTTTAAACATCCTAGTATATCTACCAGATATAGATTAGGTTCGAATATTGACTATATTTGTCCACTCCTTCGGATACCTCCCACACACAATTTTGGATAAATTCACTTTAAAAGCTGCTTTCGAATCACTTTTGTTTTTGTTGAAGCAACTTGCATTCGCTGCCTCAATTTCGACAGTAAAAGTTTTTTTCAGGGGCAGGTCCATACTTCTTGAGAAAACAGTCCGAAAGTTGTAAAAAACCCCTATGGCACTATATGTAGTGCCTGGAGAGCTCGAACCGAATACTGCGTTCGTCCACACTTTGGATATTATAATATTTCTTCGAATATTATATGAAATTCGAAGGTGGTGCTTATAGGTCCACTCCTTCCGGTACCTCCCCCACAAAAGTTCGAAACTATTCGACAAAATGTACCATTTTGTTTCTCAAAATAGTCAGGCTTAATCCCATAGTCGTTGTTTTAATATTTTATTAAAACAACTTTAATTTATTAGTGGGAAAAAATTGGCGATGTTTACCAAGGGGTAAGGCAGGGAAGACTATAGTTTCAGATCTCGCCACAGATCTTCATCAGTTCTCTTGTTTCTTGTTTTTCAACAAGAAACTTTTTATACCGAAGTGTCAATTGCCCGCTCAAATAGACACGTGTGCAAAGAAACACTCTGATCGAGATTTTAGCGCGATTTCTCATAGACGTAGCAACCGATTTGGTCCAAACTTTGGATCTCCAAATATTGTGAAACTTGGTTTATGTTCAAATTTTGGTCCTATCTGTCCAATCCTTGTGGTACCACCCACACGAATGTTCAACATTTTTGTGTGGTTAAGGGTCTGTTCGAGGATTCTTTGGACATTTTTACCGAAGGTTTTTCTAGTGGCCCTGTTTACAGCGATATTATGCTTTTCGTAGACTAGTGTGATAAAAAAGCCCTATCTATTTTATTCATACTTTTGTCGGTTTATACGCCCAAAATTTTGAAAACCCCCCTAAATACATTTTTTTTTCTTTTGGGAAAAAAGTATTTCAATCCACACAGTCTGAGGGTATATCTCTGTCGGCAAAGCCGGCTGATAATTATACCCTCAGCCTTTAGGCTAAAGAGGGTATTTACACTTTGATACGACCAAAAATGTGCCTCATCGAAATAATGGTTTTAGACCCCAAGTATGTTTGTACGATATCCGTTTCAGACAATTTTGAGTAGATCTAGCAATGTCCGTCCGTCTGTCTGTCTGTCTGTCTGTCTGGCTGGTGCGCACGATAACTCTCGAACGGATCAATCGATTCGGTTCAAATTTTGGGTATCGAAATATTTTGTCCAGATTCGATTTAAGTTCGAAGATGGGCCATATAGGTCCACTCCTTCAGGTACCTCCCCCACAAATGTTCAAAAACTGTCGCTAAACTTGTGCGCACGATAACTCTTGTAGGGAATAACCGATTTGCTCCATACTTAGCACATCGTGTAATTTCTACCAAACTTAGATGAGGTTCCAATATGGACTCAATCGGTCCACTCCTACGGGTACCTCCCACACAAAAATTCGGAAAAGTTCAATTTAGGACCTGGTCGCGAATCGCTTTGATTTTTGTTTACGCATGTTGTATTCGCTGTTCTCTATACGACGCTGTAAGTTTCATTAGGGGCAAGTCCATACTTCCTGATAAAATAGCCTGAAAGTTACAAAAAACCCTATGCCACCGTGTGTAGTGGTTGGAGCGAAAGATAACTCTCGAACGGATCTGCCGATTCGGTCCAAAATTTGGCTTTCGTAATATTTTGTCCAAACTTAGTTCAAGTTCAAAGATGGATTATATCGGTCCACTCCTTCAGGTACCTCCCCCACAAAAGTTCGAAAATTTTCGGAAAATTTGTTCGTACGATAACTCTTGAAGGGAGTAACCGATTTGGTCCATACTTTGCACATTATGAAATTTCTACCAGACTTAGATGAGGTTCCAATATGGATTCAATCGGTAAACTCCTTCGAGTACCTCCCACACAAAATTTCGGAAAAGTTCAGTTTAGGACCTGCTCTCGAATCGCCTTGGTTTTTGTTGTAACATCTTGCATTCACTGTCCCCTATATGAAGGTACAAGTTTCCTCAGGGGTAAGTCCATACTTCCTGAAAAATAGCCTGAAAGTTGATAAACAAACCCTATGACATCATGTTTATGGGTGGAAGCGCAAGATAATTCTCGAAGGGATATGCCGATTCCGGCCAAAATTTGGCCTTCGTAATTTAGTTTAAGTTCCAATTTTAATTTAAATTTAGTTTAAGCAAGTCCATACTTCTTGAGAAACAACCCGAAGGGTGTAAAAACCCCCTATGGCACCCCCATGGTCTCTGTCGGTCCATTCCTTTAAGTACCTTTTCCGCAAAATTTTTGAACTTTAATCCTAATCAATATTTTTGTCGGTTCATACGACCAAAATTTTGAAAACCCCTAAATACATACGTTTTTTGTGAAAAAAGTGTTTCAATTTCCACAGGCTGAGGGTATATCTCTGTCGGCAAAGCCGACTGATACTTTTTTACTTGTTTTTTAATTGTTAAAATAGATTTGACGATTTTTATTTTATTTATCGTCATTTGGACGATTTTTTCTTAAAAATCATCTAGCAGTTCTGTACATATCTCCCATATAGAAGCACTTCTCTGCAGTTTAATTAAAATTGATATCAATGCCATTCCATTTCTCATTTTTTATTTGAATGAGAGGCCATTTGTAAACTTTACTGTACAAGATTTTAATCATACATGGGCAAAGTGGACTCTGTGCATATTTGAACCTTTCCGTCGAAGTTTAATTTAATACACACTCATGCATCATACCTAACATTATTATGTTTTAAGATTTCCGACCAATAATCCACAAAATAATTCATATGGCAGATTTTCGACCAATAATCTACCAAATAGTCGACATGGCAACGCCGATTATCATAAAAGCTTACTTGCACATTGTTTACATCGTATCGTAAGCTTTTAACGAAAGCGAATGCTTGTTTTATTTTCTTCAATGGGTGGATATATCATGCCGGTATGTTACTTTGTTTCTACGGATTGTTTCTTTTTCTTTAACTTTGGGCAACACTGACGATAGTTTTTCCACTTGAAACATTCTCGTGTCGTCCATCACAGAGCTCAGATGTGTATGTCGGCGCGTTTAAAATGTCCGTAGCTATTGTTGTTGTTGTCGTTGTTGATTAATTTTCGCTTTCATAATTTGAACTCGGCAACGTCAATGTGGAGCAAAACAATTGCAACAAGTTTGTTTTTGTTTTGAAAAATAAATAAAGTATTTGTTTGGCGCGTTTATGTCTCAATAGATTTTTGAGAGACGTTATGTGGGGTTTGACTAAGAAATTATTACTTATTGCTAATAATTATTATTGCTAATAATTGATTAAGACAGAATTGGTGAAATTTAATTAAATAATGGTAATAACAACAAAATAATTAAAAACAAGTTTCTAAAAGTGAGTTAATGAAAAAAGTTAAGATTTTTTATTTTTTCTTTTTGTAAAAATTTGTCTTTTAAGCACACATTAAAAAGTGAAATTAGTTGTTCTCTACCTTTTCGAGTGTAATATGTGAAATAATTTGCAAATCAATAAAATAAAATATTTACCAAAGATGTGTGCATGACTTGCAATTATAAAATAAAGCATGTAAAATGGACTTATGTCCAGCAGAGTCGTTAATAATAAAACCTTACACAACTTTTTGTGGACTTAATTGGCAGTGTTGTTGTTGTGTTTAAAAAAGTCAGCGCGCAAAAATCAATAATCTAATAATCTAATAATTACTTACAAAAATTCCTCTTTAATACAACAACAAATACGACAAGTTCTATGTACTTCCCTCCACGAGATCAAAATGTTTGTAGGGTACACCTAAAAAATACCAATATATTACATACATACAGACATAAGATCATGACATGTGCAACATTTCACTTAATGTCTTTTATTTGTCGATAGAATGACGAAAGCAGTGGCGAAAGCATTAATATTATTGTGAGTGACAAAAAAATGCAAAAGAAACTAAATAGACATTGAAATACAATTGGAAATTAGCGGAAATACCTTTGCAAAATGTAAGTATATATTTTCAATATTTCACGTCATTTCTTTTCAAGTGCCTTTAAACATATTTCCGAAATATTTGTAAGCTACCGGAAAATCTATAAGTCTATAATAATAAAAGAGTTAAGTGATTGATTAACTCACTCGTAGATTGATTGATTAATTAATGTCCAGACAAAACGAATCAAGGTTACTCTTGCTCCAAAGGTATGTAGTAGAAGGAAACCAAAAGTACTAAAGATTGTACAATTTGTATTGGGCAACCGTGTTGTGCTAGTGATAACGGATAAATTAAAACTTTTGAAATTAGGAATCGAAGTGAGAAGCCCGAATGTGGGCTGTAGTTTTAAGCAACCTGGTCCTGGTTTCTTACTTATTTACTTAGCTGGCCCATTACAGAACATTTGTTCCATAGACCGAACTAAGAAAAGATCTCAAATTCTTCGCTTCGCTTTCTGGAATACCGCGCCTTTTCATCTCTTCATCCACTTGTTTGCGCCATCTATTCTTTGGCCTGCCAATTCTGCGTGCACCGCCAAGTGGCTCGAATTTATACGCCTTTTTAGCGGGTTCATCATCGCTCATTCTTATTATATGGTCTAGCCAAACGCAATCGCTGCATCTCGATACGTTTAACTATATTGATGTCGTTGTATAGCAGATACAGCTCGTGGTTCATACGACGTCGATACTCACCGTCAACACAGATCGGTCCGTCGATCTTTCGAAGAATTTTTCTCTCAAACACCCCAAGCACTGCCTTATCTGCTTGCGCAAGTACCCAGGCTACGAAACCATACATCAGCACGGGTGGTATCAGTGTTTTGTAAAGCGTTATTTTTGTTTGACGAGTTGTGGCTTTGTTTTGGAAGTTCTTACTTACTAGGAGTTTACACACAGGCAGTATTGGCAAGACAATAGCAAAGTTACAAACCATTTTCACCAATACATTCATATTTTTCTCTATACATATTTTAAAATTTATAAATGTATTTGTGAAAAAAGTTTGTATTTTTGCTATTGTCTTGCCAATACTGGCATTTGTAAACGCAGGATTAAGCCAAAGTAACAGCTGTTGGTCAATACAATTCTTCTTTTTATTTCACAACTGATGTCGTTTGTTGTGTTTTCGGCGGTGCCGAGGTATACGAAGTCTTTTACTACCTCAAAATTATAGGAACCAACTTCAACAGTTGGTACGCTCTCAATGGACGCATTGCGCGGCGACACCATCAACTTGGTCTTCTCGCCGTTTACCGCCAGACCCACTTTAGCAGATTCTCCTTCGACCTTCATAAAGGTATCGTCTACTTCTTTTACTGATCGTCCCACGATGTCTATATCATCAGCATAAGCAAGTAGCATGTGGCTATTGGTGTAGATTGTGCCACTTCTTTTGACGTTTGCCTCTCGTACAACCATTTCCAGCAGGATGTTGAAGAGATCACACGAAAAGCTGTCTCCTTGCCTGAAACCTCTTTTGGTACAAAACTCTTCGGAGAGGGTCTTTCCTATTTTAACTGAGGATCGAGTGCCAGTTAAAGTCATTTTACAAAGCCGAATGAGCTTTGCGGGGATACCAAATTCAGACATTGCTTGGAATACCTTTGAGCTTTGCTGGGATACCAAATTCAGACATTGCTTGGAATACCTTTGAGCGTAGCGGGCTGTCAAAGGCTGCTTTATAATCGACAAAAAGGTGGTAGGTGTCGGTCTGCATCTCTTGGGTCTTCTCCAGGATTTGCCGCAGGTTAAATATCTGGTCAATGGTGGACTTGCCAGGTCTAAAGCCGCATTGGTAAGGTCCAATTATTTCGTTGACCATGGGCTTTAGTCGTTCGCACAATATCCCTGACACTATCTTGTAGGCGATAGGGAGAAGACTTATGCCCCGATAGTTGGAGCATAAAGTCTTATCTCCTTTCTTATGGACGGGACACAGGATGCTTAGGTTCCAATCGTCGGGTATGCGTTTTTTCTGCCAGATGGAGCTAACTAGCTGATGCATACACCTAATCAGTGTGTCGCCTCCGGTTTTAAACATCTCGGCTGATAGGCCATCAGCTCCTGCTGCCTTATTATTCTTCAGCCGGCTCATTGCTGTCTTTACCTCATCTTGGCCGGGTGGTAAACATTCAATACCATATTCTGGGATTGGATCTGTATCATCGTCGACTTCGCTACTATTGGATACCTACAGTTTGGAAAAATGCTCTTTCCATATCACTACCTGTATCAGTTACCAGATTACATTGCTGGTCTCTACAGGAGGATGTGCCAGTTCCAAAGCCATCTGTTTGATGTTTCTGTCTCCTGTACATCTTGATTTGTTCACACTACCGCTTTTCCATCTCTCTCTCTCTCTCTCTCTTTTTCCTGCGTTTCTCCTTTCTCCTTTTCTCCCGATACCTCTCTCGTGCGCTACGCGTTGCTGCTGATTGTAAAGTAGCCCTATATGCCGCATTTTTCTCTTCGGTAGCAACACGATACTCGTGGTCATACCATGGATTCCTTTGTGGAGGTCTCTGGTATCCAAGTACTGATTTTGCGGCTGTTTGCATGGAGTGGGCAATACATTGCCACTGTGCCGATATGTTATCAAAAGGAGGAGTGCAATGATTAAGCAATTGGGCCAGTTGAGTGGAATATGGGATTAAAATACCTTAAAATGCATTAACCACTTATCGTCTGCGCTAGCGCGCAATGACTCATATGGTATTTTATGGCACTGGAAAATTTATATTTGGAATATTTATTTTTAATTGTCTGATTTTCCCCAGTGCACAGTTGATCCACCCATTGGCCAAAAATAAAAAAATTAATGTCAAAATTTTGGTACAACATCTGGCAACCCTGACAGCTATGACATGGACCTTTTTAAAAATATATTAGTTTTTGTTTCATTCGAGCGCGATCTTCTTAAGAATAGCTTCAAAATTCGAAACATTTGACTAATATTTTTTGTTGTGAGTACAACCCATATTTTAAGTGCAAGTAAATATATTCAAAATATCGCGAAATTAATACGTATAGCAAAATATTATTGTGGATTTTGAAGGAGGAGGTAATAGCTTAATTTTCATTAAAAAATAGTGTTTTAGCGTGTTGTGAAATTCTAGTTAGCTGCATATTTTTTTAGTGTATTTTGTAATGCCATTTCGATCATATACTTAAATTTTACCTAAGGTTTTAGTCATGATGCCCACCAGTGCCCACTTTGGGAATAATTTTCCAAAGTAGGTCATGGGTTTAAGATTCTTCAGTATTAAAATCAGCTGCCATCTAGTGCCAGACTATAAATGGTGGGCCGCTGACTAAAGCTGCCCTAGAATAGGGTTTCTATGGATATATTAGCGTATAGCTCTGTTATCTGACCACGTACATTAACATTAGTCACATCAGTGGCAAGATGAAGAAATCTTCTTCTAATTTTTTCTTACGTTGGCGGTACGTGGCTTCAAGGAAGAATATTAAAAATTTTACCAATTTTCACACAAAAATGTTGTTTTTTTTTTAATCCGCTAAATTGGTTGGATCTTATGCTGTTTTGGAGATTGTTTTGTTTCCCCAAGCCTATTTTTGTATCATAAGATAATCGGCGGACCTTTGTTCATGTCATTTTGTATTAAGAGCATAAAACAGTTCTTACCGTATACCCCCTTCAGAGGGGAAAGGGGGGAGAATGTTACGCTCGTGGTTTCTTAAAACACTCTTCGCAGCAGCACAAAGCTGTAACCGGCGCATAAGCTTTTTACACTCTAAATATATTTGACCACTTTCTCCATACAAGTGAATCCACTGTGCAGTGCCTAAAACTGATCCAAAAATATGTACTGTGAATTTATCCAAAATTTTGTGTGGGAGGTACCCGAATGTGTGGACAAATATAGTCCATATTCAAACCTAATATACACATGGCAGATGTATTAGGATGTGTAAAGTATGGACCAAATCGGTAACTCCCTTCAAGAGTTATTGTGCGCACAATTTTTCCGAACATTTTTGAACTTTTGTGGGGGAGGTACCTGAAGGCGTGGACCGATATGGCTTATCTTCGAACTTATACTAAGTTTGAACAAAATATTACTAAGGCCAAATTTTGGACCGAATCGGCAAATCCGCTCGAGAGTTATCTTGTGCTCCAACCACTACACATGGTGTCACAGGGGCTTTTTTTGCACCTTTCTGGCTATTTTCTCAGGAAGTATGGACTTGCCCCGGAAGAAATTTGTACCGGCGTATTGAGGACAGTGAATACAAGTTGACAAAACAAAAATCAAAGCGATTCAAGAGCATGTCCTGAACTGAACTTTTCCGAACTTTTGTGTGAGAGGTACTCGAAGAAGTGGACCAATTGAATCCATATTGGAACCTCACCTAAGTCTGGTAGAATTTTCACGATGTGCAAAGTATGGACCAAATCGGTTACTCCCTTCAAGAGTTTTCGTGCGTACAAATTTTCCAAACATTTTCGAACTTTTGTGGGGGAGGTACCGGTATATCGGTACACTCCGATATAACCCATCTTCGAACTTAAACTAAGTTTGGACAAAATATTTCGAAAGCCAAATTTTGGACTGAATCGGTTCATCCGTTCGAGCCAGACAGACAGTATCCGTCCGTCTGATTTGGTCCAGAATATGTTTCTCGTAATATCGGTCCACTCCTTCCTGTTCTTCCCACACAAGAAATCAACATTTTTCGACAAAATGGCGCGCACAATAAATATTGAAGGGGGAAATTTGCTTTTCGTGGGCAAGTCTATGCTTCCCGATATAAAGGTCCAAAAGTTTTAAAAACTCCACAATGACCAACTATAATATCTGATAGGCACGATAACTATCCTGGATTTGATCCAACATAATAACTCTCGAAGCGAAAATCCGATATGGTCCAAACTTTTCACATCGTAATATTTCTTTGAAGCATAGATCAGCTTCGAGTATGGACTATATCGGTCCATTCCTTTGCATACCTTCCACACAATAATTCAACATTTTTGTCACAAATTCAGTTTTGGAACACTCCTCGGATCCCCATGAAATTTTCAGTAAGTTGTGCTCACGGCTCTAATTTTGTAGAGGGCTAGTCCTGAGGTTATTTCTCAAAAGCTCTAATTAACCCTGCCGACAGCATCTCAAATAACTGATGAGCACAAAAACTTACGATTTGAGTATCCGATTTGGCAGAAATTTTGAATATCATAAAATTTCTTGCAAACCTACCATAATCCAACAACGTCTATGTTGAAAAATATCTTCGGGTACATCCCTCACAAAAGTTCACCATTTTGCTTAAGTGCAGTTTACGGTCTGTTCGAGAATCGTTTATAATTTTTTACAGAACATACTTCTTGTAGTCCTATATACAGCGATATAATGTTTTTCGTGGGTAAGTCCATGCATACCAAAAGCTTAAAAAATCCTCGGTGACCAACTAATATGCCTGATAGGCACGATCTAGCCATGCATGCCTGTCCGTACACCTATCCGTCTGTTTTTAATCACTCTACCGTTCGCAATAATTGAGATAGAACGCCATAGGCAGGTGAGCTCGAAGTTGGGCTATATAGGTCCACGTTTTAGTATAGTCCCCATATAACGGTACCACCCCATATAACGGTATTTTGAGGATTTTAGCTACATTTGTTGACCGAACTAGTTGAAATTTGACATGGCCAAGAAATTTTTCCACTACAAATTGTCAAGAGGGGCCCCTATATTTTTGGCTCCAATTTGGCACTTGGAGTTTCAAGAGGTCAAAAAACTTTTGCAACCAAAATGGCGTGTATAGATAGATAAAAGTTTTTAATGTATACTACACTTTTTGACCAAATTAGCTGAAATGTGGCATTTTAGGTTCTCAATGACCAAACAACTTTTCCACTAAAAATCGTCAAGATACTCGTAGGTAACGTTTTGGTATAGCTCCCATATAACGGTAAGTCCCGATTTGAAGTATTGTGAGGTTTTCTGCTACATTTACTGACCGAATTAGCTGAAATTTGACATTTGAGGTTCCCAATGACCAAAAACTGCCAATATAGGTCCACGTTTGGGTATAGCCCCATATAACGGTACCTCCCGATTAAGGTATTTTAAGACATTTAGCTACATTTTCTGACCGAAGTAGCTGAAATTTGTCATTTGATGTTCCCAATGACCAGAAAACTTCTCCACTACCAAATAGGTCCATGTTTTAGAAAAGTCCACATATAACGGTATCCTCCAATTTTCGGTATTTTGAGTATTTTGCTACAATTTTTAAACGAACTAGCTGTAATTTTACGTTTAAGGTTCTCAGTGATCCCGAAAATCCTATACAAATAAATCGTCAATATAGGTCCATGTTTTGAAATATGCCCCATATATTGATCAAATTTAGGCGTTTGAGTTACCCCTGGTCAAACAATGCTTGCAGCTAACAGTAAACTACATTTTAGTTCACAATATTTGATGTTGGCCGAACTTAATGTTTTTACTTGTTGCCATTGCCATTGCCATTCCATTTGTAACACATGGAAATATTCATCGGAGACCCTATAAAGTATATATATTCTTGATCAGGGTAAATTTTTATGTCAATATAATCATGTCCGTCGGTCCGTCCGTCGGTTGATAGATAAAGCTCACAATTTTCAATATAGAGCTTTATAATTTGGTATAGAAGTTTCTTTTACTCCTAGGATGTTTGGTATTGCAAATGGGCTATATCGGTCCATGTTTTGATATAGCACCCATAGAACGATACCACCCGATTTTCGGAATTTTCAAGCTTTTAGCCTCATTATCACACCGAAATGGCTGAAATTTGGTCTTAGTCTTACTTGGAGGTATAAAACTTTCCTCCAAAAATTTGTCGGTATAGGTTTACGACTTCATATAGCCCCCATACAATGGTACCTCCCGATTTTTATACCCTCAGCATTTATGCTAACGATGGTATATACACTTTCATACGGGCAAAATGTATATCGGTCCACTCCTTCCGGTACCTCACACCTTCCTGATATTTTGTCATACTTTCAGTTCGAAGATAGGCAATACCGGCCCACAACTTCCGGTAGTTCCCCTAATATTTAAAAAAATGTCACTTAAATGGTATGCACGATATCTCTTGAAAAAATATGGTCCAAAATTGGGATCTCCTAATATTTTGTACAAATTTAGTTTAACTTCTAAAATGGTGGTACCTCAGGGTACCTTCTCCACAAAAGTTCAACATTTGTGTTTAAGTGCAGTTTAAGGTTCGTTCGAAGATCCTTTGGAAATATATGCCGATGCTGTTCGTTGTTGTCCTGCTTACAACGGTATTATGTTTTCCGTGGACAATTCCATGCTTCCTGGTCCATATCGGTCCATTCCTTTAACTACCTCCTCTGCAACACTTTTGAACTTTAATCCTAATCCATATTTTCGTCGGCAAGTTCAAATGTCAAAAAAAAAATAATGAAAAAATCATAAATACCTTCGATCTGGCTGTAGATGACAGTTTCAATTCATATAGGCTCAGGGTATATCTCTGTCGGCAAAGCCGACTGATACTTTTTTACTTGTCTGTATTTTGACGGTTGTAGCTTCAATATTCCTTCGAAATGGCTGAAATTTGATATTTAGTCTTCCTAGGTGAGGGTACGAAACTGTCCCGCAGAAATTTGTCGGTACATGTCCACGCCTTCATAGAACGGCACCTCCCGATTTTCGATATTTTGAAGGTTATGGCCACAATAATCCATTAAAATGGCTGAAACTTGGTCTTTAGTCTTCGTTGGTGTTATTCAACTTTCCCCTCTAAAATTTTCGGTATAGGTCCACGCCTTCATATAGCCCCCATAGAACACTACCTCCCGATTTTCGGTATTTTGAAGGTTGTGGCCTTAATATTCATCCGAAATGGCTGAAATTTGGTATTTAGTCTTCGTTGGGGGTATAAAACTTTCCCCCAGAAATTTGTTGGTACACGCCCACGCCTTTATACAGCCCCCATAAAACAGTACCAACCGATTTTCGGCATTTTTAAGGTCTTAGCTTCATTATCACAGCGAAATGGCTGAAATTTGGTACTTAGCCTTCGTTGGGGGTATAAAATTTCCCCCCATAATTTTGTTGGATTGTTGGCCTCAATACTCCTCCGAAATTTCTGAAATTTGGTATTCAGTTCTCATTTGAGGTATAAAACTTTCCATATAAAATTTGTCGGTATAGGTCCCCGCCTTCATATAGCGTCCATAGAACGGTACCTCCCGATTTTCTGTATATTGAAGGTTGTGGCCACAACAACCCACTGAAATCTCTGAGACTTGTTATTTAGTCTACGTTAGAAGTAAACCTTTTTCGACTGAATTTCGTCGGTGTAGGTCCACGTTTCGATAAAGCCCCCATAGAATGGGACTTCCTGATTTCTGTAATTGTGAAAGATGACTGAAATTTGTTATTTATCTTTCATGGGGTTATAAAATGTTCCAGAAAAGAGTTATCAGTAAAGGTCCATGTCTTCCTATATTCCCCATAGAAGCGTATCGGATATTTGGTATTTAGTCTTCTTTGAGTCTAAAAACTTTACTTTCTTACTTACTTAGATGGCTTTAATATTAAACAGAACGTCTTGTTCCATAAGCCGAACTAAAAATAGATTTCCAAACGTACCGATATTTAACTTTACTTCTCCAATTCGGGATGCCATGTTTCGTGATATCTTCAACTTGGTCTTTCCATCGGAGTTTTGGCCTTCCCTTTGGGCCTATAGCGTCGAGTGGCTCGTATTCAAATGCCTTTTTGGCGGGGGCATCTTTATCCATCCTGCTGACATGGCCTAGCCAAGGCACTCGTTGTAGTTCGATACATTTTACTATATCGATGTCGGTCGGCTGGTATTGCTCGTGGTTCATACGACGTCGGTATTCACCGTCAACGCATATTGGTCCATAAATCTTTCGAAGAATGTTTCTCTCAAACACACCAAGTTCTGCCTCATCATGCTTCAGATCCATACATACTCGTAAGTACGGGTAGTATCAGTGTGGTTTTACTTTTAAACTGTTTACTTAGACCAAAGTAGCATCTGTTGGCCAATATTATTCTTCTTTTGATTTCAAAACTGATGTTGTTAGTTTTATTTATGGAGGTGCCGAGGTAAATAAAGTCATTTACTACCTCAAAGTTGTAGTTCTGAACATCAACAGTTGGTCCGAGTCTACTGGACGTCTTGCGTGTTGATACCATAAACTTTGTCTTATCGCCGTTGACTGCCAGACCCACTTTGGCAGACTCTTTTTCAATTTTCGTAAAGGTGGCTGCTACTGATAGAGTTGATCGAACTATTATATTAATATCGTCTGTGTAGGCCAGTAACATTATATCCTTATTGTATATAGTGCTATTTTTATCTCTATCGGTATATACATTCGCTTCTCGTATGACCTTTTCCAATAGAATATTAAATAGGTCACACGATAGGCTGTCACCTTGCCCTAAACCTCGTTTTGTTTCAAAAGGTTCCGAGAGGTTCTTTCCTATAGCAGATCTTGTATTAGCCAATGTCATCCTGCATAATCTTATAAGTTTTGCAGGGATACCAAACTCAGACATGGCTTGAAACACCTTTGATCGAATTGGGCTGTCGAAGGGGGCCTTATAGTCGACGAACAGGTGGTATGTGTCGATCAAATTTTCGTGGGTCTTCTCCAGTATTTGGCGCAGTGTGAAGATTTGGTCAATTGTCGATTTACTAGGTCTAACACCGCATTGGTACGACCCTATTATGTTATTGACCATGGGCTATTCTTTGCCACTGCGCCTCCACATGCAGTTCCGTCTTCCAGCATGTGAGTCAGTTGAGCGGAATAGGCTTGTGCTATCTGCTGTGTTTGCAGCTTCTCGACGTCCAGCTTCACAGGACGGAAGCACTTTTGCCGCAACATTAAGGCGAGTGCGTACCTTTGATGCTACAAGGAAATGGTCCGAATCAATGTTCGCTCCTCGAATCGATCGGACATCTAACACACTGGACGAGTGTCTTCCGTCTATCACAACATGATCAATCTGGTTTCTTGTTTTCCCATCTGGGGATACCCACTTGGCCTTGTGTATGTCGAGGTGTTGGAATCTGGTACTGCTCACTACCATGTTTTTTTGCCGCTGCAAAATCGATCAGCCTCATTCCGTTGTCGGATGTTACCTCATGAAGGCTGAACTTTCCGATCGTGGAACCAAAAATATTTTCTCTCCCACTTTTAGCATTAAAATCTCCTAGAACAATCTTAATGTCATGGCCAGGGCAGCGGTCATATGCTCTCTCTAGGCGCTCGTAGAATATATCCTTGGTCTGTCCATCTTTCTCTTCGGTCGGGGCATGGGCGCAGATGAGACTGATGTTAAAAAACGTTGCTTTTATTCGGATTGTGGCAATTCTCTCATCAACAGAAGTGAAGCTGGAGGCGAGATTTCTAAGCCATGGCAGCTATAATGCAGTGCGTAATCGTTTGTTATTTTTACGTCTGCCCGGTTCCATCGCACTTCCTGTAAGGCGATAATATCAGCTTTGTACTTACCAAGTATATCCGCCAGTGCGCAAACTGCACCTGCTTTGTAGAGAGTCCTGACATTCCAGGTGCAGATTCGCAGATCATGGTCCTTAAAACTTGTTGGATCGGGGTCTGCTAGTAAATAAATAAATGTGGATTGTAACGCGATTTCGTGAAAATTCAGCTTTTAGTTTTAGATCAAATAGCAACATTTTCATTGCAATAAAAAATTGCTTGTTTTGGGACATGATAAGGTATCCATCTTTTGCCATAAGTCTGAGGGCATAACAAATATGTTGTGGTCTCTGGGTCCACCTAATATTTTTTAAACAATTCCCCTCCATTCTTTTCTTTGAAAATTTATAAAAATATTGATGTTTATTTATTTATTTTCCCAAACCCCCAATGATTGAATAGTTTTCCGATGTAGTACTCCTCTTAATTGCTTTTTAATACTGACATTTTGTTAAATAATTTCATTGTTTAATTGATTTGTTTACCTGTTTCTGTTGTTGTTCCATTATTATTTTCCATTCATTGTCAATGCCGCCAACCACATTTCACACAATGGCCACTTGAGATTATTATTGCTGTTGTTGCTTTTGTTTGTGTTACTATTTTCGTATTGTTGCCTTAAGAAACAATTATTTATAACCAGATTAACATATTTATTCAACAAACACTTACACTGAACCACATAATACGCACCGCACCGTTAAGCAGCGATTAATTAGATGCTCATAAAATTGAACTTGAAACTATAAGAGGTGTTAATAGCAACTAGCTTTGTGTATGTTTGTGTGCACACACATAAGTATGGCATAGCACTGCCTATTGTATGTCAGACCGACGACCATTCACAACAATGAAGACAAGTTCATATCAAAACAAATCAAATAATAAAGAAATGCCATGGCAAACACAATGTTCAGGCGATAAAGAAAGGCAGTCTTTGCAGCCGTCACGTGGCGGCGATGCAGAAATACCGCAAGCTATTCACATCAGCATAGATTACACAGTTTTCTTATAAAATATTATTAATAGAGTTGTTACGTCAATAGTATTTAATAAAATGTTCTTAGAACCTTACTAGGGTAGAAAGGGTATATCACGAATATTGCCAATTATTTCATATTCCATTTCAGAAAAAAAAGATAAAATATTTTCGCGCTACATCAACGATTTTTGATATGTAGGTTAAGAAAAAAATTCCCAGTACGAATCTGGTCGCGAGCCAATTTTTGGTTGTTGCGGACAAAAGATATGGCGCTTTTATTTCGCTTTTTAAGAAAGAAAATATTATAAAAACGCTAATTATTTTAATGAACACAATTGTTACTAAAAAGCTCTCTCGAAATGACTTCAGCGAGTAGGTTTCATAATACCTGCAAAATGTTACACAGAATTCGAGGAATGTACATAAAATTGATAAATTATTGAATATAATTCAATTTTTTTCAAAATTAAGGCCCATTCAGTGGTCATAAAATTACATAAAAATTTGTTGTGGATCAAAACTTCACGGCGAATCAAATGAGACTACAATCATACAGATTGGTGTTATATTATCGATGTTACAGTCGAAATAAGCACATATTTTGGTAAAAAAAAAAAATTTTTGTTTGAAAAAATATTTTTTCACGTGCATTATGTAGTAGAAAATATTGTAAAAATCTGTTGGAATACTTCCTTCATTTTGCTTAAATCTCCCAATAAAATGGACGGATTTTGCTTTATTGACATTCATATTAAAGCTTTCCCATTAGGGAAGGTAATTGGGTTGATGAGGATATATCTCAAAGCTTCTGAAATGGAAATAGAGATCAAATAACCCATTTTAATTTATATGCATTTTCAAATACGTGTAAATCGCGTAATTATCAAAATCATTTTGCCCGCATGTGATTTTCATGTACAGCAAGGCCGTATCTATTAAGTTGTATATATTTTTCGAAATATAATTTGGACTCTAAGATGTAGCATCGGCTGCATCTTAGCATTAAAAAACCTATAAAATATCGCTAATTTGCGCAAAGTGCATACAATTTTTGTCCGCATCCGATTTTAGTGTTTACCATGAAAATCGACATCGATATATATCTATTTCAAGGCGATCAATTAAGAACCGTGGATGTAGCATCACACACTATTTTTTGGGATAAAATGAATGTAGCTCCCTTATCAGTGAAGTTTTAAAATCTCTGTTTCCGCTAAAACGAAGATGCTGTATTAGTTGTTTCATTGCAGTGGAAACGAACCGCAGAAAACGCGATAAAATACGCGATATTTTCAAAAACAATTTTAGGTGATTTTTCTACTTTGGAATTTCTCGCGTTTTAGTAGATGGATTTTCACGAGGAATGATTTATTGGATCCGGAACGTAAAAAACTAAAATGTGCAATCGAGTACGAAGTATTCTAGAGACAATTCCAAATATTAGACCCGAAAAATATGATTTTTAGAAAAATGTTCGCACAAAATTTCCGCATTTGGATGCAGATTTCTATGAAGCTGTGCAGACTGCATTCACAATATACGTATCAAATAACTCAGAATCGCAATTCGGAAAAAGTGAAGTTTAAGAGCACCTCTCGGATCGTTTTGAAATTTTTTAGTAGGCTGTCCTTGCGGCTTCCTTTACGACGGTACAATTTCTTTCTTGCGCAAGTCAATACTTCCTGAGATATTGGCATAAAAGCCCCAAGAAACCCTGATGGCACCAACCAAATGGCATATCCGCAAGATAATTATCGCAGGGAGTTTCTGATTGGTGCAGACTTTGCACATCGTATTTTTTCATTCAGTAATGTATCAGGTTGGAATATGGACTATATCGCTCCTCTTCTTCGGGTACCTCCCACACACAAATTTCCGATAAAGTGAAGTTTAAGAGCTTCTCTCGGACCGTTTTGAAATTTTTTTTCCGTATGTTATCCTTGCGGCTTCCTTAACGACGGTATAATTTCTTGCTTGCGCAAGTCCATACTTCCTGAGATATTGACCTAAAACTCAATGAAACCCTGATGGCACCAACCAAATGGCATATCCGCAAGAAAATTCTCGCAGAGAGTTTCTGATTGGTGAAGACTTTGCATGCCGTATTTTTTCATCCAGTCTTGTATCGAGTGGAATATGGACTATATCGGTCCTCTTCTTCGGGTACCTCCCACATTCAAATTTCCGATAAAGTGAAGTTTAAGAGCTCTTCTCGCATCGTTTCAGTAGGATGTTCTAGCGGCCTCATTTACAGCGATAAATTTTTTTTCTGGAGTAAGTCAATACTTCCTGAGATAATGGCCCAAAAGCTTCAAAACCTTGCCAGCACATACTAAAATGGCTATAGCGCAAGATAACTTTAAAACTTTTTCAAAAAATTCTTCCAAACTTAGTTCAACGTAATTTTTTATTTCGAGTCCTTTATGAAGAAGTTTGGTTACTAAAAATTTTTGGTACATGTCTATGATTTGGTATAGCACCACATTACGGAACGTGCAGATTTTAAAGCAAACGCGCGATACACTGTACAACACAAAAAATAATTACAAAATAATTCGGCCAGGTTATGAAAGAGGACCGAAAAAAAGAAGACACGTGTATCGGCGTTTTGAAAATTTACGTCGGGAAGTAACCTAAATAGGCGTGGCAAGTTCCGCCCATTTCTACAGGTTTTGAAATATTCGACATCAGATTGCTTGGAATCCTTGCATTTTAAGTATAAAGTGTCTTTGGCAATATTAGTGACAACAATGCGGGTTATCTTTGTATGAAAAATATTAACCCTCATGCGAGTCATTAAACGAGTTTTTTGGTGCCTTTTTTAAAAACGTTTAAAAACTCCTTTTAAATGTGATCGTATCAAATCAAAATATTCTACAAAATTATTTGTCATAAAATTTTACTATAGGTCCCCGAATACTCCAAAACTCTAAAATGCACATAAATGCCAGGAATCTGCCAAAAGTAAAATCATCAAAAAATGAAATATGTATTTACAATATATATCAAAAAACAAGTAAAAAGTATCAGTCGGCTTTGCCGACAGAGCTATACCCTCAGCCTGTGTGGATTGAAATACAATTTTCCCAAAAAAAAATTATTTATTTAGGGGGTTTTTCATAATGTTGGGCGTATGAACCGACAAAAGTATTGTTAGGTTTAAAACTCAAAAATTTGCAGGCATATCGATAGATAGTGTGATACTAGCCTACGAAAAACATAATATCGCTGAAAACAGGACCACTAGGAAAACCTTCGTTGCAAATGTCCAAAGGATCCTCGAACAGACCCATAAACGCACAAAAATGTTGAACATTTGTGAGGGTGGTACCACAAGGATTGGACAGATAGGGCCCAAATTTGAACATAAACTAAGTTTCGACAATATTTAGAGATCCAAAGTTTGGACCAAATCGGTTGCTACGTCTATGAGAAATCCCTCGTACCATTTTAGCGAATATTTTTGAACTCTTGTGGGGGAGATACCGGAAGGAGTGGACCTATAAGCACCACCTTCGAATCGAATCTAATATTCGAAGAAATATTACAATATCCAAAATGTGGACGAACGCAGTATTCGGTTCGAGTTCTCCAGCCACTACATATGGTGACACAGTCGTTTTTTGAAACTTTCGGGCTGTTTTCTCAAGAAGTATGGACTTACCCCTGGACAACTTTTACTGTCGTAATTGAGGCAGCGAATGCAAGTTGCTTCAAAAAAACTAAAGTGATTCGAGAGCAGGCCTTAAAGTGAATTTATCCAACATTTTGTGTGGGAGGTACCCGAAGGAGTGGGCAAATATATTTGAACCTGATCTATATCTGGTAGATATATTAGGATGTGTAAAGTATAGACCAAACCGGTCACTCCCATCAAGAGTTATCGTGCGCACAATTTTTCCGAACATTTTTGAACTTTTGTGGGGGAGGTACCTGAAGGAGTGGGGGAGGTACCTGAAGGAGTCGAACTTAAACTAAGTTTGCACAAAATATTACGAAAGCCAAATTTTGGACCTAATCGGCAGATCCGTTCGGGGGTTATCATGCGCTCCAACCACTACACACGTTGTCATAGGAGTTTTTGTAATTTTCAGGCTATTTTCTCACGAAGTATGGACTTGCCCCTGATGAAACTTATACCTTCGTATGGGGCTCAGTGAATACAAGTTGTTACAGAAAAAATCAAAGCGATTCGAGTGCAGGTCCTAAACTGAAATTTCCGGAAGGAGTGGACCAATTGAGTCCATATTAGAGCATCTTTTAAATCTGGTAGAAATTTCACGATGTGCCAAGTATGGACCAAATCGGTTAATTCCTTCAAGAGTTATCGTGTGCACAAATTTCCCGAACATTTCCGAACTTTTGTGGGGAGGAACCGGAAGGAGTGGACCAATATAGCCCATCTGCGAACTTAAACTAAGTTTGGACAAATTATTACGAAAGCCAAACTTTGGACCAAATCGGTTGATCCATTCGAGAGTTGTCGTGCGCTCCAGCCAAAATCCGATCTAGGTTATCAATATTTTTACTACATATATATTCACCATAGATATTCCAAAAACATTTTGGATCGAGCACACATAATCTTCTGAAAGAATTTTGAAAAACATCAACAGAATATATTATGTGACCGCAGATATCGAAAATGTGAATAAAAACGGCAGAATATTGTCCTAAATTATATATAAAAAGCGAAAGCTTCTGGAGATGTTAAATATTAGAGCTACAAATTTCTTTTGTTCAGAGACTCATAATGAAATTTGATTTGGAACATTTCTTCTTTTCACACAATCCCCAAAAAGTAAAGTATTTTAGGAGATTTTGGCACAGTTTGGAATTAATTTTAATTAAGTGTCTAAAAGTTTAACAAATAATTTCTACCTATAATATCTAATTTTGTAACGTCATTTTCTTAATAAAGTATTTTACTTAGATATCTAGTTTGTTCTGGAACTTACAATAAAATTTTGTGTAGAATATTTCTTCTTTCAACACATTTCGTATAACACTAAATTTCATGTTACTTTCATGCGTCAACTCGAAAATAAGAACAAAACAAATTGATTAAAAAAAATATTTGGGTGTTTTGTTGACAAATTTGATGTATATATTTTCTTGATATATATTGTAAATACATATTTTATTTATTCGGCGACTTATATTGAAATTTGATGGAGATTTTTTTTGTCTTTGACGTCTTCTATCTAGAATTAAGTTTTGTGGTACAAAACTTAATAAACTCAGATAAAGTACAACATTAACCCTAAAACGTGATTTTACATTTGGCAGATTCCTGGCGTTTAGGTGCGGTTTAAGGTTTAATTTTTTTTTTCATAAAAAGATAACCCGCATTGTTTTCAGTAATATTACCAAACACTCTTTATACCTAAAATGCAAGGATTCCAAGGAATCTGATGTCGAATATTTCAAAACCTGTAGAAATGGTCGGGATTTGCCATGTCTATTTAGGTTACTTCCCGATGTAAACATTCAAAACGCCGATACACGTGTCTTCTTTTTTCGGTCCACTTTCATAATCTGTGTGTTTCTTGTAATAATAAAAAAATTTCAATTTGGTGTTATTGTCTACGGTTTGGTTTTGTTTTTGTTTTTATTTTATTTATTTTTTTTTTGGTCAGCTGACTAATACTTTCTTACTTGTTTTAGATACAAAATAACAAGTTACGAAATTATTAAAAATTGTGCGTCAATAATGTCTTTAAATTCACAAACTAATAACATGACCTTGTAAACCTTTTTACAAGAAAAAAATTCTTGAAGCTAATAAATAAATTTTGTCGCAATATTACTTAATTGTTTCTTAATTTTCTTTCATATTCGTCTCCATAAACTAATTTAAGTTTAATTTACACATGTTATATACATATTTTCTAGTATTATTTCTGTGAAACTTTTTTTAATATCCATCGCGGATGCTGCTCACCATCAAGTCAAGTTGAAGTTTCCCTATTTGTCGAAGTTCATGAGTCATCATGCATCACACAATTCTGCAGCTGCATAGCATGCATATGCAAAAACAAAACAACACATCAACTTTTCTTCGTAATATAGTCAGAAAAATATTTTTCTCATTTCTTGTTTGTTGTTCATATTAAAGTTGTTTGTCTTTTTATGGACATTAGTGTGGTTCGGATATGAAACAAATAAGAACGGCCTAAGTAAAACTATAAAAATTTTAAAAATATGACAAAGTGAAGTAATTTAGTCTTAAATTTTTACAATACATACAAAATGTACACTACAATACAATATTTACAATACTTACACTAACCATGCTAATGGATCATGTTGAGAATGATATCTAAACGCCAGATATTTTATTAATATTGACAACGTTAGAAATGCCTAAAAAAGGAGGTTGCTAAAATGTCGTGCAAAACGTATTCAACCCACGCAAAAAAAGGGATCAGAAATTCCATATAAAAATACTAGGCAATATTAAAGAAGACATGTAAAAAAGTATCAGTCGGCTTCGACGACAGAGATATACCCTCATCCAGTGTGTGGGCGTATAAACCGACAAAAACAGAGATTTGGATTAAAGCACAAAAGTTTTGCGAGGAAGTTACCAAAAAGAATGGACTGTTTGGATGTGGGTCTTATTTTGGGAGTCATTCCTCTCGTAGATTTCAGTTAGTTACCATATAATTACCTTCGGTAAAAATGTTCAAAGGATCGAATATACCCTTAACCGCAAAAAATTTTGAAGAATTGTGTAGGTGCTTCCTCAAGGAGTAGACCGATGGGGCCCACTCTAAACATAAGCTATGCTTGGACAAAATATTTCGAGATTCAAAGTTTGGACCAAATTCGCTGCTCCGTTTATGAGATACTAGCAGATCCCGGTCCGCGTTGCTGGACTTTATGGACTTTATGCTTGACAATTCAAAAATTGGCATTTTTACCTCACTTCTCCGGTCCATTTTCAAACCGAGGAGGATTTTAAATGTATCTACAGATTTTGTCTGTAACCTTTCTATTCTATTCGAACTTTGTCGATTTTTTTCGCTCAAATTAATTTGAAAGCCGATGCACTCATAAGTTTAACAAATATAGCGATTATAATACAATAGGCCCCCGAAATTCGTCTACAAATATATAGCTTTTTGGACCACGGGACATTCTTGAACATTGTATTGTTTTCAAAATGTAACATATTTAAAAACTGGGCGTCGGGTCGGGTCTTTAGGCTCCAAAGAAGTACATACATTGTAGATTAATCCGTAAATCTGTAAACCGATACATCCGTAATTTTTGCAAAATATAGCGTTTTTTAAAATTTTGCATAGGGCAGGTACCCTCCCCCCTCTGGAATTCATCAAAATATGTTGCCTGTTTTCTGGGGCCATCCCTGTACATTCCCTGACAATTTCAGGAAAATCGATTCAGTAGTTTTTGCAGAAAAACTTTAAATTGAAATAAAAATTGGTGTACTCGGTAAAATTTTCTTTCCATAAAAACATAAGTTGGGTTATGACGGAATTTTATTATACCCTAAGACTTTAGGCTAAATGTGCCTCGTCGAAATAATGGTTTTAGACCCCAAGTATGTCTGTACGATAACCGTTTCAGACAATTTTGAGTAGATCTAGCAATGTCCGTCCGTCTGTCTGTCTGTCCGTCTGTCTGTCTAGCTGGTGCGCACGATAACTCTCGAACGGATCAATCGATTCGGTTCAAATGTTGGGTATCGAAATATATTGTCCAGATTCGATTTAAGTTAAGATGGGCCATATAGGTCCACTCCCTCAGGTACCTCCCCCACAAATGTTCAAAAATTGTCGCAAAACTTGTGCGCACGATAACTCTTGTAGGGAATAACCGATTTGGTCCATACTTTGCACATCGTGTAATTTCTACCAAACTTAGATGAGGTTCCAATATGGACTCAATCGGTCCAATCCTTCGGGTACCTCCCACACATAATTTCGGAAAAGTTCAGTTTAGGGCCTGGTCCCGAATCGCTTTGATTTTTGTTTACGCAAGTTGTATTCGATATCCTCTATACGACGTTGTAAGTTTCATTAGTAGCAAGTCCATACTTCCTGAGAAAATAGTCTGAAAGTTACAAAAAACCCTATGACACCGTGTGTAGTGGTTGGAGCGCAAGATAACTCTCGAACGGATCTGCCGATTCGGTCCAAAATTTGGCTTTCGTAATATTTTTTAGTTCAAGTTTAAAGATGGATTATATCGGCCCACTGCTTCCGGTACCTCCCCCATGTTCGGAAAATTTATGCGTACGATGACTCTTGAAGGGAGTAACCGATTTGGTCCATACTTTGCACATTATGAAATTTCTACCAGACTTAGATGTGGTTCCAATATGGACTCAATCGGTAAACTCCTTCGAGAACATCCCACACAAAATTTCGGAAAAGTTCAGTTTAGGACCTGCTCTCGAATCGCCTTGGTTTTTGTTGTAACATCTTGTATTCACTGTCCCCTATACGAAGGTACAAGTTTCCTCAGGGGCAAGGCCATACTTCCTGAAAAAATAGCCTGAAAGTTGACAAACCCTATGACACCATGTTTATGGGTGGAAGCTCAAGATAATCCTCGAACGGAAATGCCGATTCGGTCCAAAATTTTGCCCTAGTAATATGTTGTCCAAAGTTAACCTAAGTTCGAAGATAAACCATATCGGTCCCCTTCATCAGGTACCTCCCCCACAAAAGTTAAAAAATATTCGGAAAAATTGTGGCCACGATAACTCTTGATGGGAGTGAACGATTTGGTCCATACTTTACACATTCTCATAATATCTACCAGATATAGATCAGGTTCGAATATAGACTATATTTCTCCACTCCATCCCGTACCTCCCACACAAAATTTTGGATAAGTTCACAAGTTAAGACCTGCTATTGAATCACTTTGATTTTTGTTGAAGCAACTTACATTCGCTGCCTCAATTATGATGGTAAAAGTTGTTTCAGGGGCAAGTCCATACTTCTTGAGAAAACAGCCCGAAGGGTGTAAAAACCCCCTATGGCACCCCCATGCTCCATGTCGGTCCATTCCTTTAAGTACCTTTTCCGCAAAATTTTTGAACTTTAGTCCTAATCAACATTTTGTCGGTTCATAAGACCAACATTTTGAAACCCCCTAAATACATAAGTTTTTTGTGAAAAAAGTGTTTCAATTTCCACAGGCTGACGGTATAGCTCTGTCGGCAAAGCCGACTGATACTTTTTTACTTGTTGTCTTTGTGTTGGATCAAAAATCTCAGTGGTTTGGCTGTTACATATATGCCAAAATATCCATAAAACCTTAAAAAAAAAACTTCAAGTCAAAATCCGAGGGCTCGATTTTCACCGTAGACATATGGTCTAGTGGACTTTTTTTCTTAGTGCAATCCCAATAATCAGAAAATCCAGGCGCCCGTGGTGGTGTTCAAATCGCCTCGGCCTAATATATATAGATTGCGCGTACCATTTTAGCGAATAGTTTCGTATTCTGTTCGAGAGTTGTCGTAGGAACCAGCGACTACACATGCTGGCCGTAGGGGCTTTTTACAGCTTTCGGGTAATTTTCTCTAGAAGTATGTACTTGACACTCAAAAAAGTGTACCATTTTAAAAGGGGCTTTGAGCGCAACATGTTGCAATAAAAATCAATACGATTTGTGAGGACGTCCTAAACTGCACTTTCCCGAAATTTTTGTGTGGGAGGAAAACGAAGGTGTTGACATATCGATACCTCCAAATAATAGTATGCTAAGTCTAAAAAGTGAGTTTTGCAGGAGAAGCTCTCAAAGTGTGGACATTTTTTTAAACTTCAGTACTATGCTAAGTCAATATTTGTTTATAACTTCTGTTCGGATTGACCGATCATTACCAAAATTTGACAGAATTTAAGTTAAAGGACGTTTGACACCTCCAAATAATAGTTTGCTAATTCTGAACAGTGAGTTTTGCAGGACAAGCTCTAAAAGTTTGGAAATTTCTATGTACTATGCTAAGTAAATATTTGTTTATAACTTCTGTTCGGATTGTCCGATTATTGCCAAAATTTGACAGAACTTAAGTTAAAAGACGTTAAATATAAAAATGTAAAGAACTTGAAAACATGCTAAGTCGACTTAGCATACTATTGTTTGGAGGCGTCGATATATAGTCCATATTCTAACCGGATCTATGTCGCGTGGAAATATTACGATGTCCAAAGTATGGACCAAATCGGTTACTGCCTTCTAGAGTTATCGTGCGCACCATTATAGCGAAAAATTTTGAACTTTTGTGGGGGTGGTACCCAAAGGAGTGGACCGATATAACTCATCTTAGAACTTGTTTTAATTTTGCGTAAAATATTACGACTGCTAAATTTTGGACCAAATCGATTTATCCCTTTTTCGCTCCATCCACCACACATGGTACCATAGCGGGTTTTACAGCTTTTGGGCAATTTTTTAAGGAATTATGAACTTGCACTGGAAAAACTTGTACCGTTGTAAAGGGGGCAGCGAATACAAGTTGCTACAAGGGGCACTACAAAACCTTCCGGCCTAGGCAACACGCAGTTTGACAGTTTTTAGCCTAACCGTATTCAGGACAGTTTGACATACGTCCATTTGTTTGATTGTTTACAGTGGCTTGATTCAGACACCTTCAAAAAAATTGGTTTCGAACGCTTTTACACCTTCTTCTAGAGACGAAAATCGTTGACCACCCATTTTTTCATGACGTGCTGGAATCAAATTAAGTCATTGGTCAGGTCTGTACGGCGCATGACCCATCAATTCCAAGTTTTGTCCGGTCAAACAGGCGCTGGTTTGAATCGATGTGTGAGAGCTCCCATTGTCATGATGCAGAACGATTCGCCTTCTCTTGTTCGTTTTTCCAATTCCTCAGGGGACTTCAGGCAAACAAATTGTAGTGTACCACTCAGAATAACACGGCCTTCATTTCTCAAGCTGTATAATCACCACTTGATCAGTTTTTCCGAAGAAACTGACGACATTTTGCTTCGAAGTGCTTCTTCCATGAACAACTTTAATTGCATTTGGCTCGCTTTCGAAGACCCAAACGATCGATTCCTGTTTTGCTTCGGGCTCCTAAGCATACATCTAAGATTCGTCGTCTGTGACGATTTTATAAATGTCATTTGAAGCACCGCGATTATTTTTCTTATTCACAATTTCTTTGCACCAAGCCACAAGAGCCTTTTTTGAGCGATTGACCAATCTTGCTGGATCTAGCGAGAAAAATCTTATTTTGCGTTCAGGTATTCATATACATATTAGGGTTATGACTTTTTTACAACCTCATATCCCTGTATCATAGCGTGATGAGTTTTGCCATAAGATTACATAAAATCATAATTATAAGGTGATTCGGTGAAAAAACCTCACGCACAAAATGATTTTAAAAGTTGAATTTATTAAAATTATGGACAATTTTTTTAAGTCATTGTAAGCAGATATACAATTGAAAATAAATTTTAGAGTCAAATGAGATAATTAAACTGACATAACATTTATTTCTAACTTATTTTCTTCAATTCTGAGAATCGTAAAAATGTCGTAAACGCTTTTATTTAAAGATATAATTTTTTAACAAAAAACAAAAAATTTCAAATTTTTTTAAAGTGGTATATACATGACCTTTTTCAGTATTTGAATGAAATAAATATTATTATAGTTATTATTAGGCTTATATTTATTAATTCGTGCAACAAAAAATAATTTTTGAAAAAAAAAAAAAAATTTTTCATTTCATACATTTTTTCAAAAAATTATATTTTTAAAATCGATTTGTGCGTGAATTTTTTTTTATATTTCAATGGAATAAACGCTAGCATAGTGATTATTAGGCAAAAGTTCATTCATCCCTGCTACAGGAAATCATTTTTGAGAAAAAATGTCTAAAAGTCATAACCCTAATACATATATCAAATGTTAGTTGGTGGAAGAAATGCCCAAGGATGCCTCTATCTCACGGTATATAGCATAGGGATCTTGCATTATCCGTTCACGCATGGCTTAATTTTTTTCTGGCACAACGGCCGATTTTGGGCGACCCTCACGACCCTCGTTTATTGCTAGTGTTGGCCACGATTGAATTCATTAAACCAGTTTTTCATAGTGCTATAGGATGGCCCCTTATCGACATACAAAGATTTAATTTGATCGATGCATTCTTGCCATGATTATCAACATCGAAAGTTGTGAAAAATTATTGGACAAAAATGTTCACAAATAAATTCAATTTACTTTGCAAAGTGATTTTTTCAAGTCACTGTAAACAACTCAACACATAGTCGAATGTCAAACTATCCTGAGTACGCTAAGGCTAAAAACTGTCAAATTTTCAAAAAAAAAGTCAAATGACGCCTGGCGACACTGCGTGTTGCCTAGGCCAGAAAGTTTTCTAGTTCCCCTTGTAGTCCCACCTTTTGGTATGGACCCATAAATCGATTACACCGGTTTAAGTTTTTATACCCTACACCACACTGTGGTAAGGGGTATTATGTCTTTGTGCATTTGTATGTAACATACAAAAGGAGACGAAAGAGAACCATAGTTCCTTATGCATGTCTGTCCGTTCGTCTGTCCGTCTGTCCATGTGTTTTTGTTCCCAATGTACAGGTCGCATTTTTTGTCCGATTCAGCTGAAAATTGGGGAATATAATTTTTTAGCTAAATGAAGAACGCTATTGCTTTTGTGAAAGTCGGTTCAGATTTGGATATTGCTCCCATATATGAATATTTTTGGCCGATTTGACGTATTTGTTGCACCAAACACGCTATACACATACGGTTTCAATGAAATTTAGAATGCGTGACTGAATTCGGTCTAAAAATAAATGTGCCCAATTACAGGGAAATCGGTTCAAATTTGGATATAGCTCCCATAGCTCCCGTAGGGTATCATATAGTCGGCCCCTTCCAGCTATTATCCTTTCCTTACTGTTTTTTTTTTACTTTTTATCCACATTTTTGTGCAAGATTGGATGTCCAGTGGCATTTTACTTTTAATATATTAATAAGGTTTACGTAGGACACCCTAATATACAAATTTCCTTCATAGTGTTCAAACTTGAAATAGTCCGTTACGATGACAACAAAAATGAACTTATTTACTGTTGTTGTTGTTTAATGAACTTACATATTTCCCACATTAATGTATCACCCTCCTTTTGTGGAATCTCAATGGGCACTTACTCAATTACCAGTGACTGCCTAATGACCATTAAGACAGTTTTCAAATTAAATGTAAGTATCATTACGCTTAGATGCTTAACTGTGCGTCGGTATAGGTATATATGTAGATGTGTATGTCAGTGTTTGTCTTTTAAAATGGCAAATTAAAATAAAAAAGCAAAAATAAAAATAAAAACGGACAGGTCATGGTGACCTAAACATTATTTCAAGACGAAGGGTTTCAACGAATTGTTACAAAAAATATACTAAAAATTCTCTGAAGGGATTGTCTGTACAATATTTGATATTTGCCGACATTCTTTGCTACTCTGAAAAATAGCAATTTTAGTATGAAAAGAAAGAAGTGTTCTTAAAACTGCTGTACCAATTCATCATACGAGTATGTATGTATATAAATTAATACACTTGAAGTATTTATGTATATGGATTTTTTTGTTATGCTGCCAATTTGAATTTCTGAACTGCAATCAACCGCTTGTATTCTCTGACTATCGAACAACTTGAACATCATTCAACTGTAAGTATTTTTTTACAATTCCCAGGTTTTATTTGCTTTGTTGAGCTATGAGCAGAATGCTTTTTTATAAGCAATAACAACATATTTGAAAAGTTTTTTGGAAACTTGTTTCAATTCTTCTCAGTCACAGAAATATTGTACAAGAATTGAAATTATTGATTTTTTCCAAGAACAATTATGGACGTTCGGGGCACATGTCAATAATATAAGACCACAGCTTTCTTTTTAATTGGCAAATGAAGTCGACACAGATTGTTTGGTGAACATAAGCGAAAGAGAAGTCTAGACTACATAAGGAATTGAAATATTGGTATCTGAGTAAACAAGTTCCTCAGTAAGGTAAAATCACAGAGCCTGGCAGAAAGAATGACGAAATGATTGCCACATTTAAAATTAACTGACGTAGGGGATGAAAGATACCCAGGAACGGTTCTGGCCGGCTTCTACATAACAAAGGCCAGAACTTATCTTGTTCTCTCCCCGGTGTCATCGGGGGAATTGCGTTTAACACGCATTAAATGTGGCCAGCTAACCTGTGGCGCGCATTCAACCATAATAATCATAACAAGTAAAAAGTCTTTAAGTTCGGCCTGGCTGATCATTTTATACCCTCCAAATATTCTTAACTAAATGGAATAATTAGTTTCCTAACCTGTCCACAATTTTTGATGCAAAACTTTATATTGGTCCACTCCTTTAGGTACCTCCATCACAAAAGTTCAAAAATGTTTGGAAAAATTGTGCGCACTATAACTCTTGAAGTGGGAGACCGACTTGGTCCATACTTTACACGTCCTCGTATATCTACAAGGTGCATATCAGGTTTGAATATGGACTATATTTGTCCACTACTTCGGGTAACTCCCACACAAAATTTCGAATAAGTCCACTTTAAGACCTGCTCTGTCACTTTGATTTCTTTTGAAGCAACATACGTAGTCGCTGGAGAGCACTAAACCTCTCGAACTGATCAACCAAAATCCAAAATTTGGCCTTCGTCATATTTTGTCCAAACGTAGTTTCAGTTCGAAGATGGGCAACAACCTCCGGTATTTCCTACCAATATTTAAAAATGTCACTAAAATGGTATGCACGATATCTCTTGAACCCCCGTTCAACCAATTTAGTCTAAACTTTGAATCTGCTAATATTTTGTCCAAATTTAGTTTAACTTCTCAAATGACCAATATCGATGTTCTTCTACTGGTACCACCTTTAAGTACCTACTCCCCAAGACTTTTGAACTTTAATCCTAATCCACATTTTGTAGGCAAGTTCAAATGTCCAAAAATAATAATAATTGTTCCACAAACATCCCATGCGCGACAAGGGAGACTTATCTCATATCAATAAGTGCACCCCGATTCATATTAGCTTAATGATATGGGACCTACAGTTTATCGCCGTGTCCGAACCGCGTGTCCTAAGACAGCACTTGTAGAGAAGTTTTACATGGCTGAAATACTCAGGGAAATGTCGCCAACATTACGTAGGGTTATTTTGCCACCGTTGAAATTTGATGTTGCCCAGCAGGGTAATCGAACCCACGACCTTCTGCTTGTGAGGCCGTTGTGCATACCATTGCACTATGGTGGCACCCAAATGTTCCAAAATTCTGAAAAGACTCTAAATATGTACATTCGATCTGTCCGTAGATAAAAGTTTAAATTCACATACGTTGAGGGTATATATCTGTCGCGTAACCTGACTTTTTACTTGTTGGAAGATAAGTTTCATGACCACTGGGAACCTCTAATGATAAATTACAGCTAGTTCAGTTAAAACTTATACCAAATATGGACGTATGTTTTTTTTTTCGTGGAGAAGTTTCGTAACCTCTAAAATTTTTAGTTGAAAAGTTTTTTGGTCATTGAGAACCTCAAAAGTCAAATTTCAGCTAATTCGGTCAAAAAGTTTAACTAAAATTCTTTAAATCGGGAGGTATCGTTATATGAGACCTATACTAAAACGTGGACCTATCTCCACCATTTTTTGTGCAGAAGTTTCTTGACCTTTTCAAACGCCAAGTGGCAAACTAGAGCCAATTTGGAATGGAGTTAAAAATGAATCAAATCGCACAATATTAAAAAATGAGGTTTTTGATTTCCTAAATTTTTTGATGTGGTGATGCTGCTAATCTGCAAAAAATTTCAGTATATTTTCAGACTTTTTACTAACGGTTCCTGAGATATCGCGCCTTAAAAAAGTCCAATTCTGCAAAAAAAAAAAACTATATGCAAAGAAAAACTCATAACTTCTTTTATATTGGTCCAATTTAAAAAAATCTTTTTTGTTGGTTTTGTTGTTTTATCAGCTATTTAATAAAAAATAGAATGCCCTCCCTGACTGAACTAGCTGTAGTTTGACATGTGACTATCAAGATAGTTTCACGTTTTGATACAGCCCCCAAATAACAGAACCTCCGATTTAAGGTATTTTGAGGATTTTAGCTACATTTTTCGCCCAAATTGGCTCCAATTTGGTACTTCAAGAGGTCAAAAACTTCTGCACCAAAAATGGTGGAGATAGATCCATGCTTTAATATAGGCCCCACATAACCGTACTTCCCGATTAAAAGTATTTTAGCTACATTTTTTGACTAAATTTGCTAAAATTTAACATTTGAGGTTCTCAGTGACCAAAAAACTTCTCCACTAAAAATTGCCAAGACACGTCCACATTTTGTTATAGTCAACATATAACGGTACCTCTCGAATTAGGGTATTTGACGATTTTAGCTACAATTTTTAACTGAACTAGGTGTAATTTGACACTTGCGTTTACGAATCTTCTCCACCAAAAAGCGTTGACATAGGTCCACGTTTTGGTATAGCCCCCATATAACGGTACCTCCCGATTTAAATATTTTGAGAATTTTATCTACATTTTCCGAATTAGCTGAAATTTAACATTTTGAAGATTTTAGCTACAATTATTATCTGAACTATGTGTAATGTGACACTTGGAGGTTTCAGTGATCACGAAACTTCCCCATTATAAATCGTTAGGCATTTGGGGTATCCGTGGTCAAACAATTTTTGCGCCTAACAGGAAACTAATTATTCCATTTAAGTTCAGAATATTTTATGGTGGAGTGTATAAAAAGTTCGGCCCGGCGAAACTTAATTCAGAATTTATGCTAACGAGGGTAAAAGTGGCAAATTTTGGTTTTAGACCCCATGTAAGTTTGGACGAAATCCATTTCAGACAATTTGGAGTCGATTTAGCAATGTCCGTCCATTTGTCTGGATGGCTGGTGCGCACTATAACTCTCGAACGGATTAACCGATTTGGTCCAAAATTTGGCTTTATTGTCCAATCTATTTTGTCCAAACTTAGTTTAAATTCGAAGATGAGCCATAACGACCCACTGCTTCGCGTGCCTCCTCCACATAAGTTCAAATTTTTCGCAAAAATTATGCGCACATACCTCTCGAAGGGACTAAACGATTTGGTCCATACTTTGCCCATTGTAATATTTCTACCAGACATAGATAAAATTCCAATATTAACTATATCGGTCAATTTCTTCGGTTACCTCCCACACAAAATTTCGCAAAAGTGCAGTTTAAAACCTCCTCTCGAATCCTTTTGATTTTTGTTGAAACAACTTACAATCGCTGCTCCCATTTCGACGGTCCAATTTTTTTCCGGCGAAAATGGTACGAAAGCTGCAAAAAACCGCTACGACACCATGTGTTGTGGATGGAACGGATAAACCGATTCAATCTAAAATTTGGCAATCGTAATATTTTACCCAAAGTTAAGTCAAGTTCTTAGATGAGTCTTATCGGTCCACTCTTTGGGTACCTCACCCATAAAAGTTCAAAAATGGTGCCCACGTTAACTCTCGAAGGCAATAACAGATTTGGTTTATGCTTTGGACATAGTAATATTTCTACGAGACATAGATCAGATTAGAATATGGACTATATATGTCAACTCCTTCGGATATCTTCCACACCAAATTTCGAAAAAGTGCAGATTAAGACCTACTCTCGAATAGTATCGATTTTTTTTTCAACAGGTTGAACTCATGGCCCCTATTAGGATTGTACAAGTTTTTTCAGTGGCAAGTCCAGACTTCTTGAGAAAATTAACCGAAAACTGTAAAAAAACCCTACGGCCAGCATGTGTAGTGTCTGGTGCGCACGAAAACTCCCGAACCGAATACTGCGCTGGTCCACACTTTGCATATCGTAATATTTCTTCGAATATTAGATTAAATTCGAAGCTGGTGCTTATAGGTCCACTCCTTCCGGTACCTCCCCCACAAAAGATCGAAACTCTTCGCTAAAGTGGTACTCGCGATATCTCATAAAAGGAGCAACAGATTTGGTCTAAACTTTGGTTCTCGAAATATTTTGTCCAAACTTAGTTTATATTCAAACGTGGGACCTATCCGTTCATTCCTTAGGGTACCACCCATACAAATGATCAAAATTTTTGTCTAAGTGCGGTTAAGGATCTTATAACGAGTGGTTTTACCGAAGGCTGAGGTTAGCTCAGCCGTTTCCTGGGTCGACTTAAGGACCCACGAACCTTAAGTAAGAACAACAGTTGCTTGTGCTTCAATGCTTTATTGATACAATTACGTATATATGAATATTCAATGGTTCTGAGATTAGTCGGGGATGAGTGTATATTGATTGGCTAATGCTACGAACAATCTCGGATGGATGCTTGTCGGCCCGATGATGATCGGGTGTGGGGATGGGATTAGTGATAGTCGGGTGGCTGTCGGCTCGACAGTCGTCGGATATGTGGATCGGCTCGGTGATATTCGGTTGTTGGTTGCTCTTCGGCAATCGTCGGATGTGTTGTTCGGCTCTGGGTAATCGGATGCCGTTGGATACGGTCGGCCCGTTGGTAGTCGTCAGGTGTGTTTGCTCGGTTCTGGGGTGCTCGGATGCTGTCGGGCTGTTGGTAGTTGTCGCCGATATTCTTCTCGGCAGTACTCGGCTCGGTATTGGATCGCCAATCGGCTGGGCGGCTTTCGGGTGATTGATCGTACTCGCCTGTTGACGGTCGGTTCTGCTATTCTGCAAAGAGAAGAGTCGGAAATGGTTAGGTAACGGAGCGAACGAGTCGACAGGAGCGAACGAATCGACAGGAGCGAACGAATCGTCAGGAGCGAACGAGTCGACAGGAGCGAACAAATCGACAGGAGCGAACGAATCGACAGGAGCGAACGAATCGGCAGGAGCGAACGAATCGGCAGGAGCGAAAGTATCGCAAGGTCAATGGCTAATGTATTCCTTGGTTGAATCGAATTGGACTGCGGACAATGCCACACATCTTCTCCTTTACGTCGGTTAACTGCAGCACTCGACAAATTCAGCGACGAAAACCAAACATCTTATCCATCTGGGTTTACGGAGTGAATGAGAATTATATGTAAGGCGAGACAACCAGGAAATTCACTGAAGTTTAAATAATGTATGAATGGAGTTGTAATTACGCATGAAGTTGGGATTATGCATGCACTGATAAGGTAGTTTTGTATTGAAACTGGATGTAATATCAGAGGGGCGGTTTTGCAATGTAGCGGTGATGTTACAATCTGTGCAAGAATCCTTTGGAAATTGTTACCGAAATAGAGTTGTGCCAATTGATCTATATTGACCGACCTAGTTCACTATCTAGTTCAATGGACACCGGTCGTTTGTATGAACGAACTGCGTATACGTAATATCACATGTTTTGTATGACGTCACTCATACTTTTTTGAACTAGGACTAGTTCATTGTTCATTGTCGTTCAATTGCTCAGCTCTCAACCGAAAGTACTCCTAGTAACCCTGCTTAGAGCGATATGATGTTTTTCTTGGATAAATCCATGTTTCCTGATATAATGGTCCTATCGAGAGAAATGACTCCCACAATAAGACACACTTCCAAAATGGACTGGAAGTGGACTGTCGGTCCACTACTTTATCCTAATCCATATCTTTGTCAGCAAGTTAATACGCCCAAAATTCTGAAAGCCCCCTAAATACATACGTTTTTGGGAAAATGGTGTTTCAATTCACACTGGCTGAGGGTATACCTCTGTCGCCAAAGCCGACTGATACTTTTTTACTTGTTTATACGTTCCAAACGCACTGCTTTGCTTTAACAATATTTCTACTAATTTTTTTCCAATCAGCTTTGCCTTTTTATTATTTACATAAATACTTCTTGTCATAGTATTTTTATTGTTTTTGTGGTGCCTTGTCATTGATTAGGAGGTTGATGTGGGCAAATAAATGTGTAAATATAATTCGAACATTTGTTTTTGCCCTAAACACAGACAAATTAAATTCTTTCATATGCCATTTGTTATTACATTGATTGTCTATTTGCCCAGAAAAAAAGATAACAAACTGTTTTTGATGAATTTGATACAAATAAACAAATATGATTTGACCAATTTCTATTTTATTACCATTCTCTATGTTTTTTTTTTTGCCAACTCACGTCATATTTCAGATTTGAATCATATCATCAAAAAATGATTATTGAATGAAACATATTTTTGGGGGAAGATTGTATGATGGACATGTGAAATGATGCTGACTGACATCTTATTTATTTTATTTCCCAAAATATGAGAATGGAAAATTATAGACAATAAATAAAAAGAAATGAAAAAAATTACATTTTTTTGGTCATGATATGACACGACATGCTTCTGGGCTATGATATATAATCTTCATATAATAAATTAATCAATGAGTTTTCCAAATAAATTTTAATTATACTTTCGTTAAATTCTTTCTGAAACTCTTATGAGATAATGATATTTTTAATAATTTTTGTTTATCACACACACTAAACTTTTGTCACATAATTTGTCCTAAAAATAACCAAAATGCCTGAAATTCTCTGGTTGTACCAATACATTGTTTTGTTCAATTGCAATTTGTTGTGTGTGGCTTATGATGAAAATTATTAGCAAATAATTGCTTTGAATAAAATATTCACATAACGGAAATAACTGAACATCGATATGCTTCAAAATAAATTGCAAACATTTTTGCAAAAACAAAAAAAAACTCTGCTTGCCACTTTGGTCAAATGTTGATCACTGCAATTCAATTTATAATAAATATTTAACAGCAACAACAATAAAAATAAATAAACTACCAACAATGCACCACAAAGGTTGACTACATCGACGAAGAGAACGAAAAAATAATAAACAAATTAAAATTTAGTTGCAACAGAAAACAAATTTCATTTACACAATACACTGTGTACAGAGTGGAAACTATAATTGAACCATGTACTCAAACAGAAGCTATTTGTTTTTTGCAATGATATCTATGTGTGTGTGTGCGTGTAAATGTTTGCATTTCATTGAATTGTCATTTACTTTTGTGCTTTACATTTTTTTAATATTAAATTTCATGGATTTTATTTGATTAAAAATAAATAATTAAAAAGAAGAATGGAAAAAACTAAAATATCTACCAGTGCACAGTAACGGAATTATTACTTATTTACTTAGGTGGATCGGGGGGGCAGAATGTTGGTTACATAAATCGAATGCAATAGACTTCCTAACAAGTAAAAAGACTTTAATTCTTAACTAAAATGGTATAATAAATTTTATTCCCTGTCCACAATTTTAAGTGCAATTTTTTTTTCGACCCCGGTTACCCCCGAAGCCTAAATTACACTGTGCAACATTTTTAATTTAATTTGAGCTGAGGATTTTTTGAAAGTACAGACCCAAACGACAAAAAACCCAGTTGGGTTTTGTTGTGTCAGATCCAGCTTGGATTGTATGGCCACATCTAAATATGGTTAAATATTGACTTTTTAAAGCAATTCTAGCCTATATCTATGAAACCTATGTGAATCTTCATCTGACATCTGAAGCAAATTTGTAAATAAGGGCAAGAATAAAATATTTGGAGAAATAATGAACTCGAAAAACTACATTTATTGCCTCAAATTTTATCAAATATCGAAAAATTCCAAAATTTGTATACATTTCGCACCATATCTCCAAAGCCGTTAACTTCTTCTAAATGTTTTTTTTTTTTTTTTTTTTTTGAAATATTCGCTCGAATGTAATACACAATTCTGTAAAATGCCTCTATCAACAACATGAAGTAATCATTTTAGAGTTCCAGAATGCTTTAAAGAATTGCTAAAAGCTTTATTTGGGAGATTCTTGCAAAAGGTTACTTGGTTCAACTACCAGTAGTTTAGCTGATACTGACCAGAATGTCAGAAATTATGTAAAATTTCTATATTTTATCGATTTTTATGTCCTAGGTGGAGTTTTTCTTATGTGGTCTGTTCAAAAGATAAGTTCTACTAGTTTAGGGCTACAATATTGCCGAAGTCAGCAAGGCCAAATTCCTAATTATTTCTGAGATAAAAGCCCGATAAATCTAAAAATCCGTAGTTTTAGTTCGATTAAGATGAGGACACAAAATCCGAACTGGATCTGACAGAACAAACAAACCCCTACTAGGGTTCTTGTAGCCTCAAAATATGCATACTAGAAGTTGTTTGCGTTTTTAGTGTTGCATAGTGTTATCTAATCGATTAGGTTAGGTTGAAAAGAGGGGCGAGTAATCGCCACATGTCCGAGTAATCGCACATCGTAAAGTGTGTAGAAGACTTAGATAAGGTTTCAATATGGACTCAATCGGTCCACTCCTTCGGGTACCTCCCACACAAAATTTTGGAAAAGTTCAGTTTAGGGCCATCTCTCGAATCGCTTTGATTTTTGTTTTAGCAACTTGTATTTACTGCCCCCCATACGACGGTACAAATTTCCTTAGGGGCAAGTCCATACTTCCCGAAAAAATAGCCTGAAAGTTGCAAAAAAAACCCCTATGACACCGTGTGAGGTTGTTGGAGCGCAAGATAACTCTCGAACGGATCTGCCGTTTCGGTCCAAAATTTGGCCTTAGTAATATTTTGTCCAAACATAGTTTAAGTTCGAAGATAAGTCATATTGGTCCACTCCTTCAGGTACCTCCCACACAAAAGTTCCAAAATGTTCGGAAAATTTGTTCGTACGGTAACTTTTGAAGGGAGTGGCCGAATTGGTCCATACTTTACACATCCTAATATATCTACTAGATATAGATCAGGTTCAAATATGGACTATATTTGTCCACTCCGCCTGGTACCTCCCACACAAAATTTCGGATAAGTTCACTTTAAGACCTGCTATCGAATCACTTTGATTTTTGTTGAAGCAACTTGCATTCGTTGCCTCAATTACGATGATAAAAGTTTTTTCAGGGGCAAGTCCATAATTCTTGAGCAAACAGCCCGAAGGGTGTAAAAACCTCATATGGCGCCATATATAGTAGCTGAACATCCACTTCCATAATGGTCAATGTAGATCCATTCCTTTTAATATCTCGTCCTCAAAACTTTTGATCTTTAATCCTAATCAACATTTTTGTCGGTTCAAACGCCCAACATTTTTAAAACCCCCTAAATACATACGTTTTTTGGAAAAAAAATGTTTCAATTTATACAGGCTGAGGGAATATCTCTGTCAGCAAAGCCGACTGATACTTTTTTACTTGTTGCCAGAGAATTTGCTATCTCATTAACTCTATTCCCCGCATGTCCCGGTACCCATATTATACGCACCGTGCCATGCTGAGTATAGCTGTTGATCGAATTTATACAATCCAAGACTGTTTGTGATTTTACTGTCTTGGATGTTATTGCTTTGATTGCAGTTTTACTGTCCGTAAGGACGTTTACAGTAGTTGGTCTCGTGTTGGCATTAAGCCAGTTCAGACAATCTGTGATCGCTCGGATCTCCGATTGATGGACCGTATTGTGATCCGGCAAACGAAGAGATATTTCGGTCTCTGGTTCTTCAATAAAGAGACCCAGTCCCGTTCTCCCACCTAGCATTGAGCCGTCTGTATAACAACAGTTTCCAGTCGGCATTTGTGCTAGATTTCCGCCGATCCAGCTACAATTGTTTCAGGTATACGGTCCGATACAATGTTATCCATTGACTCTCCCGTTGTTACCTGTAGAATGTTTTGCTAGTATGTTACGTGGTCCTTACTGATCCACTCGCTTTAAGTCGAATAGCTGCGACAGCCGCTTCATACCTTATCTGGATTTCTATTGGGTGTATATGAAGAAAAGACAAAATTTTTTAGTTTTCCATAACAAAAAAATTAAAAATTTTTTTTTAAGCTACATGAAAGAATTTTTGTACATAGATTGGGAAAAAAATCCCATTCTTAAATCTGTTCGAGATACTAATTTTGGTTGTTGCGCGCAAAAGTTATGGCGGTTTCAATTCTGATAAAAAGAATAAAATCTTTAAAAGACTCTAATCATTATATTGAGAAACTCTCTTAATTAGGGGCTCCCTACGTAATATATGATTACTGAGGCCAAATAACATTAGTGAAAAAGTTTGAAGTTTTCGCGGAAATTGAGAAAGATTTAAAAAAAATTGCTGGCTTGCCAATTGTTTTAATAAAAATTAAGCTGTTTATGCATCGGAAAAATATTTTAAAAATATGTAGGTAATCTAAACATCGCGAAGATTCAAATGAAACCAAAAATATACAAATCTGTTTAGCGGTTTGCATATTATAGCAAAAACAAAAAAAAATATATTGAGAGAATTTATAAAATTTTTGTAAGAGAAAATATTTTTTCAAATTTATTTTGTGAGTTAGTTGAAGAAAATGTAGTAAAATTAGGTCGGAGTTATTCTCCTATTTCAGTTAAATTTCACGCAAAAAATCACATTTTTTATTCTAATCACTTCTCGAGTACACGCTAACATCTAGCGGAAGATATGGGCAACGTAATAATAAATTTTGGTTTCCTTTGAATGGGGTATAATCTTCAAATAAAACTGTATCGGGTAATGTTCATTTTGAAATGCGTGTAAATCGCGAAATCCTCAAAATCACTTGATGCGCATGCGGTTTATCAATACGGAGAATTCTTCTCTTTTAATCTGTACACATGTGCCAGGATTTAATTTGGCGGTTAAGATGTAGCATCGCCTACAGCGTAGTGTGCAAAAAACTGTATAATGCTTATAATTTGCACAAAGTGCATACACTTTTTATGCGCATCCGATTTCACTATCAACCGTGAAAAAATACATCGATCTAAACATATTTCAATAAAATCCATCAAGAACCGTGGATGTAGCATCACACAGTATTTTTTGGATAAATCGGATACAGCTCCCATGCCACTAAATTTTTCAAACCGCTGTTTCCGCACAAACGCGAGTGATGATTCACTTTCTTCATTGAAATGGAATCGATCCACATAAAACGCGAATTAGTCAGCGATATTTTGAAAAACATTTTTCGCAAATTTTTCAATTTTTGCAGTTGCTGTTTTCGCCGTTCTAGTAGATGGATTTTTACGATCTGTGATTCATATGATCCGGATCGTCGAAAAACTAAAATATCGCGGGGTACCAGCACACTCAAAACGATATTGTAAATACTGTACCCAAAAAATAGTGTTTTTAGAAAAAATATTGCACTAAATTTTGGCCTTTGGCAAAAGATTACTCTGCTGCTGTGTGGGCTACATACTCAAAATACATATCAGATTATGCGAAATCGCGAGTTCTTTAATCCTATAATTGGTTTTTCTAAATATCCCAATGCGCGTCCCAGTTACATAAAAAGTACAAAAAACACCTGAAATCCGGCTTCAAAATGTCAGCATCCATAAAAGGTGGATGCAGTGGAAATTTTGGAAATTGATACATTAGAAGTGTAATCTTCATTTTGTATTCTCCTACTTTTACTTTGGACAGATGTCCGTCATTTGAATGGTTTAATCAGAAATCGAATAGCAATGTAAAAAACCTGTTTAGCTTCAACGTGTTTTTACCTATGTTTTTTCCTTTACGCGGTCGTAACTACCACGTAAATTAAATTTTTTTGCTAAATTTTTGAGCTTTGTACAAAAACATCTAAATTAATCCAGCAATAGCCATAGTTACTGGTAAGCTACAATAGTTCGCGTATTATAATAGTGCAAACCTTGGCTTCATGGAAACTAAAAAATTTTGACTTTTCCTCATATATAGAATAGTTTCTAATGCCCTCGTTGATGTTGTCATCATTGCGCCGCCTACACTTAGACAGCACATTCGTTGGACTTTCTGTAGTATTTTAATATTACACTTTTTATCCATAGCTGTCCACCAGACTACTGAAGCGTATGTTAGAATAGGTCTAACTACGCTTTTGTATAGCCAGTGTGTCATCTTAGGATTAAGACCCCACTTGGCGCCTATAGCCCTTCTACAGGTTGACCAACATCTATGAGCTTTATTGGCTCTCTCTTGAATATGGTCTTTCCATTTAAGTTTCCTATCCAGAATTACTCCCAGATATTTGACTTCGTTGGAAATATTGATCGTCTTGTTTAGGAAAACTGGTTCTTCAAAGTGTCCCAGTTTTGTTTTCCTAGTAAACGGACATATTTCCGTTTTTTCCGGGTTTACATTAAGACCTCTTGGTCTAGCCCAGTTGTACGCTAGTTTTAGGGCTGATTCAGCTCTTCTGCACAGCAAATTTGGATTCTCCCCCAAATCCCCCATCGGTTAAAATCCTTAATAGGATATTTATGGTAGTGACCCATAGGAGTCCGCCCCTGTGGCGTACCCTGACCAACTTTGTCATTTATTTTTACGTCAAGTAGCCCGCAGCTTATCCATCTATTCCTTAGCATGTGGCTTATCCAGTCCCTAAGGGCCCGGTTCACCTGAAACTTATCTAAGGATTGGATAAGGGTTTCGGTGCTGACGTTGTTGAAAGCACCCTCGATATCAATGCATACCACTAGTGCATACATCTTCCTGTCGAAGGTGCTCTCGTTGTGGTGTACAACCGCATGTAATGCGGTTTCCACTGATCTACCTTTAACGTATTCATGTTGTTTGTATTTAAGCATATCGTTTGGAATCTTGCTCTTGATCTTGGTGTCGACTATTCGTTCCATGGTTTTAAGCAGGAAGGATGTTAGGCTTATCGGACGATAGTTTGGGCGCAATGTAGTCCATATGTTTCTGGAGTAAGCCCGGAAATATCTCATCCGGCCCCGCTGCTTTGAAGGGTTTGAAGCTCTTGATGGCATCCTTTACCATCGTTTCATCAGTTGTTCCATAACTACCGGCACCCCTGCGTGCGTCGCAGTGTTCGGCGGGAAATGTGTATTCATCAAAAGCCCCAGCGTGTCCTCTATTGTTTCCATCTTATTTCCCATATCATTCACCATGATCTCGGTTTGTGTATGGGTTTTCGATAGAAACTTTTTTATTTTGGATACATCATTTACGCTGTCTACAGAAAAGTTTCCAGGAATTGCGCTTTGCTGTTCTACTCATTTTGTTGTATTCTTTATGTTTTGTGTGATAGTTGTCCCAGAATACAGCTAAATTCTTACGTCGAGCTCTGTTGTAAAGCCTTCGGACCTCTTTGCCTTTGTTACGAATTTCTCCTGTCATCCAGGGTTTTTCGTAGCAGATTTCCTCTCTCAAAGGGGACAACTTTCTTCGAATGACTTTACTAAGACCTCCGTTATAATGTTGGCATTTCTGTCTATATCTTCCGTGCTTAGACATTTCATATCTATCGTGGCCTAGCCTATCTTTTCTTAGTTTTCCAAATGTTATCCAATTGGTTTTAGATTAGAATACTGAGGTCTTTTTAGACCACAGAAGACCTATGAGATCTGCAGTAGACAACAGAAGACCATTAGACAGCCGAAAACCTCTTGAGGTATTCTATGGGCAGCGAAAGACTCCTTCAGATCTACTGTAGACCGCAGAAGATTTCCTAAGGTCTACCTTAGACCGTAGAATACCTCATGAGAACTTCAGTAAACAACAAAGACCTCCTGAGGTCTTCTATAGACAACTGTAAACCTCTTGAGGACTTCCATATGCCGCGAAGGACCTCTACAAGTCTGCTACACACCATAGAAGACCTCCTAAGGTCTAATTTAGTCCGCAGAATACCTTTTGAGGTCTTCTTTAGACACATAGGTATTTTTTAGACAACCGAAGTCATCCTGAAGTCTTCTGTCTTCTGCAACAGAAAACCTCTTGAGATATTCTTTAGACAACAAAAGACCTTTGTTGTCTATACAAGACCTCAAGAGGTCTTCGATTGTCTATAGATTCCTCAGGACTAACTTTTGTTGTCCAAAGAAGACCTCAAGAGCTTTTATGTTGTCTACAACAGGACTATAGGCCTAAAGATATATTCTGTTGTCTATAGGAGATCTCAAGATGTTTTACGCCGTCTATAGAAGACCTCAAGAGGGTTCTGTTGTCTAAAGAAGGTCGAAGGAGTCATCTGTTGCCTAGGACATCCAGAGGTCCTCTGTTGTCCAAAGGAGATCTTCTCTTGTTTATAGAAGACCGAAGAAGGTTACCTATAGGTCTCTTGTTGTCTCTAGGACATCTCAGGTGGTCTTCTGTTACCTATAGAAATGTGTTCAAACATGTAGTACCTTTATATGGGGGTTATATCAAAATTTGGACCTATGTTGACAATTTTTGGTGGAAAAGTTTTGTAACTGCAGTGAACCTCAAATGTCAAATTACCCGTAGTTCCATCAAACAATTGGTCTGTTCCAGTACTGCAAGAATCTACTAATTTTCACTATTTTTTTTCGATAACATAAAGGAACAATTGTTATCGTAGTAGAAAGTAGTAGCTTCTGGCAGGTTCTGGAACAGAGCAAATGTTGCTAAGACCCTCAAAATACCAAAAATCGGAACGTACCGTTATATGGAGGCTATACCAAACCCCCATTCCGTTATATGGGGCCTATACCAAAATATGGATCCATGTAGACAATTTCTGGTGGACAAGTATTGTGACTACTATGATCCTTAAATTTCAAATTACAGCTAGTTTTGTCAAAAATTGTAGCTAAAATACCGAAATTCGGGATGTACCGTTATATGGGAGCTATACCAAAACATGAACCTATGTTGACAGTTTTTGGTGTAGAAGTTTTGTGACAACAGGGAACATCAAATGTCAAAGTACAGGTAGTCCGGTCGAAAAATTTAGATCAATTCGTCAAAATACCGAAAATCGGAAGGTAACGTTATATGAGAGCTATACCAAAACATGAAGCTTTGTCTACAATTTTTGGTGGAGAAGTGCTGCGATTACTGAGAACCTTAAATGTCAAATTACAGCTAGTTTGGATATAGATTTTAGTTAAACTCCTCAAAACACCGAAAATAGAGGGGAAGCGTTATATGGGGGCTATACCAAAACGTGGATCAAACTTGGAAATTTTTAGTGGAGAAGTTTGTTGGTACATCAAATGTCAAATTTGGTAAAAATTTTGTAAAATTTCAGCTAATTCGGTCAAAAAATTTAACTAAAAGCCACAAAATACTTTAAATCGGGTGATACCGTTATATGAGGAACTCTCTCTCCGTTATATGAGGAACTCTCTCCGCCATCTTTGGTGCAGGAGTTTTTTTGATCTCATGAAACTCCAAGTGCCAAATTGGTGCCACCTTTTGAGGAAAATTTAGCCAAAATACTTTAAATCGGGAGGTACCGTTATATGGGGACTATAGCCAAAAAATGAACTTGTGTGTGGAGGGGATACCCTAGGGAGAAGACCGATAGGGCCCACTGTTGAACATAAACTAAGTAAGGACATAATATTTCCAAACTATGGACCAAATCGGGTGCTCCTTTTATAAGATATAAGGCACACCATTTTAAGGATTTTTTTCGAACTTTTGTGGGGCAGGTACCGAAGTGGACCTATAAGCACCACCTACGAATTTTATCTAATATTCGAAGAAATAGCTACTACATGTGGTGGCCGTAAGGTTTTTTTTAAGTTTTCAGGCCATTGCATCAGGGTGTTAGGCCGAGGCGATTTGTATGGAAAGAAAACACTTCATTGGGCCCTTCACGTTTGTGATTCCTGGGATTAACATATAATAATAATAATGTTCCACAAACATCCCAGGAGGGACAAGGGAGACTTCTCTCATATCAATGAGTGCACCCCCATTCATATTAGCTCAATGATATGGGACCTACTGTTTATCGCCGAGGCCGAACGGCGTGTCTTAAAACACCACTTGTAGAGAAGTTTTACGTGGCTGAAATACTCAGGAAATGCCGCCAACATTACTGAGGGGTTTTTGCCACCGTTGGCAATTTGATGTTGCCTGGCCTGGGAATCGAACCGCAGACCTTCTGAGTGCAAGGCGGGTGTGCATATGATTGCACCACCTGGGATTGTACTGAGCAAAAACGTCGACTAGACCATAAGTCTACCGTGAAGTTTTTTATCCACAAGGCCAAAACTGCCCGAAGAAGCTTTCCAATGCTCTTCCAAAATACTAGAGAGTTCATAATTATTGTCTTATTATTGGCCACAATTGTTGTCTTAGTGTTGGATCGAAAATCTCAATGATTTGGCTGTTATATGTCAAAATATTCAAACACGTGGATTAAAAATGTCAATGCTTGATGTTTTGCTCAGTACAATCCCAGGAATCAGAAACGGGAAGGACCCAATAAGTTGTTCAAATCGCCCCACCCTAGTATATACACTTTCTTACTACCAAAACGTGTCTCATTGAAATAATGATTTTAGACCCCATGGACGAAATCCGGTTCAGACAATTTTAAGTCGGTTTAGTAATGTCCGTCCGCCTGTTTGCGGGTCTGGAGCGCACCATAACTCTCGAAACGCATCAAGCCAAACTTAGTTTAAGTTCAAAGATGGGTTATATCTACCGTCTCCATAGTGTACCATCCCCACAACAGTTCAAAAAATTCACTAAAATGGTGCGCACCATAACTTTCGAAGGCAGTAACCGATTTGGTCCGTAATTTGCACATCGTAAAATTTCTATAAGGCATAGATCAGGTTAGAATATTGACTATATATACAAAGTCCTTCGGGTACCTAAACCTCAAAATTTCAATGCCTTTCAAAATAAAATCCCCTTTCAAAATGCATGCATTCGTTCAGGTACCTCCTCTGCAACACTTTTGAGCTTAATCCAAATATATGTTTTTTTCGGCAAGTTCATACGTCCAAAAACGGCCACAAAATCTGTAAGCCTAAAAAGTACATAAATATTGGAGAAAATTATTTTGGTTGCGTCTCCAGTATAACATTGTTCCACAACATCCCATACGGGACAAGGGAGACTTCTCTCATATCAATGAGTGCACCCCGATTCATATTTAGCTCAATGATATGGGACCTACTGTTTATCGCCGAGTCCGAACGGCGTGTCTTAAGACACCACTTATGGAGAAGTTTTTCAAGGCTGAAATACTCAGGAAATGTCGCCAACATTACTGAGGGGTATTTTGCCACCGTTGAAAAATGTTTGATGTTGCTTGGCCGGGGAATCGAACCCCCGACCTTCTGCGTGCAAGGCGGGCGTGCATACCATTGCACCACGGTGGCACCCAGTATCCTGCTCTATATTTTCCATAGATGTAAGTTTCAATTAAAGGGTTATCCCTTGTTGTGCAGACCAAAAAACTTATTTTTAATGTTTTTTTAAAGAAACTACCAATATTTTTAAGCAGGTATTATTTTCATCTGAAAGATCACATCTTAAACTACTTTTGTATGTTGAAAAATATATGTAGTATAATTTTGTGGCAAATTAATACCCCTTACCACACCACACTGAGGTAAGGGGCATTACGTCTTTATACATCACTTAGCATCACTTTCTGAGTGGATTTATGCATGTCCGTCCGTTCATCCGTCCGTTCTCAACGTACAGGTCGCATTTATTGTCTCATTCAACTGATTCAATTTGTTCAATTCAATTGGGGAACAGTATTTTCTTAGCCATAGTAAGCACGCTATTGCTTTTGGCGAAATTGGTGCAGATTTGGATATAGCTCCCATATATATTTTCGGCCGATTTCACGTAGTTGCTGCACCAAACACGCTATATATTTCGGATTTCGATGAAATTTGGAATGTGTGAATGAATTCGGTCTGGAAATAAATGTGCCAATGTATATCGAAATCGGTTCAGATCTGGATATAGCTCCCATATATATTTTCGGCCGATTTCACGTAGTTGCTGCACCAAACACGGTATATACAATTTGATTTCAATGAAATTTGGAACGTGTGACTGAAGAAATTAATGTGACAAGTTATATTGAAATCGGTTAAGAGTTGCACCAAATACGCTATATATGTTCGATTTCGATGAAATTTAGAATGTGTGGCGGAATTTGGTCCAGGAAAATTTACCATATTTCATCAAAATCAATTCTGGGGTATCATATTCTTTGATCCTTTCCTTACTGTTTTTGATTTGTTTTCTTTCTTTTTTTCGTAAGAGCGTTTTGCGGGTTCAACCATAACTCGAAAACGAATGAGCCCATCTTCGTATATTTTTGTGGGCGTTTTTAAAACCTAATAATATTATTTTCATGCAAAACAGAATTAAAAAAAAAGTTTTTAAAAAAATTAAAAAAAATCGATTTTAACGAAAACGAGTAAAAAAGCGTTATACCCTCCACCTTAAAATATTCTGAACTAAAACGGAATAATTATTCTCTTTCCTGACCACAATTTTAGGCAGAGATATTTTGTGACCACTGATACCTCAAAAAGGTAAAAAAAAACAAAAAAAATGTATTCAAAGTTTTGTGACCACTGGGAACCTCAAACGTCGAATTGCAGATACTTGGGTCAAAAATTTTAGCTAAAATCCAAAAAACCGAAAATCGGGAGGCACCGTTATATGGGACTAAAACATGGACCTATGTTGACAATTTATACAACGGGGCTATACAAAAACACTGACCTATGTTGACAGTTTTTGGTGGAGATGTTGTGTGACTACTGGGAACCTCAAATGGTTCTCGGTTAACAATTGTAGCTATATGGGGGTTATAAAAAAACATGGACCTATGTTGACAGTTTTTAGTGGAGATGTTTTGTGATCACTAGGAACCTCAACTGTTAAATTACAGGTAGTTCGGTCAAAAATTGTACCTAAAATTCTCAAAATACCGAAAATCAGGAGGTACCGCTATATGGGGGCTATACCGAAACATTGACCAATGATGACGGTTTTTGCTGGAGATGTTTTGTGACCACTGGGAACCTCAAATGTTCAAATGCACGTAGTTTAGTAAAAAAAGGTAGTTCAAATCCACAAAATACAGAAAATCGGAGGGTGCCGTTATATGGGGGCTATACCAAACCATGGACCTATGTTGACAGTTTTTAGTGGAAATCTTTTGTGATCACTAGGAACCTCAACTGCCAAATTACAGGTAGCTCGGGCAAAAATTTTAGTTAAAAATCTCAAGTTACCGAAAATCAGGAGGTACCGTTATATGGGGACTATACCAAAACATGGACCTATGTTGGCGGTTTTTAGTGGAGATATTTTTTGACCACTGGGAAACCCAAACGTGAAATTACAGGTAGTTCGGTCACAAAATGTAGCTAAAATCCCCAAAATAACGAAAAGCGGGGACTATACCAAAAAGTGGTCCGAAATAGTCCATCTTCGAACTTGAAAAAAGACACTCGGGTGCAAAAATTTAGCGCTCTAGCTCAATTATTGCGAACGCTAGAGTAATTACAACAGACGTATATGGCTAGATCGTCTTAGAATTTTGTCCTAATCAAGAATCTATATATATAAAAGAGCTTAGTGATGACTGAGTGAGTGAGTGAGTGAGTGAGTGACATGTATATCATCGCCCAGACGAAACCGCTGAAGCTAGAAAACTGAAATTTTGACTGTGGGTTGCTGTCGGTGAGTAGGGGTGAGATAAGGCTGGGTTTTTGGAAATTCGACCAATAAGGGTACGAAAAGTACTAAAAGGTACTAAATATGGTACCCTTTGTATTAGGCAAACGGGAAGAGCTAGAATTCTGAAATTTGGAATGAGGGTAACCGATGGAGAGTAAGAAAGATGTACCAAAGGGTTTTGGGAAATTCGACCTATAAGTGTACGAAAAGTACTAAATTTAGTACCAATTGTGTATTTTGAACGGATTAAGCCAGAAACTTGGAATTTGGTATGGAAATGAAGGTTGGGAAGTCGTGTTTATAAATGGAAATGGTTTGTGAAATTCGTACTCATGTGTACGAAATGCTCTAAATGGTACTAAATTTAGTACAATTTGGATTTGGGTGAAAGGATAGAGCTAGAAACCTGACATTTGGAATTAAGATTACTGACGGAATATAGGATTGCGATATGTGGGTAGTTTTCGAAATTTGTACTTATGTGTACGACAAGTACTAAATGGTACTAAATTTTGTACAACTTGGATTTGGGTGAAAGGATAGAGCTGGAAACTTTAAATTTCGAATTAAGATAACTGTTGAAGTGTACGATTGATATATGTGGTAATTTTAGTACTTGTGTTTACGAAAAGTACTAAATGGTACTAAATTTGGTACAATTTGGATTTGGTTGAATGAATAGAGCTGGAACCCAGCAAGTTCGTACTTATTTCGTACTAGAATTTGAAATTTGGAACGAGGGTCACTGATGGAGAGTTATAGAGAGAACCCTTTGGTATGGTTTTTGGAAATTCCACCTATAAGTGTACGAAAAGTACTGAAAGTTACTAAATTTGGTACCAATTGTATATTTTGAGCGGATATATGTAGCTACAATCTTCAAATTTAGTATGGGAATCAAGGTTGGGAAGTGGTGTTAATATAAGGAAATGATTTTGGAAGTTCGTACTTATGTTTACGAAAAGTAATAAATGGTACTAAATTTGGTACAATTTGGTTTTGGGTGAACGGATAGAGATGAAAACCCGAAATATGGAATTTAGATTACAGTCGTGAAATATGGGGATAGTTTTGGAAATTCATACTTACGTGTACGAAAAGTACTTAATGGTAGTAAATTTGGTAAAATTTGGATTTGGATAGGCGTGGAAAACTGAAATTTGGAATTAAGATTACTGATGGAGTGAAGGAGTGAAGGACTGTGGTAGTTTTGGAAATTCGTACTTATGGGTACGAGAAGTACTAAACGGTACTAAATTTGGTACAAATTGGATTTGGGTGAACGGATAGAGCTGGAATCCTGAAATTTTGAATTTATTTACTTTACGAAAAGTTGTATACGGTACTAAATTTGGTACAATTTGGATTTGGGTGAACGGATAGAGCTGGAATGCTGAAATTTGGAACTAAGATTACTTTTGGAGTGTAGGTTTAAGAATTCGTACTTATGGGTACGGAAAGTACTAAATGGTACTAAATTTGGTAAATTTTGGATTTGCATAGACATAAACCTGAAATTTGGAGGTAAGATTACTGTTGGACTGTAGGATTGACTTAGTCTTGGAAATTCGTACTTATGGGTACGGAAAGTACTAAATGGTACTAACTTTGGTATAATTTAGATTTGGGTGACCGGATAGAGCTGGAATCCTGAAATTTGGAAGTAAGATTACTGTTGGACTGTAGGATTGAGTTTGTCTTGGAAATTCGTACATATGGGTACGGAAAGTACTACATTTGGTACAATGGTACTAAATTTGGTACAATTTAAATTTAGGTGAACGGACAGAGCTGGAATCCTGAAATTTTGAATTAAGATTTCTGTTGGGGTGTAGGATTGAGCAAGTTTTGGAAATTCGTACTTAGGGAATACGAAAAATACTAAATGGTACTCAATTTGGATTTGGATGCACGGATAGAGTTGGAATCCTGAAATCTGGAATTAAGGTTACTGATGGAGTGAAGAACTGAGGTAGTTTTGGAAATTCATACTTATGGGTACGGAAGGTACTAAATGTACTAAATTTGGTACAATTTGGATTTGGGTGAACAGATGGAGCTTGCATCCTGAGATTTATAATTAAGTTTACTTATGGGGTGTAAGATTGAGGTAGTTTTGGAAATTCGTACTTACGGGTACGGAAAGTACTAAATGGCACTAACTTTGGTATAATTTAGATTTGGGTGAACGAATAGAGCTGGAATCCTGAAATTTGGAATTAAGATTACTGTTGGACTGCAGGATTGAGTTAGTCTTGGAAATTCGTACTTATGGGTACGGAAAGTACTAAACGGTACTAAATTTGGTACAACTTGGATTTGGGTGAACGGATAGAGCAGGAATCCAGAAATTTCAAGTTAATGTTGTCGTTGGAGTGTAGGGTTAAGGAAGTTTTGGAAATTCGTACTTATGGGTACGAAAAGTACTAAATGGTACTAAATTTGGTTCAATTTGGATTTGAGTGAACGGAGACAGCTGGAATCCTGAAATTTAGACTACTGTTGGAGTGTAGGACTGAGATAGTTTTTTTCGTACGTATGGTTACGAAAAGTAATAAATGGTACTAAATTTGGAACAATTTATTTTTGGATGGACGGCTAGGGTAGAATCCTGAAATTTGGAATTACTGTTGGAGATAGTTATTGAAATTCGTACTTTTATACGAAAATTATTAATGGTATTATGAATAGAGATGGAATTCGGAGATTTGGTATTATAGACGCTCTTGATGAGTAGGGTTGAGGTATGGATGTGGTTGTGGATACACGTACAATAAGTGTACGAAAATTACAAAATGGCACAGAATTTGGTTCAAATGTTGTATTTTTTTATTTTTGCATTATTAAGGCGAAGGTTATTTATAGTGATATTTAATTAATTCTTTTTCGAGTTGAGCTGTTTATACCTAAGAAATTTTTATTGTGTAAATTAGTAGAGCTGAAATTGTGAAATTCGGTATTATGTATACGAAAAATACTAAATTGCGGTTGGGATTTAGTTTTGGATAAAAGGCAGTAGTTTTTTAACTTATACATATTATAAGTACTGAATTTGGTACCAGTTTTACGTTGCTTGAAGGGATAAAGATGGAATTTCGAATTGTTGTATGAGGGATGGTGTTGGTGTTTATATAAGGATATTTTGAAATGCATACAAATTCTGAAATTAGGCTGAGGGCTGGCTGACTTATTGAGAAATACGAAATGTACTGAATGGTATTAAATATGACGTTGGTGTATCAATGAAGCAGGGATTATATAATTAGTGTGTGAAAAGTACAATATTGCAATAAATTTGGTAGTGGGCTTAGGAATAGAAGTGGAATTCTGGTATATTATTTATTTGTCAGGTTTATTGTTAAAATTATAATAAATGTACAAGAAGTATTAAGTAATACTTAATATTGAAGCACTGGTATTGAGTAAATCGATAAATGAAATTTGCTGTGAGGATCACTTTTCAGATTGGATCAGAATGTTTATTAAAATCCACCTTTAAATGCATGAAAGGTTTCTACATGTAATACACTTGGCATTGGGTGAACAAGTAGAGGTAAAACTGTAACATATGCGCTAAGGTTTTGGATTCTAAAAATTGCAATGAATAATGTACTATTGTTTCTATATTAACACGAATTCGGTTTCTAAATAATGTAATAATTGTTCCACAAACATCCCAGACGGGACAAGGGAGACTTCTCTCATATCAAAGAGTGCACCCGAATTCATAATAGCTCCGAACAACGTGCCTTACGACACCACTTGTAGAGAAGTTTTACATGGCTGAAATACTCAGGAAATGTCGCCAACATTACTGTGGGGTATTTTGCCACCGTCGAAAATTTGATGTTGTCTGGCCGGAGAATCGATCGGTTTTCTACATTCTGATATCACAAATTCCTAAATTCGGTTGGAAAATGTGGATAAAATTTTCAAAATATCCATACCGTTCTAATAGAACATGGACTGAAATTTAAAATGTTGGCCGCTGTTGAAGTTGAGAGGTCTTTTTTTGAGATTCGAACAAAACGTGTACGAACAGTACTTGAAAGAAATTAAGTATCAATTCAAATAGGTATTAGTACATAAAAATTTTCAGTGTTCACCATATTAAATATTGTTTATTTGAATATTATTCTTTTTCCGCATACGAAGTAGCGGGCATTTTGCTAGTATATGTATATACTTTATATGGCAAATGATTAGTTCGATGTGTTACAAACAGAAAAACCAATTTAATATACCCTCCATACTATGGTGGAGGATATAAAAATTTACCGTTTTTGGTTCACAAATCGGTCAAAAAAATTAAAAAATCTGTATCGATTAAAACCAAGATTTTATGTATTTAATAAGCTCGCAAAAAAAATATGAAGATCGGTCCATTCACCTTCGATATATCGTTGGCACCGACTTCAAAAATGCCATTTCGAGAAAAAGCATTTATGTTACGCCTCTACACACAAAACACAACGGGTTCTTCACTTTGAACAGTCATATCTCGGCCAATTTTGTTCCGATCGATGTTTTGCGACATACTGTATGCTATTTATACTTCAAAATAAGTCAATATATATTTTTTATTTTGAAGGTGATATATATGGGTAACACCATAACACATGCTGATGGTATAGCTTTGGCGGCACAGACGACTGATACTTTGTTACTTGTTATTATGGATTTCAATATTAAGTTAATATTGTACACAATATTATGTTAATGTTCACGTCAATAAATTCCATTAATGGAATTTTGTTTGAACTTTAACCTTTGTGTGTGTGCAGACATTACAATTTAAGAACTATAAAAAACTGTCACTGCATCAAAGATTAATTCGATTTCAGTTTTTATTCCAGCATCACATCCGAAGAGGCCAGTTGATTGTTAATTAACAAACAAAAGGATCACTGATTGCATTTTCACATTTTTGCAGGTAATTGAATTAAATCTTATGGCGGCGCATTAAGTTCAGGTTTTGGCGTTGATACCGTGTGTGTCCATATATATATATATGAGATCACACATGTACATATGAATTTGTATGTCAAAAAGTGAAAGGTGTGTTTATGAACTTTACTTTGCAAAATCAAGTGTCAGTTGGAAAAGCAAATCGGCAATGAATGCACGTAGTGGGCACATCGGGGCTTATGAGTGATGAATATGGTGAAATTATTGAAAAAAAATCATACGTCACCCAAAAAAGTTCTTTGCCAAATATGTACCTCATAATCAGGGCAATCATGAATATTTCCGCACGAAAAATATTATTAAGAAGTGAAATTCTTTTAAAATCAATATTTTAAAATGTTGAAAACTACTAGATTCACTTAATTATGGCATATTCTAGTCGAATCGACAAAAGTATTCCCTTTTTGGGCATAAATATGGAAATAAAAAATTGTGCAATTGGGGAAAGGGAACAAATTCCGCAGGGAATTTTTAGTCATGATTGGCCTGTACATTTTATGTATTTTTTTTTACATTTTCTTTGACGTATATGCGTAAGGATGCATTTCGCAGTCTCCTTGTTAAAAGTAATGTTTACCATGTATTTCGATTATATTCAATTTACAAATAGAAGAGAAAATTTATGTAGGTTTAAAAAATAAAAAAAAATCCATTTTGAATTAGACTAACAAACAAAAATAAATCCTTGCAACTCAAGAAAAGCAGTAAATCATAAAGAACATTTTAAAAATATTTACACCAAAAGTTATTTGAAAATAAAAGGAAAAATAAAATACGTTCATATATTCTAACTTTTCCATGTGCACAATGCTCACATAGAGTGTTCTTTCTGAAAGCATATACATGCACATACATACATGAAACAAACAACAAAACGAAATGAAAAACAATAAGTTGAATGCTATCTTAAGAATGCAGTTTCAGCACAACGGAACAAATAAATAAAATTCAAAACAAAAGACAAGTACAACTTTTCAACTTCATTTAAGTTTTTCATCTGAAATCCATATGTATGTCAAAATATCCCAAGAGGTCTTTAAAATATAATAATCCAAAATGTCATAAAAAATAAAATTAAACAAGTACAAACGGCATCTAGAAACTTGGGCTGCAAGAAAGTCCTATAGTTGGAAGGTTTCGACCATCAGATACCCTACATCACTATTCTTGAACATGAAATTTCTCCATAATGATTGCGTCATCGTCATTGCGTCATACATGTATATTAGGATTATGACTTTTCGACGTTTTTTTTCAACAATGATTTTTTGTAGCGAGAATGAATGCCTAATAATGCCAAAATTAACGTTCATTCCAATTAATTACACTGTGCGACAACAAAAAAATGGCAAGGAAAACAGACCAGATTATGAAAGCAGAGCTAAAAATATGAGACACGTGTATCGGCGTTTTTAAAGTTAACATCGAAAAGTAACCAAAGTAGGCGGCGCAAGATGCGCCCATTTCGAGTTTTTTTTTAAATATTTGAGTTAAGATATTATGAAATCCTTGCAATTTAGGTATATAGTGTCTTTGACAATTTTACAGCGGAGGATGTGGGCAATATTTTTCTTAAAAATTTTAACCCTCATGCGGTTCATCAAATGGGTCTTTTTGGTTCTTTTTTCAAAAATCTTTTAAAAACTCCTTTAAAATGTGATCCTATCAAAGGCAAATATTCTATAAAATTGTTTTTTACTGTAGGTCTCAGAATACACCTAATCTGTAGAGAAATCTCTAAAAATTAAAAACATGTTTTATGGTTAAAGTCGGAGTTCATCTGAGTTTATTCAAAATAGTTCCACAAAACATAATTTTAGAGAGATGACGCCAAAGACAAAAATGTTCTTCGTCAAATTTCACTATGGGTCACCAAAGAACTGAAATGTCTATTTACATTATATATCATAAAAATAGCAGTATCAATTTTACTGAAAAAACATGAAAATATTTCCCAATTTTTTTGATAAAATTTGTTTCCTTTTTTTTGAGTTGATACATAAAAGTAATATGAAACTTGGTTTAAGGTGAAAAGTGTAAAAAGATGAAAAATTCTACACAAAATTTCACTTTGAGTTTCAGAATAAACTATATATCTGGGTATACTATTTTCTTAAGAAAATTAGATTACACATGTAGTTATATTAGGATGAAATTATGTGTTTTAATTTTGGACTGTTAATTTTACATAATGCCATACTGGATCAAAATCTAGCAAAATCCTTTACTTTTTGGGAATATTGTTAAAGAAAGAAATGTTCCAAATGAAATTTCATTATGAGTCTCTGAATAAAAGAAATCTGTAACCATAACATAGGACATTCTTAGCAGTCCTTGTTTTTGATATAGGGACCTGCCAAAGGTTAATTCTAAGGTTAATTCCGTAAATGTCAACAGAAGCAGCTCCTATCATTGTATTATTTTAGCCCACGTAAAATCGTGCATGAGAGAGCCCATATGACACCTATATTTACACTGCACCACAGCCGTAGACCACTCACGTATTTTCACATACAATATAACCAATCAATGGCCTATCCTAACTACGTAATTTAAGTTAAAATTCTAAAAATTCGCAATTTTGGCAGGTCCGATCTGGGTTTTCTTTACTTTTCAAATATATATTCACCACAAATGCTTCAACAGCTGTTTAAATGGAGCGCACAACATCTTCTGTATGAATTCATAACGAAAAACCATTAATTTGATATTTATAGTGTCCAATAACAACGACAATCTGAAAAAAATTTAAAATATGGCCCTAAACCCTATATCAAAAACAAGTAAGAAAAGTCTATAGTCGGACGGAGCCGACCATGGGATACCCTATACCACTATCCCTGGACAATCGCTCTCCACGGAACTTGTTTTCAATGATTGTGAAAATTTAATTATCAAATATCAGAGTTGTAATGTATAATACTTATGACCAAAACCAAAAAGTTATCTAGCATGACAAAGACATTTTTGTAGCAGGAAAGGAAAATTTAGTTCACACAAACTAAAATGTAATGAAACCCACTTATTTAGTACTACTACTTCCGTTGTTTAACCGCTACGTTATTGAAATTTTTACCAATTTCACACAAATGTTTCAGTCCATTTAACCCGCTAAGTATTATCTGATCTTCACGTTGGTTTGTACACTTCTTCTTCATCATAAACTCAAACTTTGTTTAAAATTTTGCGGGTAATTATTTTGACCTACAGAGCCGCTACATAATTGGTTAAAATTTTGTTTTTGGTCCATTTCATCCCCTGAACTTTTCACGATCATTACCAAAAATTAATCATTTCTATTCTGACCCGAACCCAACCTCCTTAAAAAATTCGTTACAATCGGTCCATAATTGCGGCCTTAAGCTTGTTCACAATTTTTAATGGACGGACACACATCGCTAAATCGCTTTATCTCGTCGAGATATGAATTTTAAAATACCAAATAAGGGGTTTAGGACGAATATTTCGTGGTGTTACATAAACTTTTGGAGAGACAATATGTAGCATGGGATAAAAATGTGGTTCTCTACACAGAACCCATTATATATTGGGCAGTAGGCTCGTTATCTAGCAAACACTTTATTGCAATTTACATCAGAGGAAAGGTCAGTAGTTTTTCCCCATATGTAGGCTACTTTGCGAAATATATATGTTCTGAAGGAATTAAAATATCGAAAGAATATCAGATCATCATTCAAAATTGTAGGCATTTTTTCGACCTATACTTTTACCCGGTGCAAAATTTCGTGACTATTGATGTATAATTGCGACTTCTAGTGAGTTTATTATTACACTACAAACAAATAACGGAATATATTAGGCTGTAACTCAGTTATCTGATCATGCACACCAACATAATTGGCATCAATTGAAAGGTCAAGCGTTCCACTTTCAAGTATATCTCACTTGTCCGGAATGTCACTTCCAGGAATTAAGATATAAGCTGTATATTAAAAATTTTTACAATTTTCACACAAAAGTTTTGGTCCATTATATAAATATTATCCGATCGGCATCTCAAATTGCAAGCTTCTCCTTTGTGATATACTCTTACCTTATTTAAAGTTTCGCGTTGATCGGGCTATTATTGAGACCTACAGAGCCGCTAGAAAATTGGATAAATATTATGTTTTTGGTCCATTTCACCCGCTAAATATTTCACGATCATCACCAATAATAATAGGGATCTATTCTGATCTGAACCCGACCTCCATACAAAATTTCGTGACGATCGGTCCATAATTGCGGCCTGGAGCGTGTTTAAAATTTATAATGGACGGACGCTTCATCTCGTCGAGATATGAAGATTGGTGTGCCACATTGGGGGTCTCCGACGAATATTTCGCGGTATTACATGATTTTTTACCAAAACAAACTTATAATACCCTTTTCCACATTGTGGTATAGGGTATAACAAGGGCTGCTAAGAATGTTAAATATTATGGTTACAGATTTCTTTTATTCAGAGACTTATAATGAAATTTGATTAAGAACATTTCTTTCTTTAACAATATTCCCAAAAAGTAAAGGATTTTGATCCAGTATGGAATTATGTAAAATCCAAAACACATAATTTCAGTCCAAAATTAAAACACATAATTTCATCCTAATATATATACATTTTTAATCTAATTTTCTTATGGAAATAGTATACCTAGATATATAGTTTATTCTGAAATACATAGTGAAATTTTGTGTAGAATTTTTCATCTTTTTACACTTTTAACCTAAAAGCAAGTTTCCTATTACTTTTATGTATCAACACGAAAAAAGAAGGAAACAAATTTCATCAAAAAAATTGGGAAATATTTTCAAGTTTTTTTTTCAGCAAAATTGATACTGCTATTTATACCCTATACCACAATGTGGAAAAGGGTATAATAAGTTTGTTTTCCCAAAAATTCATGTAACGCCGCGAAATATTCGTCGTAGACCCCTCATGTGGTATACCAAACTTCATATCTCGACGAGATAAAGCGATTTAGCGATGTTGTCCGTCCGTCCGTCCGTCCGTCTGTCCGTCCATTAAAAATTGTAATCAAGCTAGAGGCCGCAATTATGGACCGATTGTCACGAAATTTAGTATGGAGGTCGGGTTTGGACCAGAATAGAACTGATTAGTTTTTGGCGATGATCGTGAAATGTTAAAGGGATGAAATGGACCAAAAACAAAATTTTTGCTCGATTTTGTAGCCGCTCTGTAGGTCGCAATAATAGTCCGATCGGCGCGAAATTTTAAACGTAGTTTTGGTTTGAGATGAAGAAGTAGCGTGCAAGTCAACGGTATGATCGGATAATATTTAGCGGGTTAAATTGATCAAAACTTTTGTGTGAAAATTGGTAAAATTTCTAATGCACATCTTATAACAGCTAGCCCGGAAAGCTAGTGCACAGGGATAGTGGTATAGGGTATCACATGGTCGGCCCCGTCCGACTATAGTCTGTTCTTACTTGTTTTATAATATAAAATGTAAATAGACATTTCAGTTCTTTGGTGACCCATAGTAAAATTTGACGAGGAATATTTTTGTATTTGACGTCATTTCTCCAAAATGATGTTTTGTGAAAATTTGAATAAACTCAGATGAACTCCGAATTTAACCCTGAAACGCGTTTTTTTAATTTTTAGGGATTTCTGGCGATTAGATAAGATTTACAGATTTGGTGTATTCTGAGACCTATAGTAAAATTTTATGACGAACTATTTTGTAAAATATTTGCATTTGATAGGATTTTAAAGGAGTTTTTGAAAGATTTTCGAAAAAAAGGACCAAAAAGACCCCTTTGATGAACCGCATGAGGGCTAAAATTTTTAAGAAAAATTTTGCCCACGTCCTCCTCTGGAAAGTTGTCAAAGACACTATATACCTAAATTGCAAGGATTCCATAATATCTTAACCCGAAAATTTCGAAAAAAAAAAACTAGAAATGGGCGGAACTTGCGTCGACTACTTTGGTTACTTTCCGATGTAAACTTTAAAAACGCCGATACACGTGTCTCATATTTTTTAGCTCTGCTTTCATAATATAAACGGGTTTTCCCATTATTTTGAAAAAAAAAATTGAATTTTGTTGCACAGCGTTATTAAAAAAGGTCACGCACAAACCAATTAAAAAAAAAAATTAAAAATACTATGAAAAAAAATGCTCCAAAAAGTTTTTCCTGTTGCACGAATGAATAACTTTTTCCTGTTAATAACTAAAATAATTTTTATTTCATTTTCACGCACAAACTACTTAAAAATAATATGATATATGAAATAAATTAATACTTACTAACTTACTTAGCTGGCCCATTACAGAACATTTCTTCCATAGACCGAACTAAGAAAAGATCTCCAATTCTCTCTGTTTTTCGCTTCGCTTTTTGGAGTACCGCGCATTTTAATTTCTTCATTCATTGTATGCTCCATCGAAGCTTAGGCCTCCCGATTCTGCGTGCACCGCCATGTGGCATGTATTCATACGCCTTTTTAGCGGGTTCATCATCGTTCATTCTTATGATATGGCCTAGCCAACGCAATCGTTGCATCTCGATACGTTTAACTATATTCATGTCTTTGTATAGCTTATATAGCTCGTGGTTCATACGACGTCGATATTCACCGTCAACGCAAATCGGCCCTTAGATCTTTCGAAGAATTTTCCTCTCAAACACACCAAGCACTACCTTATCTGTTTGTGCAAGCACCCATGCTTCGGAGCCATACATTAGCACGGGCAGTGTCTGCCTTTTGTATAGTGTTATTTTTGTTTGACGAGATGTAGCTTTGTAACATCCGTTGGCCAATACAATTCTTCTTCTTATTTCACAACTGATATTAGACGAAGTCTTTAACTACCTCAAAATTATAGGTACAAACTTCCAAAGTTGGTGCGAGCTCTATGGACGCTTTGCGAGTCGACACCATCAATTTGGTCTTTTCGCCGTTTGCCGCCAGACCCACTTTCGCAGATACTCCTTCGACCTTCCTAAAGGTATCAGTTACTTCCTTTACTGATTGTCCTATGATGTCTATGTCATCAGCATAAGCAAGTAACATGTGGCTATTGGTGTAAATTGTGCTATTTCTTTTGACATTTGCATCTCGTATTACCTTTTCAGCAAAATGGTGAATAGGTCACACGAAAGGCTGTCTCCTTGTCTGAAATCTCTTTTGGTACTGAACTGTTCGAAGAGGTTCTTTCCAATTTTAACTGAGGACCTAGAACCAGTTAAAGCCATCTTACAAAGCCGGATGAGCTTTGCGGGGATACCAAATTCAGACATGGCTTGGAATACCTTTGAACGCAGCGGGCTGTCGAAGACTGCTTTATAATCGACAAAAAGGTGGGAGGCGTCGATCTGCAACTCTTGGGTCTTCTCCAGGATTTGCCGCAGGGTAAATATCTGGTCAATGGTGGACTTGCCAGGTCTAAAGCCGCATTGGTATGGTCGAATTATCTCGTTGACCACAGGCTTTAGTCGTTCGCACAATATCCCTGACACGATCTTGTAGGCAATAGGGAGTAGACTTATGCCGCTATAGTTAGAGCATACAGTCTATTCTCCCTTGTGGACGGGGCACAGGATAATAAGGTTCCAATCGTCGCGTACTCGTTCTTCATGCCAGATGGTGCTAACTAGCTGATGAATACACCTTATCAGCGTGTCGCCTCCGGTTTTGAACAGCTCGGCTGGTAAGCCATCGGCTCCTGCTGTCTTATTATTCTTCAGCCAGTTGATTGTTGTTTTTACCTCATCTTGGCCGGGCGGTATACATTCTATACCATCTTCTGGGATTGGATCTGTGGTATCATCGTCTTCGCTGCTATTGGATACCAACAGTTTTGAAAAATGTTCTTTCCATATCCTGAGTACACTATCTGTATCAGTTACCAAATTACTTTGCTGGTCTCTACAGGAGGATGTGCCAGTACCAAAGCCATCTGTTTGATGTTTCACTCTTTGGTAAAATTTTTGGACTTCATTCTGGCTCCTGTACATCTCGATTTTTTTCACACTCCCGCTATTCCATTTCTCTCTTTTTCTTGCGGAAAAGACGTTTCTCTTCTCTCCTTTTCTCCCGATATCTCTCTCGTGCGCTACGCGTTGCTACTGATTGTAAGGTAACACTATATGCCGTATTTTTCTCTTCGCTAGCAGCACGACACTCCTGGCCATACCATGAATTCCTTTGTGGAGGTCTCTGGTATCCAATTATGGATTTTGCGGCTGTTTGCATGGAGTGGGCAATATTTTGCCATTGTGTTGTTATGTTATCGGGACAAGCAGTGCTCTCATTAAGCAATTGGGCTAGTTGAGTGGAATATGCTGTGGCTATCTGTTGTGTTTGCAGCCTATCGATGTCCAACTTCCGCGTTGTGTCTGTTCGTGATTTGTTTGCTACGTTTAACCGGGTGCGTACCTTTGCTGCAACAAGGTAGTGGTCCGAGTCTATGTTTGCTCCTCGGAACAAACGCACATCCAACACGCTCGATGAATGTCTTCCATCTATCACAGCGTGATCAATTTGATTTCTTGTTTTCTGATCTGGAGACAGGCGGCGCCCTTATGGATGTCGAGATTTTGAAATCTGGTACTGCTAACTACCATGTTTTTTGCCGCTGTGAAGTCTATCAGCCTCATACCATTGTCAGATGTTTCACTGTGGAGACTGAATTTTTCGACTATTGGGCCAAAGATATTCTCCTTTCCAATTTTGGCATTAAAATCGCCTAGAATAATTTTAATGTCATGGGCAGGGCAACGGTCATAAGTTTCTTCTAAGCGCTCGTAAAATATATCTTTGGCTGTTCGTCCTTGTCTTCAGTGGGAGCGTGAGCGCAAATAAAGCTGATGTTGAAGAATTTTGCTTTTTTTTACGTTCTTATGGGTGAACGCGCGGCACATTTTAGCTCACTACCTTTAACGGGTGTTAAAAGCAGCTCCCCAGGTGACACCACGGGGAGATCAGTGTCCACTTGAGATGAAAGAGGGACCAAGATAAATCCTGGGCTTTGTCATGTTAAGGCCGGTCAGGACCGTTCCTTGGTATCTTCCATCCCCGACGTCACCCCTGACAATTTCAGGAAAATCAATTCAGTAGTTTTTGTAGAAAAGATACAAATTGAAAATTGAAAAAGGGGCGTGGTCAAATTTTTTTTGCATAAAAACCTATGTTTGGTTAAAGCAATTATTTCAAAAAAAAAAAAAAAAAATAATTATACAAATCGATCCAGCCGTTCTCAACTGATGCCATTACCAACGAACGGCATTTGATTTTTATTTTTAAAGAATACTCCATAATGATTGAGATAATTCCCCTACGACTGTAAAAACCCTGCGCCCATCAACTATGATTTGGTCCTTGTACATCATAATTATTCTTCCATACTTATGTCAAATTCGAAGATGGGCTATATCTGTCAACTTCATTCGGAACATCGCCAACAAAAGTTCAAAAATTTAGGTACAAGACAAGGTTCAGACCTGTTCGCGGATAAATTTTTTTTCAAAAAGTTCTTGCAGTAACCATTACAAGAGTACAACCTATACTACGTTAGCTTCCTTTCAGTATGTCACAGGATGAGGGTATATCTCTGTCGTCCAAGCCGACTGTTAAGTGTTGAGTTGTTACTTGTAATGTTAGTTTCTTCATAAAATATTCTCCTCATTTTAATTTAAATGAAAAGTTTTGCTTACCACTGTAAATATTTCATTAACTTTATTAAACTACAAGTTACCCAATAATCCCTGGTGGTTATAAATTTTGGAGGTTGCAAAATTTTGGAAATTTTGTATTTGCATCGTTTCTTATTTTGTCAGCGTCTTGTCATTGCTCTTCTTTTGCGGGCAACATTTCTTTCAGAGTGAGAGAGTGTTTGCCAAACAAAAGTCATTTCATAAATTTGTCAAGTTTGAGCTCAATTTGACACATGTCTGTGGACGTGAATGCTGCAGATGACAGCGACGTGGACCAACACTGGTTGTCAGCACTTTGACATTGTGCCAGTATGTGTGTGCGGGTGTTACTGTAAAACTGTTTCCCATTTTTTGAAATGAAATGTTTACTTTTGTTTTGAAATATTCAGTTTCGTTTCTTTTTTTCCAACATAATGAGGGGTTAAACGGCATGGCATTTCTAGAATTTCTAGTGCCCGACGTGTGCCCACAATTGTTTATTTGTGTGGTTTTTTTCTTGAATGAAATTCTTTGTTGTCTTTTCGAAATTTTGATATGTTTAAATATTTTGGGTAAATGTGGGAAGTCACGGGCATTTTTATGATATACTGCATTATTTATTATCTCTGTTGCTTGTTTGATTATTTGTTTTCTTTTTATTTATTTTTTTTTTTTTTTGCTTTTGGTTGTTCGCTCCTAGAATGAACTAGAATTGTAGATTAACTAACAATCTATCATGACCTACGCAAACATGAATATCTAATAATGATATCAAGTATGGATAGGGGCAAAGTGATCACAATATTTTTTTCTCAACCGAGTCAAAGGCAAAAACCTTTATAATGCTTAATTTTTGAGTATTTTAAAGATTAAAAACATTGCCGCAAATGCTGCCACAAACACGTTCGCTTTGACAATAAAAACAAGGGCCCATATTTAATTATATTTTTGCTTACATGAAAATGTCCTCCTTGAGAAACAATCTAATACATACAAACATATGTATGCATGTGTCATCTCTTGAAGATAAAGTGTCCTTTCCAATATCTCTGTGGTAATTAACAGAATCCTATCAACAGATTGGTATTGTCATTTGGCATTGTCATCTTTTCCCAACCACATTTCATTTGTGTTTTTTTCCTTTCTCTCTATCTTCTAATGACATAATTCTTAGTCCTTTCTCCAACACACATCGAAAATAGGTATGTAATGAAGCCACTATTGGCTAGGGGTCATTATTGACACTTGTTACTAATGGACATTTAATGTTTTCTTTTTAAACAAATATATGTTATTACTTATTTGTTAGAATAGCGACTAATGTGTGATACTTATATCAATGTCATAGAAGTTAAGTAGCATCCATTACAAATTCTATGAAAAAATAAATTGTGACCAAAAGTTCAATTAATTAATCTGTTATACGACTAATTAAGAACTTTCCGTTATACTTGAATTTTTCAGGGATGAATTGATGTTGAATGGATACGATTGCCTGCCTTATCCATAAGTGCAGTTCTTCGAGTATAGATAGTGCCAAATTCTCAATGAGAGATTTTTGTATCTGGGCACGTATCTATCTGTTCGAGTGAACAATTGACACTTTAGTCAATAGGCTAAAGATGATATATACTAGGGTTATGACTTTTTAACAACATCATTTCCCTATGTCATAGCATGATGAGTTTCTACATAAGTTTACATAAAATCTTAATTATAAGCTAATTCGATAAAAAAAGCTCACGCACAAAAAGCGTTTAAAGTTTTTATATATGGCCTTTTTGTTAGAGTCAAAGTGTTAGCGCATGTATAACTCAAAACAAGCTTAAAGCCATATGACATACCCAAAATGGCATAAGCTTTTGTTTCTCACTAATTTTATCGCCATATCATTTCATATCATATACTAGCATGTGCCCGCTACTTCGTTAGCGTAAGTGACACAATTATAAAGAAAATCTCAACATTAAAACTATTTTTTAATAGAAATTATTTTTGTTATTTCTGACCGATTTCTGAATTTAATACCCTAATTTTGTCTTCAACAGCAGGTCATATGTTGAACAAACCAACCATTATTGAAATAATTTTTGTTTTAATTTGAAATTGAAAATCAAAATTTTTACAAATTCATCGTTTGTAATCATTTTTTGTCTAACTGGATTTTAACGAAAGAAAATCTTTTGTGCGACACCTGTTATGTGAAAACAAAATTATTAAAGAACCGTAAATCAGGATCGGTTGGTAATTGAAAGTGGTTTGTGCGTGAGCTTTTTCAATACTTAAATGAAATAAAAGTTATTTTAGTTATTAATAGGTAAAAGGTAATTCATTTAACAGGAAATAATTTTTTTAGAATTTTATTTTTCATTTTATAGTATTTTTAAGAAAATATATATCAAAGTGGTTTGTGAGTGACCTTTTAAATTAAATTAAATTAATTTTTTTAAAAATTAAATTGGCATTAATAGACAAATGTTCATTCATTCTCGCTACAGGAAATCATTTGTGAGAAAAAATGTCAAAAAGTCATAACCCTAGTATATGCACTTTGATACTACCAAAAATGTGCCTCATCGAAATGATGGGTAAATATTTTTGGACGAAATCTTTTTCATAACATTGCATACGGCAATATTACTTTCCGGCATAGATCGAGTTCGCAAAATTCGGAAAAAGTGAAGTTTAAGATCAGAACAAGTAAGAAAAGCGTTAAGTTCGGTCGGGCCGAACTTTTTATACCCTCCACCACAAATTTCAGCCATTTCGGAGGATTAATGTGGCCACAACCGTCAAAATACCGAAATTCGGAAGGTACCGTTCTATGGGGGCTATATGATGGCGTGGACTTATACCTACAAATTTCTGGGGTAAAGTTTTATACGCCTAAAGAAGACTAAATACCAAATTTCAGCCATCTCGGTGTGATAATGAGGCTAAAACGTTCAAAATATCGAAAATCGGGAGATATTGTGTTATGGGGGCTATATCAACACGTGGACCTATATAAACATTTTATGGTAGAAATGTTTCTTAGCCTCTGGAAACACAAAATACAAAGTTACAACCGATTCTTTGGTCAAATGGGCTAATCCATTCAAAATATATTAAAATGACGCGTACTTTATAAGGGGCCTTATGTGAGGGATATACCAAAATGTGGACCTATATAACCCAACTTTGGTAGGAATGTTTGGCCTCTGAAGACACAAAATACCAAATAACAACCAATTCTGTGGTCAAATGGGTCTAATACATACAAAATATATTAAAATGACGCGTACTTTATATGGGGCCTTATATGGGGGCTATACCAAAACGTGGACCTATATACACAACTATGGTAGGAATATTTTTTGGCCTCTCGAGACACAAAGTACCAAATTACAACCAATTCGGTGGTAAAATGGGCCAAATATCTTAAAAATTCTATAAAACGACGACGCGTCACGCGTCATTTTGTATGGGGGCTATACGAAAGCGTGGACCTACATAGCCCGCTTTCAATACCAAAAGTCCTACGTAAATATAACATATTTTCCCAAAATTTCATCAACCTACGTCAATCCGTTCGGACGCTAGAGTGATTTCCACAGACGGACAGACGGACAGACATGGCTATATCGATGTAGAATTGCACGCTGATCAAGAATATATATACTTTGTGGGATCTACAATGATTATTTCGAGTAGTTACAAACGTAGTGACAAACTTAATATACCCCCATCCTATGGTGGAGGGTATAAAAAAGAACAAAGCATTACGACAGTGATCAAAACGTTAGACCGACTATCGATAGTTTACCAGCTTTATTAAGATCTACTCTCGGATCGTTTCGCAATTTTTTCAGCTTATTGTCCTTGCGGCCCACTTTACAACGGTACAGATTGGCGAGTCTATACTTCCTGAGATAATGGCCTCAAAGCTCCCGGAAACATTGACGGTACCAATTAAGATGGCAAATCCGCAAAATAGCTTCCACAGGGAGTTTCTGATTGATCCAAACTTTGCACATCGTAGTATTTCATTAAGTCTTGTACTAGCTTGGAATATGGACTATATCGGCTTCGTCTTTGGGTACCTCCCACGCAACATTTGGGAATAGTGCAGTTTAGTTTAAGAGCTCATCTCGGATTGTTTTAAATATTGTCTTCTATAAAAGACTTAATGGTCTTCTACAAGAAGATCTAATGGTCTATACAAGAAGACCTAACGGCCTAATATAAGAAGACCTAATGGTCTTCTATAAGAACAAATAATGGTCTTCTATAAGAAGACCTTCTGATTTTCTATAATAAGACCTCATTGTCTTCTATAAGAAGACCTCGTGGTCTTCTATAAGAAGAACTCATGGTCTTCTACAAGAAGACCTAACGGTCTGCTATAAGAAGACTTAGTGGTCTTCTATAAGAAGACCTAATGGTCTTCTATAAGAAGACCTCATGTTCTTCTATAAGAAGAACTCATGGTCTTCTATAAGAAGAACTCATGGTCTTCTACAAGAAGACCTAATGGTCTTCTATAAGAAGACATAATGGTTTTCTATAAGAAGACCTCATGGTCTTATATAAAAAGACCTTAGGATCTTATATAAAAAGACCTCATGGTCTTCTACAAGAAGACCTAATGGTCTTCTATTAGAAGACCTAATGGTCTTCTATAAAAAGAAATAATGGTCTTCTATAAAAAGAACCATTAGGTCTTTTTATATAATAAGACTTCATGATTTTCTATAATAAGATCTCATGGTCTTCTATAAGAAGAACTCATGGTCTTCTATAAGAAGGCCTAATGGTCTTCTATAAAAAGACCTAGTGGTCTGCTATAAGAAGACTTAGTGGTCTTCTCTAAGAAGACCTCATTGTCTTCTATAAGAAGACCTCATGGTCTTCTATAAGAAGGCCTCATGGTCTTCCATAAGAAGAACTCATGGTCTTCTATAAGAAGGCCTAGTGGTCTGCTATAAAAAGACGTAATGGTCTGCTATAAGAAGTCTTAGTGATCTTCTCTAAGAAGACCTCAATGCCTTCTATAAGAAGACCTCATTGTCTTCTATAAGAAGACCTCATTGTCTTCTACAAGAAGACATAATAGTCTTCTACAAAAAGACCAAATAGTCTTCTACAAGAAGACTTAATGGTCTTCTACAAGACGACCTAATGGTCTTCTATAAAAGACCTAATGGTCTTCTATAAGAAGACGTAATGGTCTGCTATAAGAAGAAATAATGGTTTTCTATAAGAAGACGTGATGGTCCTCTATAAGAAGAAATAATGGTATTCTATAAGAAGACCAAATGGTTTTCTATAATAAGACTTCATGGTTTTCTATAAGAAGACCTCATGGTCTTCACTAAGAAGACCTCATGGTCTTCTATAAGAAGACCTCATGGTCTTCTATAAGAAGACCTCATGGTCTTCTATAAGAAGACCTCATGGTCTTCTATAAAAAGACCTCATGGTCTTCTATAAGAAGACCTCATGGTCTTCTATAAGAAGACCTCATGGTCTTCTATAAAAAGACCTCATGGTCTTCTATAAGAAGACCTCATTGTCTTCTACAAGAAGACATAATAGTCTTCTACAAGAAGACCAAATAGTCTTCTACAAGAAGACTTAATGGTCTTCTACAAGACGACCTAATGGTCTTCTATAAAAGACCTAATGGTCTTCTATAAAAGACCTAATGGTCTTCTATAAAAGACCTAATGGTCTTCTATAAGAAGACGTAATGGTCTGCTATAAGAAGAAATAATGGTCTTCTATAAGAAGACGTAATGGTCTTCTATAAGAAGAAATAATGGTCTTCTATAAGAAGACCAAATGGTTTTCTATAATAAGACTTCATGGTTTTCTATAAGAAGACCTCATGGTCTTCACTAAGAAGACCTCATGGTCTTCTATAAGAAGACCTCATGGTCTTCTATAAGAAGACCTCATGGTCTTCTATAAAAAGACCTCATGGTCTTCTATAAGAAGACCTCATGGTCTTCTATAAAAAGACCTCATGGTCTTCTATAAGAAGACCTCATGGTCTTCTATAAGAAGACCTCATGGTCTTCTATAAAAAGACCTCATGGTCTTCTATAAGAAGACCTCATGGTCTTCTATAAGAAGACCTCATGGTCTTCTATAAGAAGACCTCATGGTCTTCTATAAGAAGACCTCATGGTCTTCTATAAGAAGACCTCATGGTCTTCTATAAGAAGACCTCATGGTCTTCTATAAGAAGACCTCATGGTCTTCTATAAGAAGACCTCATGGTCTTCTATAAGAAGACCTCATGGTCTTCTATAAGAAGACCTCATGGTCTTCTATAAGAAGACCTCATGGTCTTCTATAAGAAGACCTCATAGTCTTCTATAAGAAGACCTCATGGTCTTCTATAAGAAGACCTCATAGGCTTCTATAAGAAGACCTCATGGTCTTCTATAAGAAGACCTCATAGTCTTCTATAAGAAGACCTCATGGTCTTCTATAAGAAGACCTCATGGTCTTCTATAAGAAGACCTCATGGTCTTCTATAAGAAGACCTCATGGTCTTCTATAAGAAGACCTCATTATCTTCTATAAGAAGACCTCATGGTCTTCTATAAGAAGACCTCATGGTCTTCTATAAGAAGACCTCATGGTCTTCTATAAGAAGACCTCATGGTCTTCTATAAGAAGACCTCATGGTCTTCTATAAGAAGACCTCATGGTCTTCTATAAGAAGGCCTCATGGTCTTCTATAAGAAGACCTCATGGTCTTCTATAAGAAGACCTCATGGTCTTCTATAAGAAGACCTCATGGTCTTCTATAAGAAGACCTCATGGTCTTCTATAAGAATACCTCATGGTCTTCTATAAGAAGACCTCATGGACTTCTATAAGAAGGCCTAATTGTCTTCTATAAGAACTTCTTATAGGACTTCTTCACCAAAAATCGTTAACATAGTACCACGTTTTGGTACTCCCGATTTTCGGTATTTTGTGGATTTTAGCTACATTGTTTGGCTAAACTAATCGTAATTTTACTTTCGAGGTCCCATGCAATTATAAAACTTTTCTACGCAAAATTGTAAAGATAGGTCCATACTTTGATATATAACCGTAACTGGAACTTTTCACCTGGCTGAACACATTTTTTAAGTTAGATTAGATAATTTAGGCATTTTGGGCATTTTTATACCCTCATCCTTTGGGCTAACGAGGGTACATATATACACTTTGACAGACCAAAAATTTGCCTCATCGAAATAACGGTTTTAGACCCCATGTATGTTTGGACGAAATTCGTTTCAGACAATTTGGAATCGATTTAGTCTTGTCCGTCTGTCTGCCGATCTGTCTGCCCATCTGTCTGGCTAGCTGGTGCGCACGATAGCTCTCGAACGGATCAACCGATTGGAACCAAATATTTTGTCCTAACTTAGTTTATGTTCGAAGACGGGCCATATCGGTTCACTCCCTCGGCTACCTCTCACACAAAATTCGGGTAAAGTGAAGTTTAGGAGCTCCTCGGCGGCTCCCTTTGCGACGGTAAAATTTTTTTCTTGCGCAAGTGCAAATCCGCAAGATAATTCTCGCAGGAAGTTTCTGATTAGTGCAGACTTTGCACGTCGTACTATTTAATCCAGCCATTAGGTTGGAATATGGACTATATCGGTCCACTCCTTCGGGTACCTCCCACACAGGATTCGGATAAAGTGCAGTTTAAGAGCTAATTTCGGATAGTTTTAAATTTTTTTTAGTAAGTTGTCCTAGCGCCCCATTTATTTTTTATACTCACACAAGCGCAATGTATAATCTGCAAATGTGTGTTTTTGGCCATCAATGGATTAAGCATTACAATTGCGAATCCAAAAATACCATATTTTGCTGCAAACAAAAAAAATACAAAAACAACTTGCGAAATTCCTCAATATTGTAAAAATCATTAACAATATCTATGGTAGGAAATATCATAATCTAGAATTTGTACAAAAACTATTGTCAGCCCAGAAAACCTGCTACTGAGATTTTTGATTTGATCGTATATAATTCTCATATGCACTTTCCACATAACAATGGTGTAAATGTCACGTATAATATTATGAGCATTGACAAACACTAAAACTGGCCAGTTTTTGTCAGGTTTAACTAAAAAGACAACAAATTGAAAGAAGAGACATAACTACTTCATTGCGCCCATCCTCCAAGCACCTACCCCAACATAAGGAATACCATAAACTCATAACAAAATATGAAAAGAAAACAAAAATTAAAACCAAAAACAGTTATCAGAATGTGGTGTAACTCAACTATCAAAACAAAAAGAAACAAGTAAAAAGTCGTTAAGTTCGGCCGGGCCGAACTTTTTATACCCTCCACCATAAAATAGTCTTAATTAAAATGGAATAATTAGGGTCCTTTCACAATTTTAGGTGGAACAACTTTTCGACAATGGATAGACTCCTACTGCCTCCCACTATTGCTTAAATTCCACTGTGAACACAAATGTTGGGGCAGAGATAATTCCTTTTGGAGATGAAATCCCTTGGTGTGTGTATATTAAAAACCCCGAAGGACAGATGCGCCGTGAGTCGAACTTCCGCGTTATGGCGTGATGAAGTTTTTGCAAGAGACCCTGTAAGCCATCATGAATTAGCATTATATCTTTGTTTGTTGTTTTTGTAGAGCACTTAAGCAACAGTGAACAAAGATACAACGCTAATTCCTGATGGCCCACAGGGTCTCTAACAAAAATTTCATCACGCCATAACGCGGAAGTTCGACTCACGGCGGATCTGTCCTTCGGGGTTCATAATATACTCACCAAGGCCTTTCTTCCCCAAGAGGAATTTTCCGTGCCCCAGACTTTCACCTCCATTTTGTTCTACAGTGTTATCTAATCTAATCTAAAAAAATGTGTTCAGCTAGGTGAAAGGTACCACCTACGGGGCTATATGAAAGAGTCAACTTATCTTTAAATTTTTAAGCGGAAAAGTTTTATAGCTGCAGGGAACTTCAAGAGTCAAATTGAGGGTAGTTTCATCAAAACAATGTAGACCCTCAAAAATGGACCCATGTTGACGAATTTTAGGGAAGAAATTTCATGACCACTGAAAATTACCGAAAATCGAGGGGGGCGGGATATACCAAAACATGGACCTATATTGACGATGTTTCGTTGGAGATGTTTTATGTCCACTGAGAACTTCAAATGTCAAATTACAGCTATTTCGGTTAAAAACTGTAGCTAAAATTCTCAAAATACCGAATATCGGGAGGTACGGTTATAAGGGGGCCATACCAAAACATGGACCTATGTTGACGATGTTTGGTGGAGATGTTTCATGACCACTGAGAACCTCAAATGTCAAATTGCAGATAGTTCGGTTACAAATTGTGGCTAAAATTCTCAAAATACCGAAAATCGAGAGGTACCGTTATATGGTGGCTATACCAAAACATGGACCTATGTTGACGATGTTTGGTGGAGATATTTCATGACCACTGAGAACCTCAAATGGCAAATTACAGCTAGTTCGGTTAAAAATTGTAGCTAAAATTCTCAAAATACCGAAAATCGGGAGGTACCGATATATGGGGGCTATACCAAAACATGGACCTATGTTGACGATGTTTCGTGGAGATGTTTCATGACTGCTGAGAACCTCAAATGTCAAATTGCAGATAGTTCGGTTAAAAATTGTTGCTAAAATTCTCAAAATACCGAAAATCGGGAGGTGCCGTTATATGGGGACTATACCAAAACATGGACCTATGTCCATATCCTTTGGGACATAAGTTTGTTGATCACTAGGAACCCTAAGTGCCAAATTATAGCTAATTCGGTCTGCAAATGTGGCGAAGAACGTCAAAATACCTCAAATCCGGAGGTACCGTTATATGGGGGCTATACCAAAGAGTGGACCGATATAGCCCATCTTCGAACTTGACCTGCCTATGGAAAAAAGACCCTCGGGTGCAAAATTTCAGCACTCTATCTCAATTATTGCGGACGCTAGAGTGATTACAACAGACGGACAGACAGACGGACATGGCTAGATCGTCTTAGAATTTTATCCTGATCAAGAATATATATACTTTATAGGGTCGCAAATGATTAGTTCGATGTGTTACAAACGGAATGACAAACTTAATATACCCTCCATACTATGGTGGAGGGTATAAAAAGAAACAAATAAAAACAAGATTCTCATGGTGTGCATACACAAAAAAAAGAACAAAGATCAAATAAACAAACAAAGATAAGAGCAACTCTTATAAACAAAACTCACAAAAATTGTTTTTTTTTACCACGGCATCCAATACCGAGAGAAGAGAATAAAATTGTCAAAGAAAAGAGAATACTATGGTCCATTTGACAAAAACTATTATTGAATATGACAAAAACAATTGTTGTAACTGACAAAAACAATTGTTGTAACTGACAAAAACTATTGTTGGACTCACAATACAACATGCGGTATATTTCAATACCTTTACAACACATATTTTGCTCTTCGAATATTGTTGGATCAATCATATTTTTTTCTCTGCGTGTATGGAGAGTATAATTAAATTTGTCATTCCGTTTGCAACATATCGAAATATTCGTCGGAGACCCTATAAAGTATATATATTATTGACCAGCATAAAATTCTAAGTCGATCTAACAATGTCCGTCTGTCCGTCCGTCTGTTGAAATCAAGATACAGCTCGCAATTTTTAAGATAGAGCGTCAAAATTTGTTACAGAAGTTTTTATTACTTCCAGGATGGTTGGTATTGAAAATGGGATATATCGGTCCACGTTTTGATATAGCCCCCATAGTTCCCGATTTTCGGTATTTTTGAGGTTTTAGCTTCATTATCCCACCAAAATGGCTGAAATTTGGTATTTAGTCATCATTGGGTGTATGAAAGATTCCACCTGAAATTTGTTGGTATAGGTCCACGCCTTCATATAGAACGGTACCTCCCGATTTTCGGTATTTTGAAGGTTGTGGCCACAATAATCAACCGAAATGGCTGAAATTTGGTGCTTAGACTTCATTGGTGGTATAAAACTTTTCTCCAGAAATTTGTTGGTATAGGTCCACGCCTTTATATAGCCCCCATAGAACGGTACCTCCCGATTTTCAGTATTTTGATGGTTGTGGCAATAATAATCCACTAAAATGGGGGTATAAAACTTTCCCCCAGAAGTTTTTCGGTACAGGTCCATGTCTTAGTATAGCCTCCATAGAGTGGTACCTCCCGAATGTGGTTATTGTGAAAATTAGCCACATTTTTTAGCGAAATTGCTGAAATTTGGAATGTTGTCTTCTTCATACACGAAGGGAAATTGTTGCATTTACTTCAATACAAATCGTGGTGGAGGGTATAACAAGTTCGGCCAGGCCGAACTTAACACCGTTCTTACTTGTTTTTTTTTTTTTTTTTTTTTTTTTGTTAAAATTGATACGGATATTTCCTTGGTATGTAAAGCAAATAGAGATTTCATTTCTTTGGTAACTTATGGTGAAATTTACATGAGAATATTTTTGTCCTTAGCGCCACTATTCTAAAATGATGTTGTGTATGACAATTTTGCCGAAACTCACATAAAGTACGACCTTAACCCTAAAATGTGTTTTTAATTTTGCATATTTCTGGAGTTTAGGTAAGATGTACAGTTTTAGTGTATTCTAGGACCTATAGTAAAAATTGATAACGAACAAATTTGTAGAATATTTTGATCCGATACGATCACATTTTATAGGAGGAGGGACCAAAAAGACCTCTTAAATGCCCATCTGAGGTTAAAAAAATATGAAAAATGAAACCAGCAACCCGATAAACATAAGAACCCTAGTTTAGGTTTACATCAATTCATTTTTAGAGTTTTGGCCAGGTTTTTCGTAAAAATTGCCACTGTGCGAGGGGTCAGTAACAAACAGAAAATGGCTAAGCCATGTCTTAATAGAAAATACATCACCTAAACAATTGAGTGAGATTCAATCTAATATTTTGTATATACCCAAGGTTCTAGATGAATTCCTAATTCTATTCGTCAACACTATCTCATTCGCAACAAGTAGTGAAACACTTATTTATATTACACACGACTCCGAAAGGAATTACAATTCCTGTGAAAAATAGTATTAATAAATTCCCATGTGGATATAAAGCTTAAAATTCTGGCTATGGTTATCAAAAGCAGCACAAAGTTCTTCTCAGGTTATAAATATTAAAAACGATTTCATTTCTTTGTATTCTCCGTCTCTCTGCCTGCCTGTCTCTCTGTCAGTATCTCATTAACTCAAGTTGCTTTCTGGGATGTCCTTAAAGCAAAGACAAAAATATGACACTGAAGCAACAGATTATTTTCTTTTTTGGCGACGAGGGTAGGGTGAGAAGTTATCAATTATTAAACATGTCATCATAATTAGTCTACGGATATTTTTTGTTAGCAACAGATATGTTCATCAACAATTTGAGTTTAATGACTTTCTTGGTAAAAAAAACTGATGAAACAAACATCCACAAATGTGTGTCAAGGATAGGTTGGGGTAATTCATTGGTCTCATGAGTGAAGAGTGAATGTTTGACATGAAGTCGAAAGAAGGCACCAATGCAGTCATAAAAGTGGCAGAAAGATTTTTGAGATTTGTCGGCAATTCATAAAGTCACATATGTACATAGACATATTTAGGAATATATTATTTTTCAAATTCCTGGAACTGTGATGTATCCTTTACATTATTTTCTTTTCTAATCTTTCACTAACATCAATTTTTTGACAACCGAAAAAAAATTTAACTCCCACACTTTTCCATCACTTACCTTCCCATGTCAACACAAACTATTTGGGATCCAACTCTAATCTTGGTATAGCACACGCCACATATTTAACTTTATGGCACTCATGTTGTAATTGTTTCGTTATCATTTGGTCAGAATCACCAACAACAAAAACTACAAAAATAAAAGAAAATAAAACAGCAACAAATGCCAAGTCACGAAGATTGGCTGCGATAATGGCATAACCAAAAAACCGACAGAACTGAAAAAGATACCGGAACATTCGTTGGTACAACAGATCTGTCGCCTACAGAATTCTGTTTGTTTTTTGGGGATCCAAACTAAAAATGGCCAGCATGAAGTGGAAAAACTGTTATAATATTAACAACAACAAAAACATTTTCCAGCAACAGCAAACCCATCGTAGGATCCCCCTCGAAAAAAGAAGACACAACACAAATGTAATGTTGTTAGTGAAGGTAGTAATGGGCTGGGCCAATATGAGAACCATAAAATTCGCAATGCCAAAACAGAAACTATTTTGAATTGATTAGTTAAAACCAACATAGTTTTGTTTGTTATTTTGTCTGTTATCAGCAACAAAGATATAAAAAAATAATTCTTGTTTTCTCATATTCCGCCTCCCTCGCTTAGTTCCGTATTTTCTGGGAGTTTTATTTAAACAGCGACTATAACAGCAAAGACACCAAGACACAAGACCACCAAACGTATTAATGTTGGAAAGTGTTAATTCTTGTATTAACAACCAAGAATATTAGGGTGGAGAGCAACAAAACCAGATGATAATCATTAAGTTCTGGGCCGAGCCGAACTTTTTATACCCTAAAAGTTCATCTATAAAGACGACCTTCAGTTCGTCTATAAAGACGACCTAAAGCTCATCTATAAAGTTCGTCTATAAAGACGGCTTCAGCTCGTCTATAAAGACGACCTTCAGCTCGTCTATAAAGACGACCTTCAGCTCGTCTATAAAGACGACCTTCAGCTCGTCTATAAAGACGACCTTCAGCTCGTCTATAAAGACGACCTTCAGCTCGTCTATAAAGACGACCTTCAGCTCGTCTATAAAGACGACCTTCAGCTCGTCTATAAAGACGACCTTAAGTTCGTCTATAAAGACGACCTTAAGTTCGTCTATAAAGACGACCTTAAGTTCGTCTATAAAGACGACCTTAAGTTCGTCTATAAAGACGACCTTAAGTTCGTCTATAAAGACGACCTTCAGTTCGTCTATAAAGACGACCTTCAGCTCATCTATAAAGAAGGGCTTCAGTTCGTCTATAAAGACGACCTTCAGTTCATCTATAAAGACGACCTTCAGCTCATCTATAAAGAAGGGCTTCAGTTCGTCTATAAAGACGACCTTCAGTTCATCTATAAAGACGACCTTCAGTCTATAAAGACGACCTTCAGGTCGTCTATAAAGACGACCTTCAGCTCGTCTATAAAGACGACCTTCAGTTCGTCTATAAAGACGACCTTCAGTTCGTCTATAAAGACGACCTTCAGTTCGTCTATAAAGACGACCTTCAGCTCATCTATAAAGAAGGGCTTCAGTTCGTCTATAAAGACGACCTTCAGTTCATCTATAAAGACGACCTTCAGCTCATCTATAAAGAAGGGCTTCAGTTCGTCTATAAAGACGACCTTCAGTTCATCTATAAAGACGACCTTCAGCTCATCTATAAAGAAGGGCTTCAGTTCGTCTATAAAGACGACCTTCAGTTCATCTATAAAGACGACCTTCAGTCTATAAAGACGACCTTAAGGTCGTCTATAAAGACGACCTTCAGCTTGTCTATAAAGACGACCTTCAGCTCGTCTATAAAGACGACCTTCAGTTCGTCTATAAAGACGACCTTCAGTTCGTCTATAAAGACGACATTAAGTTCGTCTATAAAGACGACATTAAGTTCGTCTATAAAGACGACCTTAAGTTCGTCTATAAAGACGACCTTAAGTTCGTCTATAAAGACGACCTTAAGTTCGTCTATAAAGACGACCTTCAGCTCGTCTATAAAGACGACCTTCAGCTTGTCTATAAAGACGACCTTCAGCTCGTCTATAAAGACGACCTTCAGCTTGTCTATAAAGACGACCTTCAGCTCGTCTATAAAGACGACCTTCAGTTCGTCTATAAAGACGACCTTCAGTTCGTCTATAAAGACGACCTTCAGTTCGTCTATAAAGACGACATTAAGTTCGTCTATAAAGACGACCTTAAGTTCGTCTATAAAGACGACCTTAAGTTCGTCTATAAAGACGACCTTAAGTTCGTCTATAAAGACGACCTTAAGTTCGTCTATAAAGACGACCTTAAGTTCGTCTATAAAGACGACCTTCAGTTCGTCTATAAAGACGACCTTCAGCTCATCTATAAAGAAGGGCTTCAGTTCGTCTATAAAGACGACCTTCAGTTCATCTATAAAGACGACCTTCAGTTCGTCTATAAAGACGACCTTCAGTTCATCTATAAAGACGGCCTTAAGTTCGTCTATCAAGACGACCTTCAGTTCATCTATAAAGACGACCTTCAGTTCATCTATAAAGACGGCCTTCAGTTCGTCAATAAAGACAACCTTCAGTTCGCCTATAAAGACGACATTCAGTTCTTCTATAAAGACGGTCTTCAGTTCATCGATAAAGACGACCTTCGGTTCGCCTATAAAGACGACCTTCAGCTCGTCTATAAAGACGACCTTCAGTTCGCCTATAAAGACGACCTTCAGCTCGTCTATAAAGACGACCTTCAGCTCGTCTATAAAGACGACCTTCAGATCGCCTATAAAGACGACCTTCAGTTCGTCTATAAAGACGACCTTCAGATCGCCTATAAAGACGACCTTCAGATCGTCTATAAAGACGTCCTTCAGATCGTCTACAAAAACGACCTTCAGATCGTCTATAAAGACGACCTTCAGATCGTCTATAAAGACAACCTTCAGTTCGTCTATAAAGACGACCTTCAGTTCGTCTATGAATACGACCTTCAGTTCGTCTATAAAGACGACCTTCAGTTCGTCTATGAATACGACCTTCAGTTCGTCTATGAATACGACCTTCAGTTCGTCTATGAATACGACCTTCAGTTCGTCTATAAAGACGACCTTCAGTTCTTCTATAAAGACGACCTTCAGTTCGTCTATAAAGACGACCTTCAGTTCTTCTATAAAGACGACCTTCAGTTCGTCTATAAAGACGAACTTCAGTTCGTCTATAAAGACGACCTTCAGTTCGTCTATAAAGACGACTTTCAGTTCGTCTATAAAGACGACCTTCAGTTCGTCTATAAAGACGACCTTCAGTTCGTCTATAAAGACGACTATAAAGACGACCTTCAGCTCGTCTATAAAGACGACCTACAGCTCGTCTATAAAGACGACCTTCAGCTCGTCTATAAAGACGACCTTCAGCTCGTCTATAAAGACGACCTTCAGCTCGTCTATAAAGACGACCTTCAGCTCGTATATAAAGACGACCTTCAGCTCGTCTATAAAGACGACCTTCAGCTCGTACATAAAGACGACCTTCAGCTCGTCTATAAAGACGACCTTCAGCTCGTACATAAAGACGACCTTCAGCTCGTCTATAAAGACGACCTTCAGCTCGTACATAAAGACGACCTTCAGCTCGTCTATAAAGACGACCTTCAGTTCGTCTATAAAGACGAGCTTCAGCTCGTCTATAAAGACGACCTTCAGCTCGTCTATAAAGACGACCTTCAGCTCGTCTATAAAGACGACCTTCAGCTCGTCTATAAAGACGACCTTCAGCTCGTCTATAAAGACGACCTTCAGCTCGTCTATAAAGACGTCCTTCAGCTCGTCTATAAAGACGACCTTCAGCTCGTCTATAAAGACGACCTTCAGCTCGTCTATAAAGACGTCCTTCAGCTCGTCTATAAAGACGACCTTCAGCTCGTCTATAAAGACGTCCTTCAGCTCGTCTATAAAGACGACCTTCAGCTCGTCTATAAAGACGACCTTCAGTTCGTCTATAAAGACGACCTTAAGTTCGTCTATAAAGACGACCTTAAGTTCGTCTATAAAGACGACCTTAAGTTCGTCTATAAAGACGACCTTAAGTTCGTCTATAAAGACGACCTTAAGTTCGTCTATAAAGACGACCTTAAGTTCGTCTATAAAGACGACCTTAAGTTCGTCTATAAAGACGACCTTAAGTTCGTCTATAAAGACGACCTTAAGTTCGTCTATAAAGACGACCTTAAGTTCGTCTATAAAGACGACCTTAAGTTCGTCTATAAAGACGACCTTAAGTTCGTCTATAAAGACGACCTTAAGTTCGTCTATAAAGACGACCTTAAGTTCGTCTATAAAGACGACCTTAAGTTCGTCTATAAAGACGACCTTAAGTTCGTCTATAAAGACGACCTTAAGTTCGTCTATAAAGACGACCTTAAGTTCGTCTATAAAGACGACCTTAAGTTCGTCTATAAAGACGACCTTAAGTTCGTCTATAAAGACGACCTTAAGTTCGTCTATAAAGACGACCTTAAGTTCGTCTATAAAGACGACCTTAAGTTCGTCTATAAAGACGACCTTAAGTTCGTCTATAAAGACGACCTTCAGTTCGTCTATAAAGACTCCCTTCAGTTCGTCTATTAAGACTGCCATCAGTTCGTCTATAAAGACGACCTTCAGCTCGTCTATAAAGACGACCTTCAGTTCGTCTATAAAGACGACCTTCAGTTCGTCTATGAAGACGACCCTATAAAGACGACCTTCATGTCGTCTATAAAGACGACCTTCAGTTCGTCTATAAAGACGACCTTCAGTTCGTCTATAAAGACGACCTTCAGTTCGTCTATAAAGACTTTGTTCAGCTCGCCTTTAGAGATACCCTTCAGCTCGTCAACTCTAAAAGTTCCTTTGTAGAAGGCTAAAAAATGTAACTGTCCATTTGACACAACACACCCTAATATACAAATATAAGCATATAATATACACACATACATAAGCGCCAGCTTAACTTTTGTATTGCCTTATGGGTTGCTGATTTTTGGCTGTTTTTGTTTTTTGTGATTTCTTCTGGTTCTTGCACAACGCAATATTTCCATTTTTTTGGCAGTTGATTAAAACAAACGGTAACGCACGGTACAAACAACGATATCGCACAAAATAATAACACCGGGGAAATAGCCGCAAAAAAATTAGAATTTAAAAAGTTGAAATTCTACGGACACCATCTTCAAAGCCATAAGGCATTTTCAAAACACAACAAAAAAAATACAACAACACAATTTTTCTAAACAAAGTGTAAAAGCAATGTGAACGCATTCGTTTAAAGAACTATTGTGAATTGTCCAAAAACAAAAAAAACAACGACATTGAACATTCAAATAGGAAACGGATTTCATGTGTCAAATGAATTCAATGTCTAGAGTGTAAATGTTGGCATAAGTAAGTGTTGGTGCAACAGTGTGTGTGTGTGATGGAAACCTATATAACAGTGATTTAAGTGCATTCAAGGCATTTAAAAAATCTAAGATTAATTACATTTAATTAGTGTAATAAATTTTGAGAATAAAAATATATAAAAGTGGTGAATAAAATGTCTTCATTGTTTATAAAATTACATAATAATGCATACAAATGAAATCTTTTTAAATAAAAGAGACTATATAGGTCACCTCCTTCGGGTACCCACCTCACAAAAATTTAAACATATTCGATTAAGTGCAGTTTAATGTCAATTCTCAGATCGCGTTGAGAAATCTTTTTAACGAAGATAGTTCTTGTTGTCCTATTTACTGTTATAACGTTTATCATGGGCAAGTCTACCTGACATAATCGCCCTTAAGGTCTAACATATACTACGGTAACCAACTAAAAAAACCCGCGTACGAAGATTTTTTAGTATTCGAAGGACTATGGCTTTTGTTGAGACTAGACTGTGTTTAGTGAATCTATCAGTGGAATAATTAGGAGTACGGTTTATGATGGTATTAGCTGTCGCCAAAGCATACTGAATTAGATGAAAGATACAAAGCAACGTCTCTGACAGAGGTTTACAATTCCCAGGAGTAGTATAAATATTAATAATAATAATAATAATAATAATAATAATAATAATAATAATAATAAAAATCATAATAATAATAATAATAATAATAATAATAATAATAATAATAATAAAAATAATAATAATAATAATAATAATAATACGATATTATAGAAAGAAAAGCTGAGAATTCACTAAAAAATATTCACAAAATTTATTAAATAATGCAAAATGGCATTTCCGTATGCTCAGAAATACACTTGCTGATAATAGAAGAAACAAGTAAAAAAGTGTCAGTCGGTGTCAGATATACCCTCAGCCTGTTTGAGTTGAAACTCTTTTTTCCCAAAAAACGTGTGTATTTTAGGGGGTTTTAAGATTTTTTGGCGTATGAACTTGCCAAGTGTGGCTTGGGATTAAAGCTGACAAGTTTTGCGTGGGAGGTACCCAAAGGAGTGGACTGACATGGTCCGTTTTGGAAGTGGGTCATTGCAGTTTGTCACCATATAATTTAGAGTTTTTGGACCATTATATCAGCAAACTTGAAATTGCTCACGAAAAAACATAATATTGCTGTAAACTGGGCAACATTTCCAAAGGATCCTTGAAAATACCCTTAACCGCACTTAAACAAAAATGTTGAACATTTGTGTTGGAGTGGACCGATATGGCTAAATTAAGTTTGGACAAAATATTTCGATATCCACAGTTTGGACCAAATCGTCTGCTCCGTTTATGAGATATCGAGAGTATCATTTCAGCGAAATATTTCGAATGCAAAGTGTGGACCAAAGCAGTATTCGGTTCGAGAGTTGTCGTTCGCACCAATTTCGGGTAATTTCTCAGGAAGTATGGACTTGTCACTCAAAAAACGTGTACCATAATAATAGGGACCCTGAGTGCAACATGTTGCAAGAAAAATCAAAACGGTTCGAGTGGGGGTTCTAAACTGCACTATGTATAGTCCATACTCGAGCCTGATTAATATCTGGTGGATATATTAGGATGTGTAAAGTGTGGACCTAACCGGTTATTCCCTTCAAGTGTTTTCGTGCGTACAAATTTTCCGAACATTTTCGAACTTTTGTGGGGCAGGTACCGGAAGGAGTGGACCGATATAACCCCATCTTCGAACTTAAACTAAGTTTGGACAACATATTACGAAAGCAAATTTTGGACCGAATCGGTTGACCCGTGCGAGAGTTATCGTGCGCACCAGCCAGACGGACAGACGGACTGACATGGCTAAATCAAAATCAAATTATCTGAAACGGATTTCGATGAGGTACATTTTGCCGTATGAAAGTGTGTATACCCTCGTTAGAATAAATGCTTAGGGTATAACAATGATTAGTGGAATACTTCCTACTGCTGTGATGTTTATCGTTCTGATGTTAAAATAGAAGAGAGCAAAAGTATTTTTTTTTCACATGCATAGAACCCAAAATTCCACACAAAATATTGAAGAGGTAAAAGTTGTGAACTTCATCACCAGCAAAACCTGAGCCTCAAGTCACGCTATGAGGCGTTAAGTGAGACTAATATGTTAACGACGGACTAGCAGAAAGCAAATGCAAAACAAGTAAAAAAGTGTCAGTCGGCTCTATCGACAGATATATACCCTCAGTCCATATGAAGTGAAACTTTTACCTACGGACAGGTCTCTTAAGGTCTCTTCAGAATTTTGTGGCCCTTTTTGGACATTTGAACTTGCCGACAAAAATGTGGATTAGGAATTAACTGCACTAAGACACAAATGTTGAATTTTTGTGGGGGAGGTACCCTTAGGGAGAACCGATATGGGCCATTTTAGAAGTTAAACTAAATTTTTACAAAATATTAGGATATCCAAAAGTTTAGACCAAATTGGTATTTTGAAGGTTTTAGCTTAATTATCACACCGAAATGGCTGAAAGTTGGTACTTACTCTTCGTTGGGGGTATAAAACCCAGAATTTTGTTGGAATAGGCCCACGCCTTCATATAGCTCCCCATGGGTTTTGGCCCAAATATTTCACCGAAATGGCTGAAAGGTGGTATTTAGTCTTCACTTGGGGTATTAAACTTTCCATTTAAAATTTTTCGGTATAGATCCATGCCTTAATATAGCCCGCATAGGACGGTACCTTCCGATTTTCGGTATTTTGAAGGTGGTATCCTAAGACACTACTTGTAGAGAAGTTTTACATGGCTGAAATACTCAGAAAATGTCGCCAACATTACTGAGGGGTATTTTGCCAACGTTGAAAATTTTGATGTTTGCCTGGCCGGGGAATCGAACCCACGACCTTCAGCGTGCAAAGCGGGTGTGCATACCATTGCACCACGTTGGCACCCTTATGGCTTCAATATTGCTCCGAAATTACTGAATTTTGGCATTTTGTCTTCGTGAGGGGTACATAACTTTTCCACGGAAATTTGTCAGTACAGGTCCTCGCCTTAATATAGACGCAAAGAACGGTACTTCCCGATTTCCGGTATTTTGAAGGTTATGACCACAATAACCCATAGAAATGGCTAAAATTTGGTGTTTGGTCTTCGTTGGGGGTGTTCAACTTTCCCCTCTAAATTTGTCGGTATAGCTCCTCGCTTCATATAGCGCCCATAGAACTGTACATCCCAATTTTCGGTATTTTGAAGTTTGTGGTCTCGTTGGTTCGTTGGTGGTATTAAACATTCCACATGAAATTTGTCCGTACAGGTCGACCCTTCATATAGCCCCCATAGAAGGTTAGAAACATTGTTTTACCGCAATATTTGAAATTCGGTATTTAGTCTTCCTTATAAACAAAGGGAAACTAATTGTTCCATTTAACTTCAATACAACTGGTGGTGGAGGGTATAACAAGTTCGGCCCGGCCGAACTTAACGTCGTTCTTACGAGGGCAGTTCGGAAACTTCTTATAAACAGAAAAAAGTTAAGTGTTTTGGAAACTTCCATCTCTGTTATGAACACATGTTAAATTTTGTTTCGATCTGGCAACTCCTTCATATAGAAATAGGTGTTCAAAAAAGACGCATCCGCAATTTTTTTACAATGGAAAAAATAGAAATGCGTGCTGTCATTAAATATTTACATAAAAAAGGTTTATCGGGACAAGAAATTCATAATGATATGGTGAATGTGTTAGGTGAAAGTGCTCCTTCATATGCAACAGTAAAAAATTGGGTTGTTGAATTTAAACGTGGTCGTACAAGCATTGAAGATGAACCAGGTAGTGGACGTCCAAAAACAGCAACAACAACAGAAATTGTAGCCAAAGTGCATGATATGGTATTAAATGATCGACGAATAAAAGTGCGTGAAATTGCTAATATCATGGGCATCTCAAATGATCGAGTCCATTTAATTTTGCATGAAGAACTACAGATGAAAAAGCTTTCTGCAAGATGGGTGCCGCATTTGTTAACAGTCGATCAAAAACGCATAAGAATGAACATTTCTCAAGCTTCTTTAGATCGTTTTAAGCGAAATAAAATGGATCTTAAGCGTTGTTTCATAACTGTTGATGAGACATGGATCGACCACTATACTCCAGAGACAAAAGAACAATCCAAACAATGGAATGAAGCTGGAGGAAGTGCCCCAAAGAAGGCAAAACTAATTCACTCGGCTGGTAAGGTTATGGCAACGGTTTTTTGGGACTTCAAAAGTATTTTATTGATTGACTATCTGCAAAAGGGTAAAACAATAAATTCCTTTTGGATCAATTAAATGTACAAATTCGAGAAAAACGTCCTGGCTTACAACACAAAAAAATAATTTTTCATCAAGACAACGCACCAGCGCACAAGAGTGTTTTAACAATGGCTAAAATCAACGAATTAAAGTACGAGTTGCTTGACCACCCACCTTATTCTCCTAATTTAGCTCCCAGTGACTTTTACTTGTTCCCAAATCTAAAAAAAATTCTTGCTGGCAAGCGTTTTACCTCAAATGAAGATGCAATTACAGTTGTAAACCACTATTTTGAAGACTCTGAGGAAAACTATTTTAATCAAGGGATAGAATTGCTAGAAAAGCGTTGGACTAAGTGTATTGAAGTTTCAGGAGATTATATTGAAAAAAAAAATAAAAATATTTTTGAAAAACTAACTATTCTCTTTGATTGATAGGCTAAGAAGTTTCCGAACCGCCCTCGTACTTGTTTTATTTTGTATTTTTACTTATAACTAAATCATTAGCATAAAGGAAGTGAAGCCATGATTGCTGAGGTCATAAGCTCACACTGGTATAATTATTAATTATCCAGAGAGGTCTTAAACTGCACATCTCTAAAAATTTTTGAAATACTCTGTGGAAGGTTACTGAAAGTGTGGATCGATATGGCCCAAAATTTTGACAAAATATCACGAAGGCCAAATTTTTTACCGAGCTACCGTGCTCTCCAGGCAGCCAACCAGACGACCGGACATAGCTTAGTCGACTCCGAGTTTTCTGAAAGAGATCTCTTCCAAACACACTTTGGTCCTTAAACCATTACTTCGATGAGGCACATTTTGGCTAAAGACTGAGAGTATAAAAAATGTAGATTGCACAGTGGATCCACCCATTGGCCAAAAATAAAAAAATGAATGTCAAAATTTTGGTAGAACATCTGGCAGCTATGACATGGACCTTTTTATACCCTCCACCATAGTATGGAGGGTATATTAAGTTTGTCATTCCGTTTGTAACACATCGAACTAATCATTTGCGACCCTATAAAGTATATATATTCTTGATCAGGATAAAATTCTAAGACGATCTAGCCATGTCCGTCTGTTGTAATCACTCTAGCGTCCGCAATAATTGAGATAGAGTGCTGAAATTTTGCACCCGAGGGTCTTTTTTCCATAGGCAGGTCAAGTTCGAAGATGGGCTATATCGGTCCACTCTTTGGTATAGCCCCCATATAACGGTACCTCCGGATTTGAGGTATTTTGACGTTATTCGCCACATTTGCAGACCGAATTTGCTATAATTTGGCACTTAGGGTTACTAGTGATCAACAAACTTATATCCCAAAGGATATGGGCATAGGTCCATGTTTTGGTATAGTCCCCATGTAACGGTACCTCCCGATTTTCGGTATTTTGAGAATTTTAGCTGAACTATCTGCAATTTGACATTTGAGGTTCTCAGTGGTCATGAAACATCTCCACGAAACATCGTCAACATAGGTCCATGTTTTGGTATAGCCCCCATATATCGGTACCTCCCGATTTTCGGTATTTTGAGAATTTTAGCTACAATTTTTTACCGAGCTAGCTGTAATTTTCCATTTGAGGTTCTCAGTGGTCATGAAATATCTCCACCAAACATCGTCAACATAGGTCCATGTTTTGGTATAGCCCCCATATAACGGTACCTCCAGATTTTCGGTATTTTGAGAATTATAGCCACAATTTGTAACCGAACTATCTGCAATTTGACATTTGAGGTTCTCAGTAGTCATGAAACATCTCCACCAAACATCGTCAACATAGGTCCATGTTTTGGTATGGCCCCCTTATAACCGTACCTCCCGATTTTCGGTATTTTGAGCATTTTAGTTACAAATTTTAACCGAACTAGCTGTAATTTGACATATGAGGTTCTCAGTGGTCATGAAACATCTCCACGAAACATCGTCAACATAGGTCCATATTTTGGTATAGCCCCCATATAAAGGTACCTCCCGATTTTCGGTATTTTGAGAATTTTAGCTACAATTTTTTACCGAGCTAGCTGTAATTTTCCATTTGAGGTTCTCAGTGGTCATGAAATATCTCCACCAAACATCGTCAACATAGGTCCATGTTTTGGTATAGCCCCCATATAACGGTATCTCCTGATTTTCGGTATTTTGAGAATTTTAGCTGCAATTTTTAACCGAACTAGCTGTAATGATCGGTATTTTGAAAATTTTAGCTACAATTTTGTCTATTCAAAAATAATCGTCAATATAGGTCCATGTTTTGGTATATCCCCCCATATAACTGTACCTCCCGATTTTCGGGAATTTTCAGTGGTCACGAAATTTCTTCACTAAAATTCGTCAGCATGGGTCCATTTTTGAGGGTATACATTATTTTGATGAAACTACTCTCAATTTGACTCTTGAAGTACCCCTAGCTGAACCCTTTTTTTATATTAGTGCTCTACAAAAACAACAAACAAAGATATAATGCTAATTCATGATGGCTTACAGGGTCTCTTGCCAAAACTTCATCACGCCATAACGCGGAAGCTCGACTCACGGCGCATCTGTCCTTCGGGGTTTTTAATATACACACACAAAGGGCTTTCATCTCCAAAAATAATTATCTCTGCCACAACATTTGTGTTCACAGTGTAATTTAAGCAATAGTGGGAGACAGTAGGAGTCTATTCATTGTCGAAAAGTTGTTACACCTAAAATTGTGAAAGGGCCCTAATTATTCCATTTTAATTAAGACTATTTTATGGTGGAGGGTATAAAAAGTTCGGCCCGGCCGAACTTAACGACTTTTTACTTGTTAATAGTTAGAACATATGAAAAACTCAGAAATACTCATATTTTGATGCAAAATAAAAAAATTTAATTTTTAAATTTGACCTTGAATTCCTCCCAACCGTTAGACCGAATATTGTGGCTTTTGATGTGTCGGAAAGCTTAAAGTGTTATCTGTCGAACAAAATATCTGTATATGTTAAACAGTTACAGAGTTTTGGCCAGGAAAAAAAACGATTCTGAACCACTGTGTGAATATAAGTGCAACGTGATGGAACCATATTCATAACCTGTAGGAATGATTCTTCCAGTACTTCAACACAATGACATGCTTTCGTTGCAGTACTTGCTCGGGCGTTACCGTGAAACCCATCCTAATCATCATATAGTGGATAGGACGCCCACTCAGACGTGTCACGAGAAATCTTCATGATCTAGAAAGTGAGGTCCAACGTTACTAGAGAGAACCCCCAGATCAGCAGGCCTATCAAGCAGGTTTGAATAGCATTCACACATATGCAGTTGCAGTTGCCATAAACAACTATCGTGTGAATGCGGTCTTCGAACAACATCGCCCATCTATTGCAGTTGTGGAGCATCAGCTACCACGACAAACCAGAATAGTTTTGGCTCAACAACTCTCGGGATGATGCAGCAATCTAAATTCTTATAGGGGAAGGATTGATCTACCCATCATACGGCTCGATACACTGCACCTTTTCAACTGCCCTATCCAACCCTATTAAAATATCTTTGTGGTTGCAAACACGCCGCCTGATTCCAAGATCTGGAGATAGAGCCAGAACCAATTTAAGCAGAAAATGAACTTACAAACATACTTACGAACTTACAAACATTTATCACAGTGTGATGTAGGATGTAATTATCAGTGTAGTATGTTGACAAGTTTATGCTGAGGAAATTTGAGATCTCATTGTAACCCTGGGCGATACCTAAAAAAATAGTTGTATCTCATAACACAACTTTGTTCACAATCCTATAGAATTACATGCATATCTCATAATCTCGAATTTCGCTTTCTATTGCCATCTAGGACTTAAGAGGAAATCTCAAGCATTCCATTCCATTTTACAAAATTACCATTCCCACTTTTTTTTATTACATTGTACGATATAAAATGCAATTGAATTTTTTATCATGCGTCAACTGCAAAAAACTCAATGGCTTAGGCAGTGATTGCATGCTTTGTCATTGAGCAACAATATTCCTGATGCACATTCCGGTTTATGTCCTTTATAGTCATTTACATTGTATTGCATTTATTATTCCAATTTTGTCCAAAGGCTATTTCGAATAAAAAGTTTTTGTTTCGTTTTGCATTGATAATAATATTCGTTACATTTTTAATTTAATTTTAGATTGACGAAGGCTTTTGGGTTTCAAACACGGTAACGGCACAATCAACGGGTAGGAATAAAATCAATATCATCAACCAACATCCGAAAGCAACAACAGCAACTGCAACAGTCATAAACGTAACACGACACCACAACAACACCAACAAGGAAACATCTTTGCAACTGGCACCTCATAAATTGAACTGAGACCATCAAAAGGCAAAACATTAACGTTGAATGAACGAAAAATAGCAACAACAACAAGTTCCTCTTTCCTACTCTCTCCAGGACACCCGTCAAACTACCACATCCAACAACGTCATCATTATTGCGTGCCACAAATTATGGATACAACTGATCTAGATGCCTTGGTAGACAGTTTATCAGGCACCTCGGCCATTGATTTGGCCGATGTATTTGCAAATTTTTCAACGGATATGCTGCAACAGGCCAATGCCTTGTTGGCAGCCACAGCCACATCTACATCGAGTACAGGACACATCACCGGAGATGATGGTGATATTTTGCGTTTAGAGGATATTGAGACGGCAGCTGCTTTGGCCGTTGCGAACAGTGATACGTCGTACGTTAATCGAACACTGGAAATGCAATGCATGCAACAGGCTGAACGGGTAAGTAGATGGGCGGGGAGGGACACATAGAGTGGTGATAGTGGTAGTTGTTGTAATGTAGCTTGTCTTGCTTGGCATTTTGTGTGTCATTTTTGATTTATTAAAAAAAAGTACTGACGGCAAACAGGCAATTGCTGAAAGGCATTAAAAGATTGCATGAGAAAAGATGTACGACATATAGAATAAAAAATAACTAAATATTCAATGCTTTAAATTCGGTCAGGACAAACTTTTTAAAAAGAACTTTAGCTTTTATACCCTCCACTATAAAATGAAAGGAATATTGAGTTTGTCATAACGATTGTAACACCTAAGTACGTTAGATTAATGAGAGTAAAACAATATTTCCCTCAAAACTCCATCCAGATTGGTAATCAACAGGAACGATTTATATTTTATATATTATATTTTATTTATATATTAAATTTAATTTTATATATTTTTATACCCTCACTATTTATGCTAACGAGGGTATATACACTTTCATACGGGCCGCAAAATGTGTCTCATCGAAATAATGGTTTTAGACCCCAAGTATGTATGTTTGGACGAAATGTGTTCTGGCTGACTGGAGCGCACGATAACTCTCGAACGGATCAACCGATTCGGTGCAACATTTGGCTTTCGTAATATATTGTCCAAACTTAGTTTAAGTTCGAAGATGGGGTCGGTACACTCCTTCCGGTACCTCCCCCACAATACTTCGAAAATGTTCGGAAAATTTGTGCGCACGATAACTCTTGAAGGGAGTAACCGATGTGGTCTATACTTCGCACATCGTGAAATTTCTGCTAGACTTAGATAAGGTTTCAATATGAACCCAATCCGTCCACTCCTTCGGGTACTTCCCACACAAAATTTCGGGAAAGTTCAGGTTAGGAGCTGCTATCGAATCGATTTGATTTTGGTTGTAACGACTTGCATTCACTGTCCCCTATACGACGGTAAAAGTTTCATCAGGGGCCAGTCCATTCTTCCTGAGAAAATAGCCTGAAAGTTACAAAAAAACCCTATGACCCCGTGTGTAGTGGTTGGAGCGCAAGATAATTCTCGAACGGATCTGCCGATTCGGTCAAAATGTGGCCTTCGTAATATTTTGTGCAAACTTAGTTTAAGTTCGAAGATAAGCCATATCGGTCGGCTCCTTCAGGTACCTACCCCACAAAATGTTCCGAAAAATTGTTCGTACGGTAACTCTTGAAGGGAGTGGCCGAATTGGTCTATACTTTACACATCCTAATATACCTATCAGATATAGATCAGGTCCAACAATGGACTATATTTGTCCACTTCTTCGGGTACCTCCCACACAAAATTTCGGAAAAGTTCAGTTTAGGGCCATCTCTCGAATCGCTTTAATTTTTGTTTTAGCAACTTGTATTCACTGCCCTCCATACGACGGTACAACTTTCATCAGGGGCACGTCCATACTACTTGAGAAAATAGCCTGAAAGTTGCAAAAAAAACCCCTATGACACCGTGTGAGGTGGTTGGAGCGCAAGATATCTCTCGAACGGATCTGCCGATTCGGTCCAAAATGTGGCCATCGTAATATTTTGTGCAAACTTAGTTTAAGTTCGAATATAAGTAATACCAGTCCACTCCTTCAGGTACCTCCGCCACAAGAGTTCAAAAATGTTCGGAAAAATTGTGCGCATGATAACTCTTGATGGTAGTGACCGATTTGGTCCATACTTTACATATCCTAATATATCTATCAAATATATATCGGTTTCGAATATGGACTATATTTGTCCACTCCTGTTGGTACCTCCCACACAAGATTTTGGATAAGTTCACTTTAAGGCCTGCTCTGGAATCACTTTGATTTTTGTTGAAGCAACTTTCATACGCTGCCTCAATTACGACAGTAAAAGTTTTTTCAAGGGCAAGTCCATACTTCTTGAGAAAACAGTCCGAACGGTGTAAAAACGCTCTATGGCACCATGTAGTGGCTGGAGAGTACGACAACTATCGAACCAAATACTGAGTTCGTCCATACTTTGCATATCGTAATATTTATTAGATAAAATTCGAATGTGGTGCTTGTAAGACCAGTCCTTCCGGTACCTCCCCCACAAAAATTCGAAAATATTCGCTGAAATGGTACGCGCGATATTTCATAAACAGAGCAACCCTGATAATGGTCTGTCGAGGATCCCTTGAAAATTTTTACCTAGTGGTCCTGTTTACAGCGATATCATGTTTTTCGTAGGCAACTATATGGTGAAACTGAAACGACAGGTGGTCGCAATATGTATCGAGGGAACCCAAAATAACATTCGGTTCATTCCTTTAGATACCTTCTCCGCAACATGTTCCAAATTTCATTGAAATCGGGCATATATAGCGTTTTTGGTGCATCAAATACATGAATTCAGACGAAAATATATATATGAGAGCTTATAACGTGTGGTTTTCTCTAGGGCTGAGGTAAGCTCAGTCGCTACCAGGATCGACCTAAGGACCCACAAACCTTAAGTAAAACACGAGTGTTTACAATTTCAATGTTTATTATAAAACTCTTGCCCCCATTATTATAAGTCTTCTTTTGTTATAGTTTGGATTTACCGAACGGATTTATAGCGTTCCGGTTAAGTTTAAGATAAAAGTGATGATTGAGTTTCAAGGAGGAGCTTCTTGCCATTAACTTTCAATGTGAAAATTATATTTTTTATGCCTCCAAATTAGTTTATTTTGCATTTTGAAATCCATCAGATAGTAAAAGAACACATGTAATAATGGCCCTTGGTGTTTGATAGACGAACAATATGTGTGAGGAATGTGGATGAGATGTATCTTAGATAACCAATGGATAGAAGACAATATGGTTGTTGTAATCGGTTCGATGGTGATCGGGTTTTAGATGTGGGCTCAATGGTAGACGGGTTGTTGTTGTTGTCGACTCGATGGCAATCGTGTATGCTTGCGCCGGTTCTGACGTATTCGGATGTTGTCGGCTATTCGGGTGTCTGTCAACTCGGCAGTCGTCGGGTGTGTGGCCCGGCTCTGTGACGTTCGGATTGCTGTCGGCTCGTCTACAATGGTCGTGTGTGTGTCTCGGCTCTGTAGTATTCGGGTTGCTGTCCGCTCGTTGGCAATCGTCGGGTATGTGGCTCGGCTCTGTGGCATTCGGATTGCTGTCGGCTCGTTGGGTATGTGGCTCGGCCCTGTGGTATTCGTGTTGCTGTCGGCTCGTTGGCAATCGTCGGTTATGTGAAACGGCTCTGTCGTATTCGGGTTGCTGTCGGTAGTCGTCGGGTGTGTGACTCGGCTCGGGTTGCTGTGGGGGGAAGAGACCGGTTAATGGGAGCTGGGTAAGAGCATGGAGCTGGCTATGAGCTTGAGCTGACTGTGAGCTGAGAGCTTGCTATGTACTGGGAGCTTGCTTTGAGCTGGGAGCTTGCTAAGAGCTGGGAGCGTGTTAAGCGCTGAGAGTTTGCTATGAGCTGGGAGCTTGCTGACAGCTGTGAGCTTGCTAAGAGCTGGGAGCGTGTTAAGCGCTGGGAGCTTGCTAAGAGCTGGGAGCGTGTTAAGCGCTGAGAGTTTGCTATGAGCTGGGTCGAATCGTAGCTAACTAGTATGGTAGACTGCGGACGAGCCACACGTCTATTCATACTTTGTTCGGCTGGTGATCCACGACTTCGGTGAATAAACCCAGAATACATATTCGGGTAGTTACACGAAGTGAATGAGAATTATTATAAACGGTGGTTATCGTTAATTACACCCAAGTTAAAGTTGTCCACTATACTGACTGTGTAGTGGTGGTTGATGGTAATGAATGCATGTAGAAATACATGTATGAAACGGTCACGTTACAAGCTATATCCAAATCTGAACCGATTTCGATATATTTTGACACATTTAGTTATAGGCCAAGTTCCGTCACACATTCCAAATTTGGAGACTGTATATGTAACCGTTCATCGGATATCTGCATACAAAATCTAAATTTCTTGGAGGTACCTCCGATCCTGAGGCTATATCTCCAGATCGACGCGGAATTTCCAAATTTAATGTAGCCTATTTTACTTTCAGGCGGTGTCGCAATATACCCACAAATTTTCGGGAAGATCTGTTCAGTGGTTTTCGAGTCCACAAATTACAAACAAACAAACGTACAAACATTTTCCTCTTTTATAGATATAGGTATATTTACACCCTCCATTCTCGAAATAATCATTGTAGACCCCACAAAAGATATATATTATTGTTCAGCGTGCAATAGCAATGTCCGTCCGTCTGTCCGTCTGTGGAAATCACTCTAGCGTCCGAACGGATTGAAGTAGGTGGATGAAATTTTGGTGGAATCTATTATATGTACGTATGACTTTTGGTATTGAAAGCATGCTTTGTAGGTCCACGTTGTCGTATAGCCCCCATATAAAGTGACGCGTCGTCGTTTTAAGGAATTTTACCACCGAATTGTTGTAATTTGGTATTTTGTGTCTCCAGAGGCTAAAAAACATTTCTACCAAAGTTTGTTTATAACGCCCCTTATATAGTACGCGTCACTTTAAGATATTTTGAATGTATTAGAATCGGTTGTAACTTTGTATTTTGTGTTTCCGTAGGCTAAGAAACATTTCTACCATAAACTGTTTATATAGGTTCACATTTTGATATAGCCCGCATAGGATATCTCCCGGTTTTCGGTATTTCGAAGATTTTAGCATCATTATCCCACCGTTGGGGTTTCCTCCCGATGTTCGGTATTTTGAAGGTTGTGGCCACATTAATCCACCGAAATGGCTGAAATTTGGTATTTGGTCTTCGTTGAGGGTATAAAACTTTCCACCAGAATTTTTCGGTATAGTTAAATGTCTTCATATAGCCCCCATAGAACGGTACCTCCTGATTTTCTGTATTTCGAAGGTTGTGACCTCAATATGCCACCGAAATGACTGCAATGTGGCAGTAAGTCTTCGTTAAAGGTATACAACGTTCCACCTGAAATTTGTCGGTATAGGTCATAGGATATCTCCCAATTTTCGGTAATTTTGAAGGGATGCAAAACTTTCTCCCAGAAATTTATCGGTATCCGTCCACGTTCTGATGTACACCCATGGAGAGGTACATCCCAATTTTCGGTATTTGGGAGGGTTTAGGCTCATTATAACACCGAAATGGCTAAAATTTGGTAGATAGTATTCGTTGAGGATATAAAACTTTCCACCTGAAATTGGTCGGTATAGGTCAACGTCTGCATATAGCTCCCATAGAAAGGTCCGTCCCAATTTTCGGTATTTTGAAGGTTTTAGCCTCATTATTTCACCGAAGTGACTGAAATTTGGTATTTAGTCTTTTTCTGGGCTACAAAAATTTCCCTCAGAAATTTGTCGGTATGCCTCTACGTTTTAATGTACCCCCCATAGAACGGTATATCCGAATTTTCGGTATATTGAAGGTTTTAGCCTCATTATAACACCGAAATGGCTGCAAGTTGGTACTTAGTCTTCGTTGAGGGTATAAAACTTTCCACCAGAAAATTTTCGGTATAGTTAAATGTTTTCATATAGCCCCCATAGAACGGTACCTCCCGATTTTCGGTATTTTGAAGGTTGCTGCTCAATATCCCATCGAAATGACTGACATTTGATAGTTAGTTTTCGTTCCCCAGCAAAACAGCTGATATTTATATAGGTCGCCGTCCTCAAATAGCCCCCATAGGACCGTACCTCCCGATTTAAGGTATTTTGAAAGTTGTGACCTCAATATACCACCGATACTTCCCGGTTTTCGGTATTTTGAAGGTTGTGTCCTCAATATCCCATCGAAACGGATGATATTTAATAGTCCGTTGGTGGTATAAAACTTTCCATCTGCAATTTTCCGGTATTGTTCCAAGTTTTTATATAGCCCCCATAGAAAGGTCCCTCCAAAGGCTCCAAATCATAAGTTTGGCTTATACATATAGCGTTTTAAAGAAAGGCGTGGGAAAGGTACACAACCTCAACATTAGTAATTTTTGCAAAAATGAAATTTTGCAAATGTTGTGATTTTTATACCCTCAGCATTTATGCTAAATGTGCCTCATCGAAATAATGGTTTTTAGACCCCAAGTATGTTTGGACGAAATGTGTTTCAGACAATTTGGAGTCGATTGAGCAATGTCCGTCCGTCTGTCTGTCCGTCTGGCTGGCTGGTGCGCACGATAACTCTCGAACGGATGAACCGATTCGGTTCAAATTTTGGCTTTCGTAATATTTTGTCCAAACATAGTTTAAATTCGAAGATAAGCCATCTCGGTCCACTCCTTCAGGTACCTCCCCCACAAAAGTTCAAAAATGTTCGGAAAAATTGTGCGCACGATAACTCTTGAAGGGAGTGACCGATATAATCCATACTTTGCACATACTTTGCACATTCTGATCAGGTTCGAATATGGACTATATTTTTTTCTACTCCTTCTGGTATCTCTCACACACAATTTCGGATAAGTTCACTTTAAGACCTGCTCTCGAATCACTTTGATTTTTGTTGAAGCGATTTGCATTCGCTACCTCCATTACGGCGGTAAACGTTTTTTTTTTCAGGGGCAAGTCCATATTTCTTAGGAAAACAGTCCGAAATAGAGCTGGCAAACTATCGATAGTCCGACTATCGTTTTGATTGCTGTCGTAAAAAAAGGATACATCGGCCACAATAAAATGGTGTTTGGATTATCTGTCGCGAATTATTGGAAAAAAAATTGTTTTAGAGTCCGAAATAAGGAATGCTTTTCGACAGCGATCTTAACGATAGTCGGACTATCGATAGTTTGCCAGCTCTAGCCCGAAAGGTTTAAAAAATCCCTACGTCACCATATGTGGCTGTGAGAGAGCACGATAACTCTCGAACTGTTCAACCAATTTGGTCCAACATTTGGTCTTCGTCATATTATATCCAAACTTAGTTTCATGAGGCAGTACCGGTCCACAACTTCCGGTACTTCTCCCCAATATTTAAAAAATGACACTAAAATGCTAGGACGATATCACTTGAATGGGGCAACCAATTTGGTCCAAACTTTGGATCTCCTAATATTTTGTCCAAATTTAGTTTAACTTCTAAAATGGCCCATATCGGCCCTCCCTAAGGGTACCTCCCCCACCAAAGTTCAACATTTGTGTTAATTCCTAATCCACATTTTTGTCGGAAAGTTCAAATGTCCAAAAAGGGCCACAAAGTTGTGAAGAGACCTTAAATATATTTGATCTGTCCGTAGGTGAAACTTTCACTTCACATTGGCTGAGGGTATATATCTGTCGGCAAAGCCGACTGACTCTTTTTTACTTGTTTATTTTATATTTTATAGTTTATATTTTATATATTCTTTTATATTTTATATTTCGTATTTCTATTTAACTATTTTAAATTTTTATTTTTTATGTGTTATATTTTATGTTTTATATTTTTTATATATTTTATTTTATATTTTATGTTTTACATTTTATCCAGCTGCAAGGTTTCCAAAAAATGTGACCAAACCTCTCCCAACGCATTGAATCCAATTAATCCCCATATCGCAAAACTTCTGTCGCGGAGTTATTAATAGTTCATTATGTTTTATTATGCCTTCATATTTTTCGGATCATTGGACAGGAGTTGTTTCAATTTAACGCTGGTTTTTGTTTAACAAGGACGCTTTTGTGTTGATTGCCACAGGCATTAAACAACAGACAACTTCCATAGAAACTTTAATCCGTATGTAATCAGGATGTTTTTGGTTTCTTGTGCTTTTGTTGAATATTCCTGTGGCTGGCTGCCTTTTGGGCCAGACAACTGTCACTTGGTGCTGACATACTTATTCGCCATTCACTTACACATGCACATCCTAGCGAAGTGATGTTATTATCCTTTAAGAGTTGGTTGTTAGGTTGGATTTTTCTTTTCAGTTGCTACCACAAAAACACATCTCTGCATATGTTTTCGCAACAAAAACAACAGCAACACATCACATACGCATTCGGGCGTATAATAAAGCCTGGATTGTTTTTCATTTTACGACAACACTTTAATGTGCCTTTTAACGTTTACTTTTGAGGATTTGCTGTTTGCTATTTTTTCGTGGAAATCTCTTTACATTATTTTTATGCGTTTTATGTTTGTCATTTTATATTCTTTGTTGGCTATGGTAGTGTCTTTCGAGTCGGCTTTAGGGTCTTTTGAAATGTGATGGCGTGAGAAGAAAAAAGAAGCCATCATTTAAATGTTTTCCTCTTCCTTCCTTCCTTCCTTGCCATGTTGTGAAGTTGTATTTTTTTATGATTTTTAATAATGAAAACGCCATCAGTTTTATGTTATTTGCTATTGCTTTCCACACACACACACATTAAGAGCTATTAAAACACATATTTTTAGTGGTTAACGAACCTAGCGATTACACGTAACAAACTGGTTATTGATGATGAAAATACTCGTATGGAAATAAGTAGCGGAGCATATTAACACTGTCATTTTAAACGAAAACAACATAACGGAATTAATTGGATTTTCTTTCTTTATTTTTTTCTTTTCAATGGGGAAACGGAAAATAAAAATGTTGAAAGATATATGTAAAGTGTGGAAAATGTGTGGTTAGATAGGTATTTTTTACATTTAAATAAATATGCAGATAGAGTAGATGACCCCATGGTTCCACTACTATAAAGTAGATTGCTCCATGGTTCCTCCAGTATATATGGACCCATAATTAATCTACTATAGTGTAAATGGCCCCATGATTCCTCTACATAATAATTGTTCCACAAACATCCCATAGGAGACAAGGGAAACTTCTCTCATATCAATGAGTGCATCCCGATTCATATTAGCTCAATCATGTGGGACCTACAGTTTATCGCCGAGTCCGAGTCTAAGTACCACTTTTGTAGAGAAGTTTTACATGGCTGAAATACTCAGTAAATGTCGGGGTATTTTGCCACCGTTGAAAAGTGTTTTGATGTTGCCTGTGCGGGGAATCGAACCCACGACCTTATGTGTGCAAGGCGGTTGTGCAAGGGTCGTCTACTATACAGTAGATGACCCCAAGGGACGTCTACTATACAGTAGATGACCCCAAGGGACGTCTACTATACAGTAGATGACCCCAGGTGTCGTCTACTATAAAGCAGATCACCCCAAAGGTCGTCTACTATACAGTAAATGACCCCAAGGGTCGTCTACTGTACAGTAGATGACCCCAAGGGTCGTCTACTATACAGTAGATGACCCCAAGGGTCGTCTACTATACAGTAGATGACCCCAAGGGTCGTCTACTATACAGTAGATGACCCCAGGTGTCGTCTACTATACAGTAGATGACCCAAGGGTCGTCTACTATACAGTAGATGACCCCAAGGGTCGTCTACTATACAGTTGATGACCCCAAGGATCTCTACTATACAGTAGATGACCCCAAGGGTCGTCTACTATAGAGTAGATTACCACAAGGGTCGTCTACTATACAGTAGGGTCTCTACTATACAGTAGATGACCCCAAGGGTCGTCTACTATACAGTAGGTGACCCCAGAGGTCGTCCACTACGCAGTAGGTGACTACTATACAGTAGATGACCCCAAGGGTCGTCTACTATACCGTAGATGACCCCAAGCACTATACAGTAGGTGACCCCAGAGGTCGTCTACTATACAGTAGATGACCACAAGCGTCGCCTACTATGCAGTCGATGACGCCAAGGGTCGTCTACTATACAGTAGATGACCCCAAGGGTCGTCTACTATACAGTAGAGGACCGCAAGGGTCCTCTACTATACAGTAAATGACCCCAAGGGTCGTCTACTATACAGCAGATGACCCCAATGGTCGTCTAATATACAGTAGATGACCCCAATGGTCGTCTACTATACAGTAGATGACCCCAAGGGTCGTCTACTATACAGTAGATGACCCCAAGGGTCGTCTACTATACAGTAGATGACCCAAAGGGTCGTCTACTATACAGTAGATGACCCCAAGGGTCGTCTACTATACAGTAGATGACCCCAAGTGTCGTCTACTGTACAGTTGATGACCCCAAGGGTCGTCTACTATAGAGTAGATGACCCCAAGGGACGTCTACTATACAGTAGATGACCCCAAGGGACGTCTACTATAAAGTAGATGACTCCAAGGGTCGTCTACTATACAGTAGATGACCCCAAGCATCGTCTACTACCCAAGGGTCGTCTACTATACAGTAGATGAACCCAAGGGTCGTCTAGAATACAGTAGATGAACCCAAGGGTCGTCTAGAATACAGTAGATGACCCCAAGGGTCGTCTACTATACAGTAGATGACCCCAAGGGTCGTCTACTATACAGTAGATGACCCCAAGGGTCGTCTACTATACAGTAGATGTCCCCAAGGGTCGTCTAGAATACAGTAGATGACCCCAAGGGTCGTCTACTATACAGTAGATGACCCCAAGGGTCGTCTACTATACAATAGATGACCCCAAGGGTCGTCTACTATACAGTAGATGACCCCAAGGGACGTCTACTATACAGTACATGACCCCAAGGGACGTCTACTATACAGTAGATTACCCCAAGAGACGTCAACTATAAAGCAGATGACCCCAAAGGTCATCTACTATACAGTAAATGTCCCCAAGGGTCGTCTACTAGTAGATGACCCCAAGGGTCGTCTACTATACAGTAGATGACCCCAAGGGTCGTCTACTATACAGTAGATGACCCCAAGGGTCGTCTACTATACAGTAGATGACCCCAAGGGTCGTCTACTATACAGTAGATGACCCCAAGGGTCGTCTACTATACAGTAGATGACCCCAAGGGTCGTCTACTATACAGTAGATGACCCCAAGGGTCGTCTACTATACAGTAGATGACCCCAAGGGTCGTCTACTATACAGTAGATGACCCCAAGGGTCGTCTACTATACAGTAGATGACCCCAAGGGGCGTCTACTATACAGTAGATGACCCCAAGGGTCGTCTACTATACAGTAGATGACCCCAAGGGTCGTCTACTATACAGTAGATGACCCCAAGGGTCGTCTACTATACAGCAGATGACCCCAAGGGTCGTCTACTATACAGTAGATGACCCCAAGGGTCGTCTACTATACAGAAGATGACCCCAAGGGTCGTCTACTATACAGTAGATGACCCCAAGGGTCGTCTACTATACAGTAGATGACCCCAAGGGTCGTCTACTATACAGTAGATGACCCCAAGGGTCGTCTACTATACAGTAGATGACCCCAAGGGTCGTCTAGAATACAGTAGATGAACCCAAGGGTCGTCTAGAATACAGTAGATGACCCCAAGGGTCGTCTACTATACAGTAGATGACCCCAAGGGTCGTCTACTATACAGTAGATGACCCCAAGGGTCTCTACTATACAGTAGATGACCCCAATGTCGTCTACTATACAGTAGATGGCCCCAAGGGTCTCTACTATACAGTAGATGGCCCCAAGGGTCGTCTACTATACAGTAGATGACCCCAAGGGTCGTCTATTATGCAGTAGATGACCACAAGGGTCGTCTACTAAACAGTAGATGACCACAAGGGTCGTCTACTGTACAGTAGATGACCCCAAGGGTCTCTACTATACAGTAGATGACCACAAGGGTCTCTACTATACAGTAGATGACCACAAGGGTCGTCTACTATACAGTAGATGACCCCAAGGGTCGTCTACTTTACAGTAGATGACCCCAAGGGTCGTCTACTTTACAGTAGATGACCACAAGGGTCGTCTACTATACAGTAGATGGCCCCAAGGGTCTCTACTATACAGTAGATGGCCCCAAGGGTCGTCTACTATACAGTAGATGACCCCAAGGGTCGTCTATTATACAGTAGATGACCACAAGGGTCGTCTACTAAACAGTAGATGACCACAAGGGTCGTCTACTGTACAGTAGATGACCCCAAGGGTCGTCTATTATACAGTAGATGACCCCAAGGGTCGTCTACTTTACAGTAGATGACCCCAAGGGTCGTCTACTTTACAGTAGATGACCCCAAGGGTCGTCTACTTTACAGTAGATGACCACAAGGGTCGTCTACTATACAGTAGATGGCCCCAAGGGTCTCTACTATACAGTAGATGGCCCCAAGGGTCGTCTACTATACAGTAGATGACCCCAAGGGTCGTCTATTATACAGTAGATGACCACAAGGGTCGTCTACTAAACAGTAGATGACCACAAGGGTCGTCTACTGTACAGTAGATGACCCCAAGGGTCTCTACTATACAGTAGATGACCACAAGGGTCTCTACTATACAGTAGATGACCACAAGGGTCGTCTACTAAACAGTAGATGACCACAAGGGTCGTCTACTGTACAGTAGATGACCCCAAGGGTCTCTACTATACAGTAGATGACCACAAGGGTCTCTACTATACAGTAGATGACCACAAGGGTCGTCTACTATACAGTAGATGACCCCAAGGGTCGTCTACTTTACAGTAGATGACCCCAAGGGTCGTCTACTTTACAGTAGATGACCCCAAGGGTCGTCTACTTTACAGTAGATGACCCCAAGGGTCGTATACTTTACAGTAGATGACCCCAAGGGTCGTCTACTATACAGTAGATGACCACAAGGGTCGTCTACTATACAGTAGATGACCACAAGGGTCGTCTACTATACAGTAGATGACCCCAAGATCGTCCACTATACAGTAGATGACCCCAAGGGTCGTCTACTATACAGTAGATGACCCCAAGGGTCGTCTACTATACAGTAGATGACCCCAAGGGTCGTCCACTATACAGTAGATGACCCCAAGGGTCGTCTACTATACAGTAGGTGACCCTAAGGGTCGTCTACTATACAGTAGATGACCCCAAGGGTCGTCTACTATACAGTAGGTGACCCTAAGGGTCGTCTACTATACAGTAGATGACCCCAAGGGTCGTCTACTATACGTCTACTGACCTCAAGGTTCATATACTATAGAGTGGAATAACGCAGTGTTTCCCCTACCTTTGTGTAGATGGTCCCATGATTCCTTTTATATGTATTAATAAACATATGGGGCTTATGGTCACATTTTCTGTTCTGTAATGATTCCAATTACATGACATAATTACCCTTAAACCCCAAATTAAGCATTACTAATGTTATTAAATCATTTCTACAACAGAATTCCTCCAACATGGAGCAAACAGTTTGAATCGCCAATAAAGTCCATAGAATGCACATAAATATTCATTAAACCGCCCTGCCCCCTGCTTACAGACTGCCTTTTTACGATTAACTTCTGCTAGGAAATTTTCATGGAACACAAATTGTATGGTGTTTTATTCTATTCATTCATTTGGATTCATACTTCCGGAAACAAGAAGTCTGCAAAGTTAAGCATATTTTCATTTCATCACTGTTGTCATCGTCAGCATCAACGCTCACCACCTAACGTTTAATTGTCGACACGACGATAACAAGGTAGGGACGGACGGACTATGAGCAAGACAACAACAACAAAAAATACTTTTGTGAAAAATGAACTTTCATGAATGGTGGGTGGGTTCGTTGTTAGCTCATGTTTGGTGTATTTGATTGTTTCTTTTGTTATTGTATGGGTGTTTGTATACGGGTGTTTACCTTATTACAGTTATTTCATTGTAATTTTCTTTCTTCGCCTTTGTTTTACAGCTGAAAAACAGTATATCCAGTACCGACATCCTTTCCTGCCCCATCTCATTTGATTCAGTCCTGTGTTGGCCACAAACACCATCTGGATCCTGGGCCATATTACCATGTTTCGAGGAATTCAAAGGAGTCCATTATGACACCACACGTAAGTTAGCAATGCAATTAGCGGTGTAACGGGTTGTGTAAATGTTTTACAATGTAATATTTGCTTGTTCGTACTTCTTCCTTTGTTTTATATTGTTGGTAGTTAACAGGTGGGGGTCGCAATGAATTATTTAACTTTGATTTACATATGTATATATGCATACAATCATTTGTATTAAAGAGACTGTAGTCAACGTTGGGCCCGAAATATTCTGGCAAAGTGGAAAAACCATGCAATGGTTATTAGAACCACTGTTATAGGGTGGTATTGTTGTTTTATACACAAAGTATTAAAAAATAGTTTTCTTTTAACCGTAGATAGTCCTTTTTTGTTATTTTCTTTTCATTTACTTTTCTTGTTTCGACATAATTTACAATCCAGCTTTAAAGATAAAAGAGCAACAGTTAATCCCAAATAACCAGTTGCTATCACCGCTGAGTATTAAATTTCAATATTTACCCAAGGATTATGAGAGAAGTGAACTCGCTTTAATGTTAGTTGCGTGTGTGTGTGAAACTAAGCTGTTTTCACACTTTGGCATTAACACAAAATACTAGTGAAGTAAATATTGTATAGGCATATATCCGCTAGCAATAGTGGCATTATAACTACAAGTGCACACGCAACGCCCAAACAAATGACAAAGTCGGGATGGTTCCCTTTCCATGGTTCAATTCTTCGAAATAAGTTACAAAATAATTGTTATTGTTTAATAGTAAATGTTCGGTTAATCGATGTGCGAAAACCAGATAACCGATTATTTTATCGACTTTCTAAGGATGGGGCTGACTATTAGTCGTAGTCTACCATTAGTCATAGTCAACCATTAATCGTAGTCATCTACTAGTTGCAGTTGATTTTTTACGAAAAGATGACGGTACTTTTACTTACGTATGTAAATCATCGCACCGAAGAAAATGTCGATTACAACCGGGTTTCCGTTGTTATTCAATACTCGAAAGTCGACTTTTAGAACAGTCTTCGAAAATCGCTTAACCGAAAATCGAGTTTTACAATGCTATTCAATGCTGGTAGTCAGTTCAGGTCTTCTACCATTCACAGATCTTCCATCTGTTGGAACCTTTAAAGGTATTTGAACAGAGTTGCTGCTTTGTTGGTAGCTTTTGTTAGAAATGTGCGTAGCCAAAATGTTAGATGCCAACAGACACCATATAGAGCGGAGTGGACTGTATTTTTATACCCTCAGAATTTAAGCTAACGAGGGTGTATACACTTTTATACGGACAAAAAGTGTCTCATGAAAATAATGGTTTTAGACCCTAAGTATGTTTGGACGAAATGTGTTTCAGAATATTTGGAGTTGATATAGCCATGTCCGTCCGTCTGTCTGTCTGTCTGTCTGGCTGGAGCGCATGATAATTCTTGAACTGATCAACAGATTCTGTTCAAATTTTGGCTTTCGTAATATTTTGTCCAAACTTAGTTAAATTCGAAGATGGGTTATATCGGTCCACTCCTTCCGGTACCTCCCCCAAAAAAGTTTGGAAATTTTCGGAAAATTTATGCGCACGATACCTTGTGAATGATGTAACCGATTTGGTCCATACATTGCACATCGTGAAAATTCTACCAGACTTAGATGAGGTTCCAATATGGACTAAATCGGTCCACTCCTTCGGGTACCTACCACACAAAATTTCGGAAATGTTCAGTTTAGGACCTGCTCACGAATCGCTTTGATTTTTGTTGTAGCAACTTGTATTCACTGCCACCTATATGACGGTACAAGTTTCATGAGGGGCAAGTGCATACTTCCTGACAAAATAGCCTGAAAGTTAAAAAAAAAAAAAAAAACCCTATGACACCGTGTGTAGTGGTTAGAGCGCAAGATAACTCTCGAACGGATCAACAGATTCGGCCCAAAATGTGGCCTTCGTAATATTTTGTGGAAACAAACTTTAAGTTCGAAGATAAGCCATATCGGTCCACTCCTCCAGGTACCTCCCCACGAAAGTTCAAAAATGTTAGGAAAATTTGTTCGCAGGATATCTCTCGAAGGGGGTGACAGATTTGATCCATACTTTACACATCCTAATTATATCTACCTGATATTGATCAGGTTCGAATATGGCCTATATTTGTCAACTCCTGCGGGTACCTCCCACACAAACTTTTGGATAAATTCACTTTAAGACCTGCTCTCGCATCACTTTGATTTTTGTTGAAGCAATTTGCATTCGCTGCCTCAATTACGACAGTAAAAGTGTTTTCAAGGGCAAGTCCATACTTCTTGTGAAAACAGACCGAAAGTTGTAAAAACCCCCTATGGCACCATATGTAGTGGCTGCAGATCTCGAACCCAATACTGCGTTCGTCCACACTTTAATTATTATAATATTTCTTCGAATATTAGATGAAATTCAAAGGTGGTGCTTATAGGGCCACTCCTTCCGGTACCTCTCCCACAAAAGTTCGAAAATATTCGCTAAAATGGTACGCGCGATTTTTCATAGACGTTGCAACCGATTTGGTCCAAACTTTGGATCTCTAAATATTGTCGACACTTAGTTTATGTTCATATTTGGGCCCTATCTGTCCAATCCTTGTGGTGCCACTCCCTGAAATATTCAACATTTTTGTATGGTAGAGGGTCTGTTCGAGGATCCTTTGGACATTTTTACCGAAGGTTTTCTGAGTGGCCCTGTTTACATCGATATTATGTTTTTCGTAAGCTAGTGTGATAAAAAAAACCCTATCTAACGTTATCCCCGCAAATTTTTGAGCTTTGTCGGTTCATACGCCCAAAATTTTGAAAACCCCCAAAATACATAAGTTTTTTTTGGAAAAAAGTATTTCAATCCACACAGGCTGAGGGTATATCTCTGTCGACAAAGCCGACTGATACTTTTTTACTTGTTATACTGGGTTTAACCATAAATCTTCTGGAGCTGGCTCATTAGGTTTGGCTGGAAGCGAAAAAGGCGCTCTGTATGGATCGCAGTTGGACTGCTAGGCATGCAAAACACGTTTTCAACATCTCCAACGTCAAATACTGTCTACTTTCAAAATCCAGCAGCGTCTGACCACCGAGTGGGAGGCTTCCTGGTCTGCGTCTCATTCCAGAAGGGGCGGCAGTTAAGATAAGTTTTGGGCATTAAGATCGAGACCAGTAAGATCTTAATTATGGCAAACTGGACACATCTCTTTATTCTTACTGATCCCCTCCTGGCCTCACAGTTTTAGTATTGTGGAACCTGAGTAAGTGGAGCGAAATCTTACCGAAATAGCGTCCAGGCTAATGCTGCTTCTGCCTCCGTCCTATTAAAACCTAGGAAGTCTTAAATACGCTCTCAGTTCTGTCGCCACCAAGGTGGATGCGAAGGTCCAATCTTGTTCGGGTTTATACGGGTCTGGCTCTGAATGCAATTTCTCATAAGGATTCTGCGTAGATGCCCCAGGGTTCGTCTTCTTTACAGCAGCGGGGTCTTCAAACAGAGTAGATGGTCCCAAGGGTATACTAGCAAAATAAGACCTTATTGATATCCTCTAGAATACATTATATGGCCTCAGGGGTTTTCTACTGGGACATATATGGACCCAGGGATAGTCTACTATACAGTAAATGGACCCAAGGGGTCCTATACTATTTAGTAAATGACCCAAGGGGTCCTCTATACAGTCGACGACCCCTTTAAACGGTCCCAAGGGTCCTCTACTATACATTAGATGGTACCAGGGGTATACTAGCAAAAGAAGACCCCATAAAAGTCTTCTACTATTCCATAGCTGGCTCAAAGGGTCGTTTCATTTACAGTAGATACCCAAGAGGTCGTTTACTATACAGTAGATGGCCCCAAAGCACCTCTACTATACAGTGAATGACACCAGATGTCCTCTACTATAGAGTAGCTAGGTCAAAGGATCGTTTTTTCACAGTAGATATCCAAGAGGTCGTCTACTACAGAGTTCGACTAATATACAGAATATGGCCCCAGGTGTCTTCTATTATACTGTTCATGGCCCCAGGGGTATTTTTTATACAGTGGATAGCCTCAGGGATCGTCTTCTCTAATTTCGATTGTCCCTAGCAAAAGAAGGCCTCTACTATACAGTATTTGGCCTCAGGTGTACTCTACTACACCTTAAATGGTTCCAGTGGTCGTCTACTATACAGTGGATGCCCCAAGGGATCGTCTTCTTTACAGTATATTTCCCAGAAGACCTTACTATACAATATATGGCCCAAACGTCGTCTACTATACAGTAGGCTGCGCCAGGGATTGTCTACTATACAGTAGATAGCTCCAATGGCCGTCTTCTTTACGCTAGATGTCCCAGGGGTCTTCTGCTTTACTATAACTGGTTCGAGGGATAATCTTCTCTGCAATATGTGGCCCAGGGGTCTTATACTACGCAGTATATGGCTTCAGCGGTCGTCTTCTTTACAGAAGCTGCACCAGAGGTTGTCTACTATACATCAAACCCAGCGGCCTTTTATCTAGAGATGACTTAATAAGGATATTCTCTCCATAGGAAACCTCATAAAGACAATCAAAGAAGACCTCTGAACTATCTTTTATCTACAGATGATCTCAAAAAGGTCTTCTACTTAGAAGAGACCAATCTACAGAAGCGTTGATGTTTTATGTAAAGAAGACCTCGATCAATCTAAAAACTACCTTTAAAGGTTTTTACACAATAACAATGTGGCGTGATGGTCCCTTTTGCTAAGACAAGATCCTGTTCTCCTTTAAGGTTATGCGCCCATTTTCTGTTTCCTGGCTCCACACAATGGTCCCACTTATATGGAAAAGAGTGCCAAAAAATAGTTCTAATCGAGCTACCGCCTCCAAATTTTAAACGTATTTTTATAACAAGCCAAAAAGATAGTTAAAATAGGAATGAACATCTCCGAACAGTTTTGTACCAAAAGAGGTTTCAGGCATGTGATCTATTCAACATCCTGCTGGAAAAGGTTATACGAGAGGCAAATGTCAAAAGAGGTGGCACAATTTACACCAATAGCCACATGTTACTTGCTTATGCTGATGATATAGACATCATGGGACGATCAGTAAAAGAAGTAACTGATACCTTTATGAAGGTCGAAGGAGAATCTGCTGAAGTGAGTCTGGCGGTAAACGGCGGGAAGACCAAGATGATGGTGTCGACGCGCGATGCGTCCGTTGAGCTCGGACAAACTGTTGAAGTTGGTTCCTATAATATTGAGGTAGTAAAAGACTTCGTCTACCTCGGCACCGCCGTAAACACAACAAACGACATCAGTTGTGAAATGAAAAGAATAATTGTATTTGTCAACAGATGCTACTTTGGCTTAAGTAAGCAGTTTAAAAACAAAGCCAAACAAAATAACGCTTTACAAAACACTGATACTACCCGTGCTGATGTATGGTTCCGAGGCCTGGGTACTTGCGCAAGCATACATGGCAGTGCTTGGTGTGTTTGAGAGAGAAAATCTTCGAAAGATCTACGGACTAATCTGCGTTGACTGTGAATATCGACGTCACATGAACCACAAGCTGTATCTGCTATTCAACGACATCAAAATAGTTGAACGTATCAAGATTCAACGATTACGTTGGCTAGGCCATATCATAAGAATAAACGATGATGAACCCGCTAAAAAGGCATATAAATATGGGCCGCTTGGCGGTGCACGCAGAATTGGCAGGCCAAGGAATAGATGGAGCACACAAGTGCATGAAGAGATGAAAAGGCGCGGTATTCCAGAAAGCGAAGCAATAAACAGAGAAGAATGGATATATTTTCTTAGTTCGGCCTTTGGAACAAATGTTCTGTAATGGGCCAGCAAAGTAAGTAATTAAGCTCCGTACGGAAGTCAGCCACACTCATCAGATACCCTACAGCCCCTAACTTCGTCGTCCATGTTTGTTATATCAATGGCTTCCCCTCTGACCTGGAAAATCGGTGCGGTACCCCTTTTACAAATTCATAACTTATTCTTTAGAATAAATTTGAAAATGGACTCACCTCTAGGGTTGCTATCGCTACTGCTCCAAGGGAAGTGATGAGCATTTGCGCCACATCCAAGGATAACGTGGCCCATTCTCCCCAATTCTTTCATTACACACTGGTCCCAACCTGCGACAAAAATCGAAAAATCGATATCAGCAAATCTCTGCGAAAATTCAGCAAATTATCTCTAAACATATTTTAATATTCCAGCACTGTTTTAGTAATTTATAACGGTATTTAACAAAACAGAAGAAATTAACATTTACGCATGATCTCTTAAAAACTTCAAAAACATCAGTAAAGTTGTGACTTTTTACAAGACAAGTAATTAAAAATTGAAAGGATAAAATTATTTTTTTCGAAATGAAATTTTTAGTACAAGGTTTTCTAATTACTTTTACATAAAAATTTGTACACATTATTTGCATAAAATGTGCTGGAAATCACATTTTTTATAATACTTTTTTGTGATTTTTTTCAAGTCCTAAAAATTGAAGTTGAGTTTTACTAACTTCGCCATCCTTCGCCACTCTCCAATTTTTTTGAAGAATGTTCGAAATAGTGTCAAGTTTACAAAAAATTTGGTTCCAGCTGCATATATTTGCATTTCCGTGTGTGACATTAAAAATACTGACGATGCCTCTGGTCGTTTCAGTGAATATGCCGTATTACTGTATTCTCAGTTTCTTCTTTTTGTGTGTTTTAATTGTTTGTTTTGGTTTTTTCTTTAAAGATTTAGACATTTTTGTTTTGGGATCTACTTATGAGTGTATTTTTAAAATTTGTATATTTTAGATATATGTTAGAGTTGAGCAATCTCGTTCAATTGAAAGATCCGCATCACTATCTCGTTCAATGGACACCGATGATTTCTTTGACAAAACTGCGTATACTTAATTTCAAACGTTGGTTTTTATGATGTTACTCATTCGTCTTTGAACGAGGACACCGATCCGGATCGTTTAATTCAACGAGATTGCCCAACTCTAATATATGTATGATGCTACATATAATATGAAAAACAAGTAAAAATGTACAGTTCGGTCGCACCGATCATTATTATATACCCTACCATGAAATATTCTGACCTCAAATGGAATAATTTGTTTCGTTTCCTGCCCACGATACCAGCCGGAGACGTTTTTTGACCACTAAGAACTCCAAATAGCAAATAACAACAAGTTCGAACCGAAAATGTAGATAAAAACCTCAAAATAATTGAAATAGGGAGGTACCATAATATGAGGGCTATACCGAAACCTGGAGCTAAGACCACAATTTTTGGCCCAAAAGGTTTTTGATCATTGAAAACTCAAAATGGCAAATTACAACAAATTCGGGCCGAAAATCTTGATGAAATCTTCAAAATACCTTAAATCGGGAGGTAGCGTAATATGAGAGCTATACCGCAACCTGGACCCAAGACCACAATTTTTGGCGCAGAAGGTTTTTGACCATTTGGAACCCCAAATACCAAAGTCCAGCCAATTAGGGCCGAAAATGTAGATAAAAGCTTCAAAATACCTGAAAACGGGTGGGACCGCTACATTGGGGCTATAGGAAAAACTGGGCCAATCTTGATGATATTTTGGCTAAAGTATTTTTTACTTATTTTTAGCATATACTGAAAAAAATCAGATTGATCCGACGATTATAAATATTTTTGTCACACCTTCCCATACAAGTGGGACCACTGTGCACTGTAGCAGTTGTAACTTCACAATGCTGAATGCTGCAGTTGTTGTTCTGACTCATTAACTCTACTATTTTTTTAAACTTAGGTAGAAGTTCGTTGCAATTAAATTACAGAATGGGTGAGCATTCAAGGATTGTAACAGCAACATGCAGTGTTAATTGGTATGTATGTGACGTGGTATCAGTGGCAACTATGTTCGAAGCAGCAGCATGCCACATAGTCCCAGTATCTATAGTTCCTTACGTGGACTAGGGCGGAACAATGTCTTAAGCGCACCCATTCCCTACAATTGTTTCATTTCATCGAAGTTCGGGTGTGAGTGAAAGTACACTTTGCTACTAGTGTAGGTGTTTTATCCATCCCGCCACGGATAAAATTAGTCAATAGTAGACACTCTGATGTATGCCGCTCCAAAAAAGAAAAATGAGAGAAAAACGAACATATGTATGTATGTTTACTTGGTTGGCGGCACTGGTCGAAACGAGTTATTTCGAGTGAATTCGGTGCAAAGAACCCGCCGTGTGTTATGTTTTCTTTTTTTGTAGTTTTTCGCATTGTGTTCTTCTGAGTTTCCAGTAGTTCTTTGCCCCGAAGATTTGAACAATATTCAGATTGAAGATCATGGATTTCATAATTTTCATAGACAACTTTTCTCAAATTGAATCCTAATATGTTCGACAGACTCGACGATAAAAGCGATGCCGCAGAGCTTTATGTACAGACAAATCTTCCTTATTCCTACTGAAATATTCATGGAAAACGGCTTCCTTTGAGAACAACAGCCTTTGCTATAGCTTACCCAAATAGAAGTCAGAGCTACAATGCTTCTGCTTAGTGCAGTACAAAAAAATAAAAAATAAACAATGAAATCAAAATAATTTATAACGTTACTAAAATAAAAAAAAAAAACAAAAACACTTTTTTGTTTTGTTTTTATAACATTCTAGTAATCTGAAAATATTTTCATAACATTAGAAGAAGGCAATAAACGCTTGAAAATTAAACGAAAGCAAAAGTGAGCTAATAAAAACAAAATCTGATAAAATACTTTAGCATGTTTTATCACAAAGTAAATACCTGTAAAACATTTGATAATATCTGCATGGGCAAACATATGTATGTCGATGTGTGTTTGTGTAGGTTTTAGATAAACTTATCTAATAATAGGGTGGTAATAGAGCCAAACGTGTTCTTGTTGTTTGGAGAAAAGTGTGTGTGCCAAAGGTGGGCTGGGGAAAATATATACAAAATGTTAATGATCAGTTATCTATTGTTTAGCCAGAATAGACTTTTTGAACCGAGTATAGTTTAATGTTACCATGCAATGATCTTTGCGGGCCTATAAGCCTTTGACATTAAATGGTACACATTTGACCGTATTCACCTGTAGGGGGCTGATACATGTAGGGCGGCCCAAAAAATGACAAAATTGTTTTTTTGAAACGTCTACTTTTTCCATTTGATCCAAAAACCTTATATATGAAATGTTATGGAGATAACGTTAACCCGTGCCACCAGAGGGATCTTTGTTTCCATAGTAATTTATATGGGACCATAGGTGAATTTGTACAAAAATGTTCTAAAAGCCGCCTTTATGTTACAATCGTTGAGAAAGTTTTACCAGTAGTGCGATTCTCTAACTCATTTTTTTAGTTACCGACAAAAATCGGAAAAATTAAAACGCAAAATTATGAATGAAAAGTTCAAAAAGTTGACACCAACTTTGCTATCGGTATAACTTTACGACTACCTTTTATTCGTTGTTAACTTACAGAAAAAAATCGTTAATAACCGAAAATATAAGCATGTCAATTTTACCGATTTTATAATGATCGGTTAACTATAACCCGTGCCCCCTGACCGATCTTTGTTTCCATAGTTCTTTACAGTGGGCGCCAAAGGCGAATTTTTAGTAAATCACTCTACAGGCCACAATTACACTGTGCAACAAAATTCATTTTTTTGTTTCAAAATAATGGGAAAATCTGAGTAGATTATGAAAGTAGAGCTTAAAATATGAGACACACGTATCGGCGTTTTTAAAGTTTACATCGGAAAGTAACCAAAGTAGGGGGGGGGGGGCAAGTTCCGCCAATTTCTATTTTTTTTTTTCGAAATATTCGAGTTAAGATATCTTGCAATCCTTGCATTTTAGGTATATAGTGTCTTTGGCAACTTTACAGAGGGGGAAGGAAGACACTATATACCCAAGATGCAAGGATTCCAAAATATCTTAACTTGAATATTTCGAAAAAACTAGAAATGGGCGGAACTTGCCCCGCCAACTTTGGTTACTTTGCGATGTGAACTTTAAAAACGGCGATACACGTGTCTCATACTTTTAACTCTACTTTCATAATCTGCTCAGTTTTCCTTGTCATTTTTTTTTTTTTTGTCGCACAGTGTTATTTTCTATATAGGTGACGCAGTGTATAATAGCTGCCATGACACAAAGCATGAGTTTGGTTTACGGATTTATAGTTGTTCGGAGGTTAAAACATCTGCTTTCCAGCTTCGACCCCAGTGAATGAAAGGCCTGTAACAATAAGTATAAATGCACACTTCTTCAACATTAGCTTTATTTGCGCTCATGCTCCAACCGAGGACAGAGACGAACAGACCAAAGATATATTTTACGAGCGCTTAGAAGAAACATATGACCATTGTCTTGTCCATGACATTAAAATTATTCTAGGCGATTTTAATGCCAAAATTGGAAAGGAGAATATGATTGGTCCAACAGTCGGGAAATTTAGTCTCCACAGTGAAACATCTGACAATGGAATGAGGCTGATAGACTTCGCTGCGGCAAAAACGTGATAGTTAGCAATACCAGAGCTAAGCATCTCAATGTTCATAAGGGCACCTGGCTGTCACCAGATCAAAGTACAAGCAATCAAATTGATCACGTTAAGATAGACGGAAAACATTAATCGAGCATGTTGGATGTGCCATCATTCTGAGGAGCAAACACAGATTCGAACCACTACCTTGTTGCCCCAAAATTCTAGGGGTCACATTCGACACTACGTTCACGTCGTCCGCGCATTCCGCAGTTTTCTGCGACAAACTGAAATGTTGAAACAAGGTGCTCAAGTCCCTAGCCGGCAGCACTTGGGGTGCACATAAAGAACCCTTGTTGATGACATATAACGCGATCGATCGGTCTGTGGTAAGCTATGCGGCGCCAGTTTGGTCCCCGAATTTAGTTGATACGCATTGGAAAGAGATTTAAACTTGTCAGAATGCCTCCCTGAGAACAGCAACAGGGTACCTCCTCAAGTTTTCAGTGGACAATATTCATGAGGAGGCAAGGATTCTTCCAGTACAGCAACACAATAACATGGTTTCGTTGCAATACTTTTTCGGGTATTACAGTGAGAGTCATTCCAATCACCACCTGCTGGCTAGACCCGACACATCCAGGCACATCAGTAAGCATATTCATGTTCTAGAGAGGGAAGTCCAACAATATACGAGAGAACCCCTAGATCAACAGGCATATCAGGCAGGTCTGAATAGCATTCACGCGGACGCAGTTGCTACGGCCATAAGCAAACACAGTGTGAATAAAGTCCTCTCCCATCTATCGCACCTGAGGAGCGTCAGCTGCAAAGACAAACCAGAGTAGTTTTGGCTTAACTAAGCTCGGGATATTGCATGGGCATGGGTCCGCACGTCACACTGCACCTTTTCAACTGCAATGCCAAAACCTACTTATCTAACTCCAGTGGATCTGTGGTTACATCCCATCGAAGCAGCCACTTTCCCAGAGCCAGACTGAACAGAAGAACGAACACCCAAACATACAATAATAAACATTGTTACAACAACAACTACCTTGTTGCAGCAAAGGTACGTACCCATTTAAACGTTGCAAATAATGCACGAACAGATACAACGCGGAATTTGGACATCGGACACAACACAACAGATAGCCACAGCATATTCCGCTCAACAGACCCAATTGCTTAATCAAAGCACTCGTCGCCCCGAAATATTAGTACAATGGTAAAAATATTGCCCTTTCCATGCAAACAGCCGCAAAATCCATACTTGGATACCAGAGACCTCCACCAAGGAATCGGTAAGCTGCAAACACAACAGATAGCCACAGCACATTCCACTCAACTGACCCAATTACTTAATGAAAGCCCAACTCGTCCCGATAACATATCAGCACAATGGCAAATTATTGCCCATTCCATGCAAACAGCCGCAAAGTCCATACCTAAATACCAGAGACCTCCACCAAGGAATCCATAGTATGATCAGGGATAGGGATACTCTACAATCAGTAGCAACGCATAGCGCACGAGAGAGGTATCGGGAGAAAAGGAGAAACATCTTATCCGCAGGAAAAAGATAGAAATGGAAAAGCGGGAGTGTAAAAAAAATGAGAAGCCGAAATGATGCCCGAAAAATTTTCCAAAGAGAGAAACATCAAACTGATGGCTTTGGTACAGGCACATCCTCCTTAGTGACCAGCAAGGTAACTGATACAGATTAAGGCGTGGACCTGTACCGACAATTTTCTGGGGGAAAGTTTTATACCCCCAACGAAAACTAAATACCAAATTTCAGCCATTTCTGAGGAATATTGAGGCCACAACCTTCAAAACACCGAAAATCGGGAGGTACGTTCTATGGGGGCTATATGAAGGCGTGGACCTATATCGACAAATTTCTGGGGGAAGTTTTTTACCCCCAACGAAGAATAAATACCAAATTTCAGCAATTTCTGAGGAATATTGAGGCCACGACTTTCCAAACACCGAAAATCGGGAGGTACGTTCTATGGGGCTATATAAAGGCGTAGACCTATACCTACAAATTTCATATGGAATGTTTAATACCCGAAACGAATACCACATGCCAAATTTCAGCCGTTTCGGAGTAATATGGAGGCCACTACCTTCAAAATAACGGAAATCGGGTGGTACAGTTCTATGGGGGCTATATGAAGGCGTGGACCTATATCGACAAATTTCTGGGGGAAGTTTGTTTACCCCCAACGAAGAATAAATACCAAATTTCAGCAATTTCTGAGGAACATTGAGGCCACGACCTTCCAAGCACCGAAAATCGGGAGGAATGTTTTATGGGGGCTATATGAAGGCGTGGACCTATACCGACAAATTTCATATGGAATGTTTAATACCCCAAACGAAAACTAAGTTCGAAATTCCAGCTACGTATTTCAAACTACCGAAAATCAGATGGTACCGTTCTATTTGTAATACCAAACATCCTAGGAGTAATAGAAACTTCTATACCAAATTACTAAGCTCTATTTTAAAAATTACGAGATGTATCTTGATTTCAACTGACAGACTGATATAATTATATGGACTTAGAATTTTACCCTGATCAAGAATATATATGCTTTATAGGGTCTCCGATGAATATTTCTGGCATATTGTGTGAACGACTTAAGCCTATGGTCAATGAAGTAATTGTACCTTATCAGTGCGGCTTTTGACCGGGCAAATCCACCATTGACCAGATATTTACCATGATACAAATCCTGGAGAAGGCCGAAGATATGCAGAACGACACCTATCATCATTTCGTCGATTATAAAGCAGCCTCCGATAGCCTTATACGTTCAAAGGTATTCCAAGCCATGTCTGATTTTGGTATCTCCGCATAGCTCATTCGGCTTTAAAAGATGACATTAACTGATATTCGGTCCTCAGTTAAAATAGAAAACAACCTCTACGAACAGTTCAATACCAAAAGAGGTTTCAGATGAGGAGACAGCCTTTCGTGTGACCTGTTGCAAAATGTCAAAAGAAATGGCACTATCAACAGCAACAGCCACACGTTACTTGCTTATGCTGATGACATTGACATCATGGGACGATCAGTAAAGTTTTATAAGGAGACGATACAGTCAGTGAATTGTCCCAATTTGAACTTCTATATCTCAAAAATGGTAAAACGTACGAAAATATTATTGAGGTCACTCTTGTAGAGAATTTTCACTGCTACAACATTTTCTTTACTTCCATTTTGATGGGGCTTACTGTTTCCCAGCAAAATTGTGAAAACCTATAAAAACCGTACAAATGTGAACTTTGACCGCGATTTATTTAAAAAGCGCTCCGACAATTTTTTTTTTTGTTTTTTGATTTTTCTCATCTATGAACATTGTAGTTTCAGAATCCGCAAAAACTTCCCAGGTGTAAGCTCCTTTCATTTAAAGTTGGTTCAAGAGCACCGAGAATGGGATTTAAGTTAAAAATTATAACCTGGTCGAACACCTTTGTTCATAAACATCTCACCTGGCAAACAATCGGTTGCTACTGGCCTACTTTTTCTTCTTCATTATCCATCAGTTCGTTCAAATGCAGTTAAAACCCCCGTTACAAACCTTAAAATATCTCCTCCTCTTTTAATAAACATAAAATACACAAAAATTACCCTCCTAGGCATAAATATTGAAATGACAGAAGGAAATCTAAAGGATATTAAATATATTTCTTGCAAAACCTTCAACCACAAATCCTTGACTGGGCATTGTTATATTGTAATGACATTTCCAAAGAAACAGGAATCTTTTATTTTTTTCTTACCCACTACTAGGCCAAGAGCAACAGATGAACATAATGATGCTGCTTGTATGTGTGTATGTTATATTACATGATTCGTTGGTTGTTCATTCATATGCTTCATTAAATTCACAAATGTGGGCACAAATCACAAATCACCCGCATTTCAGAGTATTGGCAAAACAGAGAACACCATTAACATTAACAAGGAGCTTCGAGGATATCTGTCGATTACAACAAACAAATTACAAGAATGATTATTACAGATAGCGTGGGGTAATGGTGCGTGCAGAAGAAGAAGAAGCAGACGAACTTGTATGAATATCGTTTATCTTCTGCTGCTGCGGTTGCTGAACAATCAAGATTGCCCCTGGCAATCACCCACATCTATGTATGTGGTAAAATATTGGAACATTTCAATTACACATCCAACAACTGCTGATTGGCCACTTCAACATAAGCATGTGTGCGTGTGTTTGTATGTTTGCATTCTGAGCGTGAGTGTTATGAAAACGATACCAAATGATAACTATACAAAGATAATGGCCAGGATTATGCCAGCTGCCATTTATGCTGAGTGAAAGATAATTCAATTCCAGGACAGCTCTCTTCCGAAATGATTTAAAATAGGATTGTTAAACATTTATCCTGAGGTGAATTGTAGGAAACACAACAACAACAGACATTTATTCATTGGATTGGACATCACATTTCAAAAACTATTACATAACTTAAACAAACTGCAAAGAAGGGTTATGAAGAGGGTGTTTATAGACGAGCAGAAGGCATTCTTCATATATTCTTATAGACGAACTATTTTATTTTATAGACGAGCTAAAATTAATCTCTATAGACGAGCTCAAGGTCGTCTCTGTAGACGAGCTAAAGTTCGTCTCTATAGATGAGTTAAAGGTCGTCTTAATAGACGAGCTAAAGGTCGTCTTTATAGAAGAGCTCAAGGTGGTCGTTATAGACGAGCTCAAGGCTGTCTTTATAGACGAGCTCAAGGTCGTCTTTATAGACGAGCTGAAGGTCGTCTTTATAGACGAGCTAAAGGTCGTCTTTATAGACGAGCTCTAGGTCGTCTTTATAGACGAGCTCTTGGTCGTCTTTATAGACGAGCTCTTGGTCGTCTTTATAGACGAGCTCTTGGTCGTCTTTATAGACGAGCTCTAGGTCGTCTTTATAGGCGAGCTCAAGGTTGTCTTCATAGACGAGCGAAAGGTCGTCTTTATAGACTAGCGAAAGGTCGTCTCTTTAGACGAGCGAAAAGTCGTCTTTATAGACGAGCGAAAGGTCGTCTCTATAGACGAGCTTAAGGTCGTCTCTATAGACGAGCTTAAGGTCGTCTCTATAGACGAGCTTAAGGTCGTCTCTATAGACGAGCTTAAGGTCGTCTCTATAGACGAGCTTAAGGTCGTCTCTATAGACGAGCTCAAGGTCGTCTCTATAGACGAGCTCAAGGTCGTCTCTATAGACGAGCTCAAGGTCGTCTCTATAGACGAGCTCAAGGTCGTCTCTATAGACGAGCTCAAGGTCGTCTCTATAGACGAGCTCAAGGTCGTCTCTATAGACGAGCTCAAGGTCGTCTCTATAGACGAGCTCAAGGTCGTCTCTATAGACGAGCTCACGGTCGTCTCTATAGACGAGCTCAAGGTCGTCTTTATAGACGAGCTAAAGGTCGTCTTTATAGACGAACTCAACGTCGTCTTTAAAGACGAGTTCAATGCCGTCTATATAGACGAGTTCAAGGTCGTCTTTATAGACGAGTTCAAGGTCGTCTTTATAGACGAGTTCAAGGTCGTCTTTATAGACGAATTCAAGGTCGTCTTTATAGACGAGCTCAAGGTCATCTTTATAGACGAGCTCAAGGTTGTCTTTATAGACGAGCTCAAGGTCGTCTTTATAGACGAGCTCAAGGTCGTCTTTAAAGACGAGCTCAAGGTCGTCTTTATAGACGAGCTCAAGGTCGTCTTTATAGACGAGCTCAATGTCGTCTTTATAGACGAGCTCAATGTCGTCTTTATAGACGAGCTCAATGTCGTCTTTATAGACGAGCTCAATGTCGTCTTTATAGACGAGCTCAAAATCGTCTTTGTAGATGAGCTCATGGTCGTCTTTATAGACGAGCTCAAGGTCGTCTTTATAGACGAGCTCAAGGTCGTCTTTATAGACGAGCTCAAGGTCGTCTTTATAGACGAGCTCAAGGTCGTCTTTATAGACGAGCTCAAGGTCATCTTTATAGACGAGCTCAAGGTTGTCTTTATATACGAGCTCAAGGTCGTCTTTATAGACGAGCTGAAGGTCGTCTTTATAGACGAGCTGAAGGTCGTCTTTATAGACGAGCTCTAGGTCGTCTTTATAGACGAGCTCTTGGTCGTCTTTATAGACGAGCTCTTGGTCGTCTTTATAGACGAGCTCTTGGTCGTCTTTATAGACAAACTCTTGGTCGTCTTTATAGACGAGCTCTTGGTCGTCTTTATAGACGAGCTCTAGGTCGTCTTTATAGGCGAGCTCAAGGTTGTCTTTATAGACTAGCGAAAGGTCGTCTCTTTAGACGAGCAAAAAGTCGTCTTTATAGACGAGCGAAAGGTCGTCTCTATAGACGAGCTTAAGGTCGTCTTTATAGACGAGCTCAAGGTCGTCTTTATAGACGAGCTCAAGGTCATCTTTATAGACGAGCTCAAGGTTGTCTTTATATACGAGCTCAAGGTCGTCTTTATAGACGAGCTGAAGGTCGTCTTTATAGACGAGCTCTAGGTCGTCTTTATAGACGAGCTCTTGGTCGTCTTTATAGACGAGCTCTTGGTCGTCTTTATAGACGAGCTCTTGGTCGTCTTTATAGACGAGCTCTTGGTCGTCTTTATAGACGAGCTCTTGGTCGTCTTTATAGACGAGCTCTAGGTCGTCTTTATAGGCGAGCTCAAGGTTGTCTTTATAGACTAGCGAAAGGTCGTCTCATTAGACGAGCAAAAAGTCGTCTTTATAGACGAGCTCAAGGTCGTCTTTATAGACGAGCTCAAGGTCGTCTTTATAGACGAGCTCAAGGTCGTCTTTATAGACGAGCTCAAGGTCGTCTTTATAGACGAGCTCAAGGTCGTCTTTATAGACGAGCTCAAGGTCATCTTTATAGACGAGCTCAAGGTTGTCTTTATATACGAGCTCAAGGTCGTCTTTATAGACGAGCTGAAGGTCGTCTTTATAGACGAGCTGAAGGTCGTCTTTATAGACGAGCTCTAGGTCGTCTTTATAGACGAGCTCTTGGTCGTCTTTATAGACGAGCTCTTGGTCGTCTTTATAGACGAGCTCTTGGTCGTCTTTATAGACGAGCTCTTGGTCGTCTTTATAGACGAGCTCTTGGTCGTCTTTATAGACGAGCTCTAGGTCGTCTTTATAGGCGAGCTCAAGGTTGTCTTTATAGACTAGCGAAAGGTCGTCTCTTTAGACGAGCAAAAAGTCGTCTTTATAGACGAGCGAAAGGTCGTCTTTATAGACGAGCGAAAGGTCGTCTCTATAGACGAGCTTAAGGTCGTCTCTATAGACGAGCTTAAGGTCGTCTCTATAGACGAGCTTAAGGTCGTCTCTATAGACGAGCTTAAGGTCGTCTCTATAGACGAGCTTAAGGTCGTCTCTATAGACGAGCTTAAGGTCGTCTCTATAGACGAGCTTAAGGTCGTCTCTATAGACGAGCTCAAGGTCGTCTCTATAGACGAGCTCAAGGTCGTCTCTATAGACGAGCTCAAGGTCGTCTCTATAGACGAGCTCAAGGTCGTCTCTATAGACGAGCTCAAGGTCGTCTCTATAGACGAGCTCAAGGTCGTCTCTATAGACGAGCTCACGGTCGTCTCTATAGACGAGCTCAAGGTCGTCTCTATAGACGAGCTCAAGGTCGTCTCTATAGACGAGCTCAAGGTCGTCTCTATAGACGAGCTCAAGGTCGTCTTTATAGACGAGCTCAAGGTCGTCTCTATAGACGAGCTCAAGGTCGTCTTTATAGACGAGCTCAAGGTCGTCCTTATGGACGAGCTCAAGGTCGTCTCTATAGACGAGCTCAAGGTCGTCTTTATAGACGAGCTCAAGGTCGTCTCTATAGACGAGCTCAAGGTCGTCTCTATAGACGAGCTCAAGGTCGTCTCTATAGACGAGCTCAAGGTCGTCTCTATAGACGAGCTCAAGGTCGTCTCTATAGACGAGCTCAACTTCGTCTCTATAGACGAGCTCTTGGTCGTCTTTATAGACGAGCTCTTGGTCGTCTTTATAGACGAGCTCTTGGTCGTCTTTATAGACGAGCTCTTGGTCGTCTTTATAGACGAGCTCTTGGTCGTCTTTATAGACGAGCTCTTGGTCGTCTTTATAGACGAGCTCTAGGTCGTCTTTATAGGCGAGCTCAAGGTTGTCTTCATAGACGAGCGAAAGGTCGTCTTTATAGACTAGCGAAAGGTCGTCTCTTTAGACGAGCGAAAAGTCGTCTTTATAGACGAGCGAAAGGTCGTCTCTATAGACGAGCTTAAGGTCGTCTCTATAGACGAGCTCAAGGTCGTCTCTATAGACGAGCTCAAGGTCGTCTCTATAGACGAGCTCAAGGTCGTCTCTATAGACGAGCTCAAGGTCGTCTCTATAGACGAGCTCAAGGTCGTCTCTATAGACGAGCTCACGGTCGTCTCTATAGACGAGCTCAAGGTCGTCTTTATAGACGAGCTAAAGGTCGTCTTTATAGACGAACTCAACGTCGTCTTTAAAGACGAGTTCAATGCCGTCTATATAGACGAGTTCAAGGTCGTCTTTATAGACGAATTCAAGGTCGTCTTTATAGACGAGCTCAAGGTCATCTTTATAGACGAGCTCAAGGTTGTCTTTATAGACGAGCTCAAGGTCGTCTTTATAGACGAGCTCAAGGTCGTCTTTAAAGACGAGCTCAAGGTCGTCTTTATAGACGAGCTCAAGGTCGTCTTTATAGACGAGCTCAATGTCGTCTTTATAGACGAGCTCAATGTCGTCTTTATAGACGAGCTCAAAATCGTCTTTGTAGATGAGCTCATGGTCGTCTTTATAGACGAGCTCAAGGTCGTCTTTATAGACGAGCTCAAGGTCGTCTTTATAGACGAGCTCAAGGTCATCTTTATAGACGAGCTCAAGGTTGTCTTTATAGACGAGCTCAAGGTCGTCTTTATAGACGAGCTCAAGGTCGTCTTTATAGACGAGCTGAAGGTCGTCTTTATAGACGAGCTAAAGGTCGTCTTTATAGACGAGCTCTAGGTCGTCTTTATAGACGAGCTCTTGGTCGTCTTTATAGACGAGCTCTTGGTCGTCTTTATAGACGAGCTCTTGGTCGTCTTTATAGACGAGCTCTTGGTCGTCTTTATAGACGAGCTCTAGGTCGTCTTTATAGGCGAGCTCAAGGTTGTCTTCATAGACGAGCGAAAGGTCGTCTTTATAGACTAGCGAAAGGTCGTCTCTTTAGACGAGCGAAAAGTCGTCTTTATAGACGAGCGAAAGGTCGTCTCTATAGACGAGCTTAAGGTCGTCTCTATAGACGAGCTCAAGGTCGTCTCTATAGACGAGCTCAAGGTCGTCTCTATAGACGAGCTCAAGGTCGTCTCTATAGACGAGCTCAACGTCGTCTTTAAAGACGAGTTCAATGCCGTCTATATAGACGAGTTCAAGGTCGTCTTTATAGACGATTTCAAGGTCGTCTTTATAGACGAGTTCAAGGTCGTCTTTATAGACGAATTCAAGGTCGTCTTTATAGACGAGCTCAAGGTCATCTTTATAGACGAGCTCAAGGTTGTCTTTATAGACGAGCTCAAGGTCGTCTTTATAGACGAGCTCAAGGTCGTCTTTAAAGACGAGCTCAAGGTCGTCTTTATAGACGAGCTCAAGGTCGTCTTTATAGACGAGCTCAATGTCGTCTTTATAGACGAGCTCAATGTCGTCTTTATAGACGAGCTCAAAATCGTCTTTGTAGATGAGCTCATGGTCGTCTTTATAGACGAGCTCAAGGTCGTCTTTATAGACGAGCTCAAGGTCGTCTTTATAGACGAGCTCAAGGTCGTCTTTATAGACGAGCTCAAGGTCATCTTTATAGACGAGCTCAAGGTTGTCTTTATAGACGAGCTCAAGGTCGTCTTTATAGACGAGCTGAAGGTCGTCTTTATAGACGAGCTAAAGGTCGTCTTTATAGACGAGCTCTAGGTCGTCTTTATAGACGAGCTCTTGGTCGTCTTTATAGACGAGCTCTTGGTCGTCTTTATAGACGAGCTCTTGGTCGTCTTTATAGACGAGCTCTTGGTCGTCTTTATAGACGAGCTCTAGGTCGTCTTTATAGGCGAGCTCAAGGTTGTCTTCATAGACGAGCGAAAGGTCGTCTTTATAGACTAGCGAAAGGTCGTCTCTTTAGACGAGCGAAAAGTCGTCTTTATAGACGAGCTCAAGGTCGTCTCTATAGACGAGCTCAAGGTCGTCTCTATAGACGAGCTCAAGGTCGTCTCTATAGACGAGCTCAAGGTCGTCTCTATAGACGAGCTCAAGGTCGTCTCTATAGACGAGCTCAAGGTCGTCTCTATAGACGAGCTCAAGGTCGTCTCTATAGACGAGCTCAAGGTCGTCTCTATAGACGAGCTCAAGGTCGTCTCTATAGACGAGCTCAAGGTCGTCTCTATAGACGAGCTCAAGGTCGTCTCTATAGACGAGCTCAAGGTCGTCTCTATAGACGAGCTCACGGTCGTCTTTATAGACGAGCTCAAGGTCGTCTTTATAGACGAGCTCAAGGTCGTCTCTATAGACGAGCTCAAGGTCGTCTTTATAGACGAGCTCAAGGTCGTCTCTATAGACGAGCTCAAGGTCGTCTCTATAGACGAGCTCAAGGTCGTCTCTATAGACGAGCTCAAGGTCGTCTCTATAGACGAGCTCAAGGTCGTCTCTATAGACGAGCTCAAGGTCGTCTCTATAGACGAGCTCAAGGTCGTCTCTATAGACGAGCTCAAGGTCGTCTCTATAGACGAGCTCAAGGTCGTCTCTATAGACGAGCTCAAGGTCGTCTCTATAGACGAGCTCAAGGTCGTCTCTATAGACGAGCTCAAGGTCGTCTCTATAGACGAGCTCAAGGTCGTCTCTATAGACGAGCTCAAGGTCGTCTCTATAGACGAGCTCAAGGTCGTCTCTATAGACGAGGAACTAAAGGTCGTCTCTATAGACGAGGAACTAAAGGTCGTCTCTATAGACGAGGAGCTGAAGGTCGTCTCTATAGACGAGGAACTTAAGGTCGTCTCTATAGACGAGGAGCTGAAGGTCGTCTCTGTAGACGAGGAGCTAAAGGTCGTATCTGTAGACGAGGAGCTAAAGGTCGTCTCTGTAGACGAGGAGCAAAAGGTCGTCTCTGTAGACGAGGAGCTAAAGGTCGTCTCTATAGACGAGGAGCTAAAGGTCGTCTCTGTAGACGAGGAGCTAAAGGTCGTCTCTATAGACGAGGAGCTAAAGGTCGTCTCTATAGAAGAGGAGCTAAAGGTCGTCTCTATAGACGAGGAGCTAAAGGTCGTCTCTATAGACGAGGAGCTAAAGGTCGTCTCTATAGACGAGGAGCTAAAGGTCGTCTCTATAGACGAGGAGCTAAAGGTCGTCTCTATAGACGAGGAGCTAAAGGTCGTCTCTATAGACGAGGAGCTAAAGGTCGTCTCTATAGACGAGCTTAAGGTCGCCTCTATAGACGAGGAGCTCAAGGTCGTCTTTATAGACAAGGAGCTCAAGGTCGTCTTTATAGACGAGGAGCTCAAGGTCGTCTTTATAGACGAGGATCTCAATGTCGTCTCTATAGACGAGGAGCTCAAGGTCGTCTCTATAGACGAGGAGCTCAAGGTCGTCTTTATAGACGAGGAGCTCAAGGTCGTCTTTATAGACGAGGAGCTCAAGGTCGTCTTTATAGACGAGGAGCTCAAGGTCGTCACTACAGACGAGCTAAATGTCGTCTCTGTAGACGAGCTAAACGTCGTCTCTATAGACGAGCTAAATGTCGTCTCTATAGACGAGCTAAATGTCGTCTCTGTAGACGAGCTAAAGGTCGTCTCTATAGGCGAGCTCAAGGTCGTCTCTATAAACGAGCTCAAGGTCGTCTCTATAGACGAGCTAAAGTTCGTCTCTATAGACGAGCTAAAGTTCGTGTTTATAGACGAGCTCAAGGTCGTCTCTATAGACGAGCTAAAGTTCGTGTTTATAGACGAGCTCAAGGTCGTCTCTATAGACGAGCACAAGGTCGTCTTTATAGACGAGCTCAAGGTCGTCTTTATAGACGAGCTCAAGGTCGTCTTTATAGACGAGCTCAAGGTCGTCTTTATAGACGAGCTCAAGGTCGTCTTTATAGACGAGCTCAAGGTCGTCTTTATAGACGAGCTCAAGGTCGTCTTTATAGACGAGCTCATGGTCGTCTTTATAGACGAGCTCAAGGTCGTCTTTATAGACGAGCTCAAGGTCGTCTTTATAGACGAGCTCAAGGTCGTCTTTATAGACGAGCTCAAGGTCGTCTTTATAGACGAGCTCAAGGTCGTCTTTATAGACGAGCTCAAGGTCGTCTTTATAGACGAGCTCAAGGTCGTCTTTATAGACGAGCTCAAGGTCGTCTTTATAGACGAGCTCAAGGTCGTCTTTATAGACGAGCTCAAGGTCGTCTTTATAGACGAGCTCAAGGTCGTCTTTATAGACGAGCTCAAGGTCGTCTTTATAGACGAGCTCAAGGTCGTCTTTATAGACGAGCTCAAGGTCGTCTTTATAGACGAGCTCAAGGTCGTCTTTAGCGATGAGCTAAAGGTCGTCTTTAACGATAAGCTAAAGGTCGTCTTTAGCGATGAGCTAAAGGTTGTCTTTATAGACGAGCTCAAGGCTCGTCTCTATAGACGTGTTAAAGGTAGTCTCTATAGACGAGCTGAAGGCAGTCTCTATAGACGAGCAGAAGGTCGTCTTTATAGACGAGCTGAAGGTCGTCTTTATAGACGAGCTGAAGGTCGTCTTTATAGACGAGCTGAAGGTCGTCTTTATAGACGAGCTGAAGGTCGTCTTTATAGACGAGCTGAAGGTCGTCTTTATAGACGAGCTGAAGGTCGTCTTTATAGACGAGCTGAAGGTCGTCTTTATAGACGAGCTGAAGGTCGTCTTTATAGACGAGCTGAAGGTCGTCTTTATAGACGAGCTGAAGGTCGTCTTTATAGACGAGCTGAAGGTCGTCTTTATAGACGAGCTGAAGGTCGTCTTTATAGACGAGTTATAGGCAATTTAAAGGTCGTCTTTATAGACAAGCTAAAGGTCGCATTTACAGACTGGCTAAAAATAACTTTTGTCCATACCTATGATTCAGTTTTCACAATATTAAATAATTTCTTTGGCACGAAATTGACCCACTTCTCCCCTAGTTAATATGTTTCCTAACATTTATTTATATTGACTCTCTATAAATGTTCCCTCCAAATGCCACAATGTTATTCATTAATGTGTTTTTTGTTTTTTTCTTTCACTACTTTTCCATCCTTCCTTTCAGAGAATGCCACGCGTTATTGCTTTCCAAATGGCACATGGGACAATTACTCGAATTACGATAAATGTCATCATTCTACGGAGCTGCCTGCAATACCTGACTTTTCGCCGGGCGTTGAATTGCCCACTTACATCTATTGCTGTGGTTATTTTCTTAGTTTAAGCGCATTGGTTTTAGCTTTAATTGTATTTCTGTGTTTAAAGTGAGTATTAACGCTGGAATGAATCACTCGTGCCGTTGAACGAGCGGACGAATGAACGTACATCGTATCATCGCTCATTCATCTTTCATTGCTAAGTTTATTTCATTCATTTCCTGTTAACCATAAAAAAAGAACTTTATCGTAAATCTGAGATGGATGAAAGAGAAAGCACAGTGGGGAAAGAAGAACAAACTTTGATAATAATTACAGAATAAAAGAATAAGATTCTACCCTAACGATAAAACAACAATAACCCAATTTAAAAAAAGAGAATAGGATTCAACCCTAACGATAAAACAACACTTATCCATCAATAGCATCCTACTCATAAGATCGATTTGATAGAGGCTCATAATGGCATATTACGCCTTAATTGAAGGACGTATAATCTACACCACTGTGTGCGAATTTAATTTTCCATTTGATCTCAGCAAATTCATCTCATTTTCAATTTCACTTGTGATAAAATCCAATGCCATATAGTTAAGCGTATGTTTGAATTTATCTTTTTCTTGTTGTTGTCCTTCTATCTTCTTCCTATTTGATTTTCTTTAATGCAATACATTTTATTATTCTCATTCTTGGTATCTATCCTCCGTTATCGCTACAACAACGACGACGATGTAAACCTGAATCTTACATGGCGATATACACAAACATATACATGTACTATGTTATGCTGTGCTCCTGCTGCTCCTCCTAGAGACTTGAAATGCCTTCGTAACACAATTCATGCGAATTTATTTCTCACTTACATTCTCTCATCCTTATTGTGGATATTAACTCTGTTCCTGCAAGTGGTAGGTAGCTTAATTATTTATTGTACTTATTTTTTTCTGATGAACTATAGGAGACCCTAAGGTAGTCTTTGAAATCGATGTAAAAGAAGTCTTTATAGACAAGCTGAAGGAGGAGCGGAAGGGTGTATTTATAGACGATCGAACGGGTGTCTTTATAGGCCAGCTGAAGGAAGTCTTCATAGACGAGCTGAAGGGAGTATTTATAAACGAGCAGATTGGAGTCTTTATATATAGAGTGGAAGGGTGTCTTTATAGACGAGCTGAAGGGAGTATTTATAGACAGACTGCAGGAGGTCTTTATAGACGAGCTGAAGAGAGTCTTTATAGACAAGCTGAGAAGAGTCTTTAGAGGGTCTTTACAGACGATCAGAAGGTGTAGAGTAACCCATACTCGATCCCGTCCCGACTATAGTCTAACTTATTCGTTTTCTTGTACAATCATTGGCTGTCGGCAAAGCCTTCTGATTCTTTGTTACTTGTTGTTCCATGATTTTGATATGCCCCTCTATCCATCTCTTGGTATAGAGTACCTCTTGAGCGATGTCACCTCCTGTTTAATCAGATGTAACTTAATTTCTGTTTGCGATAATAATTGCATAAGGGTGTGTGTTCCTGTGCCTGAATGTGTGCTGAAATATCTAAGCGTTTCCTGTCAAGTGTTAGGTATTGTTTTGGTGTGCCTTTGTGTGTGTGCGTATCCATGTGCATTAAATATGTCAATATGCCATTAAATGTCTTGGATGCGTGAACATTAGATTAACTTAATGTGAACTGTCATGTATATGGGAACGTGTGTATGAGCTGAATCTTGTAGTTGTGTCTGCGTTAGTGGTAATATTTCCTGTTGCTTCAAATGACAATGTTACTGCTGCAATGAAAACGCTGTGCTGGGACTTTGATTTCCTAGGTGCGAAATTTAATTAAATGAAATTAAATAATTTTAAATGTTAGAATAGTTTTTTTAATCAATTGAGAAACAAGGAGCATGACGCCCATAGAAAATAAGGCCCAAAGGCGTTTTGGAATCCAGAACATGGTTATATGACCAATTCAATTAAGCGCCATAAAACCTATCGTAAAGCCATTTTACTAAGAGAAGGGGAAATGTAAATCCTTAGCGGATTTTAGTCTGACCAAGGGTTAATGCCATAGAAGACGTCCGCAGACTGGCTACTTAGAAACAAAAAGAATAAATACATGAAAGGTGTAAAATGTGGGAGAAGTTTGTGTTAAATCCAAAAAAAAACAAGCGTTTAGTCTTGATTTATGGCCAATTTTTAATGATAATAACATCATATGACAGATGACTGAGACCTAAAAGCTTTTACTGAAATTTATTTCCTTACTTATTTTCAGATGACAGACCATTCCAGCCAAGCTGGTTGCATTACACTAGTCATAATGTTCCATTATTTTAATTTAACGAATTTCTTTTGGATGTTTGTTGAAGGTAAGTTTTTTTTAACTGAAAAAAATATATAAAATACGAAATAGCTAAAAAATAAAACATAAAAATTAAAATACTAAATATTAAATATAAAATATCTATATTAATAAAAGAGTAACGTGATTGACTGACTGACTTAATGATTCATCAACGCCCAGTCCAGTCCCAGTTGTTGTGATGTGTATAGTTTTTACATACAAAATTTTAAAACCTTTATTTAGGTACTTGCCTAATGAAAAACAAACAAAAAACGTCCACCATGAAGTATTCTGAACTAATATGGAATAGATAGTTTTCTTTCTGTTACGAAAGTACCATTGCCCACAGTTTTAGGCGAATTTGTTTAACCACTTCGTAAACCAATTACCTACTACCTAACCATATCTGGTCAGCTAACATTTTGTACAATACTTGAAATTGGGCGGTAGGGGCTATACCAGAACGTGGACCTATGTCCACAACTATTGGCGGAGAAGTATTTTGATCACTATGAACCCTTAAATTGCACCCAATTTATAGAGAAAATGTAAATAAAAACAAAAATTTTGAATGTGAGGTACCCGAAGAACGGGATTGATATGGACTATATCCGACTTGAAACATGATTGGATGAAATAATACGATGTGCAAATTTTGGACCAAATCGTTTGCTCCCGTCGAGAGTTATCGTTCACACTATTTTACAGAATATATTCCGAAACAAGCGAAATATACACCTAATGACATTGGATGCACATTCTCTTGCGATTCGAGCATAGTAATTTCTTAACATATACATATAGCATACCTAGATAATGTTAATATATTTATTAGGCCGGGGCGATTTGAAAACCTTAATGAGCCCTTCGCGTTTCTGATTCCTGGGATTGAATTGAGCAAAAAAGTCCACTGGACCATATATCTACCGTGAAAATCGAGCCTCCCGATTTTGACTTTAAGTTTTTTATTGACGTTTTTTGTATATTTTGGCATATAACACCCAAGCCATTGAGATTTTCCATCCAACACAAATACAGAAATTGTAGCCAAGACAGTAATTAAGAACTCTCTAATACATCGCGAAAGCATTGGAACGCTCCTTCAGGCAGTTTTGGCCTTGAGAAGGTGCAAACTTTTCGAAAAATGTCGATAAATGACACTGTGCTACAAAAGTTGACCAGAAAAATATTCAAGTGTTCTGATGCAAAATTATATCGTGTTGGGATCCATGGGCAACGACAATGCCTTTAGTTCGTTGGGGTCACTTCGTTTTATTTTTTTATAACGGTAAAAGTAGTGAAAATCTGGATTTCTTACATTTTCAAATGTAATATATGTATGTTTATATCTTCTTTTTTTCACAACGGATTTCTAGTGATCCTTCTTCCTTTTAAAGGGGTGAATAATATCTTTAGAACAAGTTATTATTTGTTTAAATCGGTTAACAAATGGCTATGTTATAGTGGTTTAAATCTGAAAACCCCCTTAAAAAACTATAACTGAATTTCTCATTAAGGTTTTTTTCCTTCCACACAAATCGCCCCACCCTAATATTTATGTCTCTGTTTACCTGTTTAACCCATTTCGTACATGGTGTTCTATTTTTTGAACAGTAAACAAATTTTAAACAAGTTTTAGTATGTATTCATCTGTCAGCAAATAAAAAAATTCTTCCCTTGAAAACTCCCCCTCCTCCTAGATGGTAGGGGTACATTTTTGAAACCAACATTTTTGGATACTTTTAAAATTAATTAAAGAATTAAAAAAATGAAATTTAAAAAGTAATCGTGGTGAATTATTGTCAATATATGGAACCGTTTCACAAAATATAAAGAAGATGATTTAGATGCTCAAGCACGACTTTACATATATGCAAAGTTGACTGATCGAAATTTCGAACACTGGTACTTATCATAAATGTCGGTGGCTATATCGCAACGTGGAAATGTACTGACAAATAAGGGGGAAAAGTTATTATAGCCCCATAGAAGACTAAATACTAAATATCAGCCATTTCTGTAGGAGAGTATCCTGAAAACTCCTAAGATCGCTATAGGCTATATAAAACATGGACCAGTGCTGAGAAATTTCTGAAGGGATGTTTAGTAGCCCCAAAGAAGACTAAATATGTATTAAACAAGTAAAAAAGTATCAGTCGGCTTTGCCGACAGAGATATACCCTCAGCCTGTGTATATTGAATTTTTTCCCAAAAAACGTATGTATGTATTTAGGGGGTTTTAAAAATTTTGGTCGTTTGAACCGACAACAATGTTGATTAGGATTAAAGATCAAAAGTTTTGCGGAGGAGATACTAAAAGGAATGGATCGATATTGACCATTATGGAAGTGGATCTCCAGGCACTACATGTGGTGCCATAGGGGGTTTTTACACCCTTCGGTCTGTTTTCTCAAGAAGTATGGTCTTGTCCCTGAAAAACACTTTTACCATCGTAATTGAGGCAGCGAATGCAAGTTGCTTCAACAAAAATCAAAGTGATTCGATATCAGGTCTTAAAGTGAACTTATCGGACATTTTGTGTGGGAGGTACCGGATGGAGTGGACAAATATAGTCCATATTTGAACCTGATCTATATCTGGTAGATATATTAGGATGTGTAAAGTATGGACCAATTCCGCCACTCCCACCAAGAGTTATCGTGCGCACAATTTTTCCGAACATTTTTGAACTTTTCTGGGGGAGGTACCTGAAGAAGTGGACCGATATGGCGTATCTTCGAACTGAAACTAAGTTTGGACAAAATATTACGAAGGCCACATTTTCGACCGAATCGGCAGATCCGTTCGAGAGTTATTTTGCGCTCCAACCACTACACACGGTGTCATAGGGTTTTTTGTAGCTTTCAGGCTATTTTCTCAGAAAGTATGGACTTGCACCCGATGAAACTTATACCGTTGTTCGGGGGGCAGTGAATACAAGTTGCTACAACAATAATCAGAGCGATTCGAGAGCAGGTCCTAAACTGAACTTTTCCGAAATTTTGTGTGGGAGGTACCCGAAGGAGTGTACCGATTAAGTCCATATTGGATTCACATCTAAGTTTGGTAGAAATTTCACGATGTGCAATAGTTATCGTGAGCACAAATTTTCCGAACATTTTCGAACTTTTGTGGGAGAGGTACCGGAAGGAGTGGACCGATATAACCCATCTTCGAAATTAACCCAGCAAAAATCCTCATTACAAACCTCCTTTCCCACCCATTATTTTAACAAGAGCATGTCGCGCGAAGTATCTGCTTATTTTGTAACCACTGAAATAAGTAGTCAGAATCTACTCAGTATCTACTTATTTCAGTGGTTACAAAATAACCAGATATTTCGTACGACATGCAATTGTTAAAATAATGGGTGGGAAAGGAGGTTCGTAATGTGGATTTTGCTGGGAAACTAAGTTTGGACAAAATATTTCGAAAGTCAAATTTTGGACCAAATCGGTTCATCCGTTCGAGAGTTATCGTGCGCACCAGCCAGACAGACGGACGGACATTGCTAAATCGACTCCAAATTGTCTGAAATACATTTCGTCCAAACATACTTGGGGTCTAAAACTATTATTTCATATGAAAGTGTTGCTGAGGGTATAAAGATCCAAATTTGGGAAAGTAAGTACATTTCGGTTTTAATTTTAATGTGACGATAAGTAACGACAAAAATGCCTTTTATGTGGTTGTGTTATATATTCTATCATATTCCAGTACCGCCAGTCAAAAGTTTCGAAATTACTGCGATCAATGATATATAGGTGATCAAGAATACCCACAGCGCAATGTTAAATGTGCCGTGTTTCGTGCTTCAAAACATGGATCTTCACCAATATTTTCTGTAAGAAATGTTAGGAAGACCAAATATCAACATTTATTGGGGTTGAACTCCAAAAATGCCGCTATAGGGCGGTGTCGTTCTATGGCTGCTATGCCGAAACGTGGAGCTTCGCCGAACATTTTCGGCAAGAAATTTTTGTACCTCGGCCGAAGACCAAGATCAAAATAGCACACGTTTCTATTGTACAATGTGCCTAAAATCAACAAAATATCGAAAAAATTGCTGTTTTTTCTGCGGACGCTATGGACCTATACTGAAAATTTTCTAAAACATAGTTGTATACATCTAATTTCTGAACCTTCAAAATACCGAAAAAATGGTATGCAGTCTATTTTAAAACATGAACCGATAAAATCAATCTTTAATAACAAAATTACTTATTCTTCTTTATCTGTCAATCCGTATTCGGGTGTTTCCGATTATACAATTGCACTTTTGTGTTACTAGAATTAACTTAACTAATTCATAAAACTATTAACAATTAAATGACATTTTTATTCAATTATCGAAAGGCTACCGTTTCTGGGGGCTTTCAAAAGACTTCGTTCTTCTTGCAGACCTGTCAAAAGGCGTAGGAGTTTTCATTAAAAGCCCTACCAAAATTTTGGGAGCTTTGCCCTCTTTTCTACTGATGGACATCGAATTTGCATTTTATGCAGATTAAGAATATGTGTACTAGGGTCATACATTTTTGTATCTTTTAAAAACATCAAAAATATCACATAGCAGTGTAAAAAGCTCCCTCACCGAGTGCATGCAAGTTTTTCGTTGCAGTAATTTTTTTTTATTTTGTCATTACGGCAGAAAGTCGTTCTTAAAAAAGATATTTTTCATTGAATTTGAATATCGGTTCAGAGTTGGATATACACACAGAGAAAAAATATGATTTATCCAACAATATTCGAAGAGCAAAATATGTATTGTAAAGATATTGTTAAATTCCAAATGTAGTATTGTGATTCCAACAATTGGGTTTTATTAAATCCAAAAATAGTTTTTGTCAACTGGACAATAGTTCTCTCTTTTCTTCGACAATTTTTTCTCTTCTCTCGCTATTCGATGCCGTGTTGAAAAAAAAAACAATTATGGTGAGTATTGCTTGTATGACATGATGCCTTTATCTTAGGTTTTTGTGTGTATGTATACCAACAATGAGACTCTTGTTTTTATTTGTTTCTGTTTTGTTTCATACTTCTATCTTCATTGTGCTTTGAGGTTTGGTGTTATACCGGAGTTTGTTATGGTTAATTATTCCTTATGTTGCGGTGGGTGCTTGTGGCTTTTTGTTTGTCTTTGTTGTCAGCCAATGCAGCAAACCATTTATTGTGTTCTTCAATGATTGCAATATTATACACGACATTTATATCCAAGTTATGTGAAAAGTGTAT